>NC_061117.1:208550470-208675040 GCF_002878395.1 Capsicum annuum
GTTCACCAATCGGATGTCAGATATGCTTCATAGCGAAAGGGATGCTGAATTGGAGTTTGCTAACACAACAACAACAACAAACCCAGTGTATTCCCACAAAATGGGGTCTGGGGAGGGTAAAATGTACGTAGTCCATACCGCTATCTCCGAAAAAGCGGAGAGGTTATTTCCGATAGACCCCCGGCAATTGGAGTTCACTAAGGAGGAGTTAAATTTTGTCCCTGCACCGGATGTCAATTCTGAGGGTCAGAAGCCATTTGAATTCTTGGTTAGCCATGTGCAGCCTGACCAGGAACTCGGTGATACTATCTACAATTTGACAGCAGTTAGCACATCTATAGGTGATATAACTTTCTTTAACCACATGGATGTTTGACAGTATTTATTGCCTCCATTGAATTGGGACATGTTTTTGTTTTACAACACACAGGATTAGGTGGAATGCATTTGTTCAAATTAGAGGGAAATCACAGATTGCCTTCAACTAACCTCTTACATGGGAACATGGTTTGTGTCAGAAAATGTGATAGTAGAGGCGCTGGTACAACTTCTTGCATGCAATGATTTGTGCATAACCTTTGGGAGGATCAACGTAGTATCAGTTTAGGTCTTGAATCACTTCAAGGAGATACTACCTTTTCCAAGCTCTTTGAAAAAAATATTTGCATTGATCGTGTTCAAGGGTTGGCTGATGCACTTACGTACGAGGTATATTTTCATTCTTCAATGCTGTCAGGTGAAATTTGCTGTTGGAATCATGGTTAAAAACAATATGTGGAATGGTGAAACTAAATGATTAGGTCAGAAGGACAAAGTTTTTGTATATGGTTAATCTAATTAGTTCAGAGGAAGCAAAATTGTAAGGGGTCTATCAAGTCCATTCCAAGTTCCCTGTATTCTTCTTTGTTGGTCATATAAGGGGCACGCTGACTCCAGCAGTGATTCTCTATGTTTTGGAGAAAAATATGTGAAATATTGTTGCATTATGATTTTGAATGGAAAGATTCAGGTTTAGCTTTCTGTCCCATAATAGTTTAGATTAAGTTATTTTCTGGATGTGTTGCTAATTGGTGAATTTTCTATGATAAGAAAAATTATTTCCTTAACTTATTCTTGCATGTCGCTAGACCTGTGATTATGCATATTTATAGTTGGATGGCTTGATCCTCTTCTCTTAATGGACAGATGGCAGTTGTTAGAAACCTGTACTTCACTTGCGAGGTTCAGTATAGCTTTGAAAAACACTCAAAAACCTATGTATCTCTTCTGCGACTATGACTGTTGTGGTGATTGGTACTCTAGAATCAACATTGTATGTTGCACATTTTGTTTTGTATTGTTCAAATATGCTTTCAGCATTTCTTTGTTCTTTTCTGTCTTTCTTCACTTGTTCTCCTACTACTTTTCATACAACATGATATTTCTCTCCTTCTTTTCACTTTCTTCACTTGATCTCGTACTTTTCCTTCATTGTAGCCTAGTATTTTCCATTCATGCTAGGCTTTTTGGTAGCCTAGTATTTTCCATTCTCTCTCTCGCCCCGGTCCCCAGCCCCGTCGCCGTTGCCGACCTTCGGCGCCGACCCGACCCGACCTCCGGTCCCCGGCGCCGACCCCCGTCGCCGCTCCCCGCCGCCCTCCGTCCCCCCCCCCCGGTTCCAAGCCCCCCCCCCCCCCCCCCTCCGGCGCCGGCGGGGTACAACAGCCCAACAGCCGAAGCTCTGTCTTCAGCCGCAGCTCCGTCTGCACCCGCCGCCCGGTAGCCAGCAGCCGCAACACCCAAACGACGACCAGTTCCGACCAGTTCCCTCGGTCTCCAGCAGCCGCAGCTCCATCTCAGCACCGGAACTCCCCGGACGCCGGTCAACGCTGGGCTTGGTTTTCGGCTTGGTCTACAAGCGTAATCCGGTGACTTCTAACCTTTGTTATTTCATTCTTTATTCTGCATTCTTTCATTCTTCGTATTATGCTAGTAGTAGCCCCTGTACCTTGACTTGCATGGGATTTGTGGATATTGCCTGTTGTTTGTTGTTGCTGTTGCTGTGGTCGTTTCTTGCACTGCTTGGATTGGGTTATCGACTTGGGAATCTGTGTTTGGGGCTGTGGGTGTTGAGTCCAGTGGTGTTTGCCCCCTAATTGAGTATAGTTTTGTTCCTGGAGTATTTTTTTGAATTTGTGTTAGCCTTGTATTTCTTGCTGCTGCTTTGCTACTACCATCGTTTATATCTTTATATTTTCTTATACTTTCGTGTAGTTGTGGCTGTGGGCGGTAATGGGTGGATAGGGTCAGGTTCGAGGGGGTTGGGGCGTGGGGCCGTGGTGGGGGTGGGGGATGAGGAAAGGGCGGGAGTGGGAGGGAGGCCAAGGTTTGGCCGCGGGGGGGGGGGCAGTGGAGGGCGTGTGGATAGTGACGGTAGGCTGAGGGTTGGGTCTTGGAATATAGGGACCCTTCAGGGTAAGTCCATAGAGCTTGTGAAGATTCTTAGGAAGAGGAGGTTCAACATTGCGTGTGTTCAAGAGACCAAGTGGGTAGGGTATAAGGCTAGGGATGTGGATAGTTACAAGATGTGGTACTCTGGGAGCGAGAGGCGTAGGAATGGAGTTGGCATCTTAGTAGATGAAGAGCTTAGAGGGCAGGTAGTAGAGGTGAAGAGGATCAACGATAGGTTGATGACTATTAAGTTGGTCTTTCGGAGGTTGATGACTATTAAGTTGGTCTTTCGGGGGTTTACCCTGAACGTGTGTAGTGCTTATGCCCCGCAAGTGGGATCGGAGGGGGAGGAGAAGATGCGGTTTTGGGAGGCTTTGGAGGAGGTGGTGAGAGGCGTGCCTAGCTCAGAGAAGATTGTTGTAGCAGGAGATTTCAACGGGCACATCGGGGCGTTACCGGGAGGCTTTGGTGATGTGCATGGTGGTTTTGGTTTTGGGGAGAGAAATGAAGAGGGGTCTACCTTATTGGAGTTTGCGAGGTCCTTTGGGCTGGTGGTGGTGAACTCGGGCTTCCCGAAGAAGGACGAGCACCTGATCACCTTTCGAAGTGCGATAGCCAGGACCCAGATTGACTTTTTGTTGCTTAGGAAAGGGGATAGGGCGTTGTGTAAGGACTGTAAGGTCATCCCGAGTGAGAATCTTTCGACCTAGCATAGGCTCTTGGTTATGGATTTGGGTATAAAGAAGAATGGAAAGAGGAGGAGTAAGGAGTGTAGACCCAGAATTAAGTGGGGCGGCCTGACGCCAGTGAATGCGTGGGAGATAGGGGAGAAGTTGTCGGGAATGGGGGTGTGGGAGTGTAGGGGGGACGTGGATAGTATGTGGGATAGGGCGGCTAGGTGCATCAGGGAGAATGCAAGTGAGGTGTTGGGTGTTTCTAGGGGCCGGGCCAGGCACCATCGGGGGGATTGGTGGTGGAATGAGGAGGTGGAGAAGAAAGTGGGGACCAAGAAAGGGGCGTATGCTAAGTTGGTGGAGAGTAAGGACGAAGAGGAGAAGCGGGTAAACAGGAAAGAGTACAAGCTAGCGAGGAAGGAGGCTAAGTCAGCAGTCACGGCAGCTAAGACGGCCGCTTTTGAGAGCTTGTATGCAGGGTTACAGGGGAAAGGAGGGGTGAAAAAGTTGTTTAGACTCGCTAAGACTAGGGAGAGGAAAGGTCGTGACCTCGATCAGGTGAGGTGCATTAAGGGGGAGGACGGTAGAGTGTTGGTGGAGGACGGCCACATTAAGAATAGATGGCAGTCGTACTTTCATAGGCTCTTGAATGACGAAGGGGATAGAGCTATTGTGTTAGGGGAACTGGAGCACTCAGAGGAGTGTCGGGATTTTAGCTATTGTAGACGTTTTAAGCTAGAAGAGGTTAGACAGGTTGTTCGCAGGATGCGAAGGGGTAGGGCGACGAGGCCGAATGAGATATCGGTGGAGTTTTGGAAGTTCGTTGGAGAGGCTGGTGTAAGGTGGTTGACTGGATTGTTTAATGAAATCTTCAAGACGGCAAAGATGCCCGAGGCTTGGAGGTGGAGTACCATGATCCCTCTCTATAAGAATAAGGGTGACATCCAGAGTTGCAATAACTATAGGGGGATTAAGTTATTGAGTCACTCTATGAAGATCTGGGAGAGAGTGGTCGAGGTGAGGCTGAGACGGATAGTGTCTATTTCGGAAAACCAGTTTGGATTTATGCCTGGCCGCTCGACGACGGAGGCAATTCACCTGGTACGGAGGTTGGTGGAACAGTATAGGGAAAGGAAGAAGGACCTGCACATGGTGTTTATCGACTTGGAGAAGGCTTACGACAAAGTCCCCAGGGAGGTGCTTTGGAGATGCTTGGAGGTGAGTGGAGTACCGCTGGCATATATCAGAGCAATTAAGGATATGTATGATGGAGCGAAAACTCAGGTGAGGACGGCGGGAGGAGACTCAGAGCATTTCACTGTCCTGACAGGATTGCATCAGGGATCTACTCTTAGTCCCTTTTTGTTTGCGTTGGTGATGGATGTGTTGACGCGGCGTATTCAAGGGGAGGTGCCGTGGTATATGCTTTTTGCAGACGATGTAGTTCTGATAGATGAGACTCGAGGGGGTGTGAATGACAAATTAGAGGTGTGGAGGCAAACTCTTGAGTCTAAAGGTTTCAGGGTCAGCAGAAGCAAGACAGAGTATGTGGAATGCAAGTTTAATGACGTGAGGCGGGAGAATGAGGTAGTAGTGAAACTGGAATCACAGGAGGTATGTAAGAGGGATAGTTTCAAGTATCTCGGGTCCGTGATCCAGAGTAACGGTGAGATTGACGAGGATGTCTCGCACCATATTGGGGCGGGATGGATGAAGTGGAAGCTCGCGTCGGCGGTGCTGTGTGATAAGAAGGTGCCGCCCAAGCTTAAAGGCAAATTCTACAGGGTGGTAGTCCGTCCGGCCATGTTGTATGGAGCGGAGTGTTGGCCAGTTAATAACTCCCACATCCAAAAAATGAAGGTGGCAGAAATGCGGATGTTGCGCTGGATGTGTGGGCTGACTAGAGGGGATAGAGTTCGGAATAAGACTATCCGGGAGAAGGTTGGTGTGACTCCAGTGGAGTGCAAGATGCGGGAAGCCCGATTGAGATGGTTCGGACACGTGAAGAGGAGAGGCATGGATGCCCCGGTCCGTAGGTGTGAGAGGCTAGCGTTGGATGGTTTTAGGCGGGGTAGGGGTAGGCCGAAGAAGTACTGGGGTGAGGTGATTAGGCGGGACATGGAGCAGTTACAGCTCACCGAGGACATGACCCTAGATAGGAAGGTCTGGAGGACGCGGATTAGGGCAGAGGACTAGGGCCAGTTTGGGTCGCTAGTGTAGGGAATTACTTGGTGGGGGTTTTATGCCTGTTATGATTCCGTGTTCCATGTTTTATTACGAATCTGTGTGCTTTTCTCTGTTTTATATTACTTATGGGTGCCGTATTTATGATATGTAATCTTGTGCTGTGCTTTACTATGTGTTTGTGTGGTATCTCGTGCCTTGAGCCGGGGGTCTATCGGAAACAGCCTTTCTACTTCTTTAGAGGTAGAGGTATGGACTGCGTACATCTTACCCCCCCAGACCCCACTAGGTGGGAACACACTGGGTTTGTTGTTGTTGTTGTACTTCTTGTTTCTTGGCTTAGCTGTCCGATAGGTATGTGCATTCATGTTTATGGACTTTCAAGGGTGACCTGGGCAGCTATCTTCAGAAGAAGGGACGTCTATCTCCTTCTAAGGTTTTAGGATTTGCTCTGGATATTGCCAGGTAAGTCTGATCTCTTTCATACGTACTGAAAAAACTCTATTAGTACATCTGAGATTTTTTATTTTCATATTGATAAGATGTTCTAATTTCTTTGGTTGTATCCTGTTTTCGTCGTATGATCTTATTTTCAGCAGCATGAATTATCTTCATGAATGTAACCCGGACCCAATCATTCATTGTCTTTTAATGCCAAAGTAAGAAAACTAAATGCTTTATGATTCTTGTATATTAAGTACCCATTTTCAGTATACTCTCTCTCTCTCTCTGTCTATATAATAGTAGTCATCTTTGCCAAGTACAGAAAGAAAAGCTCATTGCAAGTAAATGAATCATTCCTGATATTTCAGCTTTGGCAAAATTTTAGCTGCTTATTTTCTTTCCAAAACTCTTGTTTGTTGCTCGGGTGTGGATTGTGATCCATCAAAACTACCTAATGATAGTGGTACCCAACCATGTCAATTTCAAACAGTTATTGCAGAATTTACTGTCAATGGGACATCTCAGCCTTTAGAGGTAATTTTCAGTCTATGGAGTTAATTTTTTTCCCATTATTATTTGATTCTGAATGATCATGAATAATTTGATATTTTTCAGGCAAAAACTGCCAGCCTGAAAGAAGTCAGAAGAATATTCACCATGGGCCTTCCTTTTACCAGTCATTATGGTGGTCAGATTCTTTTCGGACCTAGCGATGGATATTTGTATTTCATGATGGGAGACGGTGGGGGTTCCGGAGATCTTTACAATTTTTTCAAAAATAAGAAGTCGTTGCTTGAAAAGATTGTGAGGCTTGATGTCGATAGCACACCAAGTAAGTTGTCTTCAAGTTCATGAAAAAAAATATTGTCATACAATTTGCAGTTTTTCTTATATCCATTTGTGTATATGCTAACTTTGATTGTCTTTCCACTACTCTAAGCTATCATAATGCGTGTTGTTAAAAGAGTCTTAAACCATTATCTAAATCTTTGTATTCCCAATTAGAAAATAGCAGACTGTCGGCTCAGTCATCTTTGCCAAGTACAAAAAGAAAAGCTCATTGCAAGTAAATGAATCATTCCTGATATTTCAACTTGGCAAAATTTTAGCGGCTTATTTTCTTTCCAAAACCTTTGTTTGTTGATTCCGTAGTGTCAAATTGTTTGAGATTGACGCGTTCTAGGATGGAAATGAAGCGCGTTTTATTCAGTTGACTTGCCCCTTAGTTTATGTGTTGGTGTCTTAGGTGCTGCAGAGATTACCAAGCTTGGTTTATGGGGAGACTACACCATTCCAAAGGATAATCCTTATATTGAAGATAAAGAGCTGCAGCTCGAAATACGGGCACTAGGAATGCGAAATCCTTGGCGCTGATTCTGCAAAGCCATCTTACTTCATGTGTGCAGATACAGGCCAGGTAATGTTCAAGAATTTTACTCTCCAAGTAATTCTAACTAAATATTATTTTCTGTCCACTTTCAAGCTCCATACAGAATTTATACCAAAAATCCATAAATTTCCTCACACCATAAGTTCACAGTTGTTCTGGCAGGATTGGATGGGCGTTGAGAAGAGGCAATCTAAGTATTAGAACAAACGAGTCTTTTAGTTGCTTACTACTGCACAGAACTTAAGTGCCTCAAACACGTATTATCGATTCCCCCCATCTTGTTCAATATCACATATGCATGTGCAAAGTAAGATAGACTGTGAGACTTTGCTCTGCTCATAGTTTCTACACTAATTTTGGCCAACCTGATTCTTTCAAAGCCACCCAACTCATCTTGTTGATGTGAATTGTTTCCTTCAGCTTGTGAAGTTTCTGAAAAAAACTAATTTGATTCACCATTTTTAGTAAGTTGTAAAAATTAGTTGTACAGTTTGAAAAAAATATTATTTTACTTCAAATGTGGGTCAACTACCAAATGATATCCATAGCATCATTTTCTCACTACATGAAATTAAAAAAATGTATAATTTTCCAAAGAGAAAGGAGTTCTTGTCTTGATTAATGAAAAATGATGAGTAAAATGAGAAATCAAATTAGGAAATTTGGAATGAGTAAAATAGGACAGGGGGAATATTTGTTCAAAATAGGAGCCCCCAACTTCACCGCAAACTCAATACCCTTCGCACAATTAAAACCATCAACCCTCACACCCCATCTTATTACATCATGAAAAACATCAAGATATTTTTCATACAACCTTAAAACTAATCAAAGATTCAAGAAACACATTCAAACATGATAAAGACACAAACTTTTCATCACCCCTAAATATAAAATATAATTTTTCAGCTTGTTTTACCATTTTTGACTCCAAATACACTGAAAACAGCAAATCTGAAAAAATGGGTGAGTACAGAGCTGTGAAACTGAGTTTTGTTGAATAAGGATATTCAAGATTTGCTTTGTAGTTTCTGTGTGGTGTTGTTGGTGGAGATTTTGTAGGTGTTTGAGGTGTTCTTGAAGATTTTGAGGTGAGTTTTCACTGATTTGTTGTTGGTGAAAAAAGGGTGTATATGAACGAAAGAACTTGCAAGTTAATGAAGGATTAATGGTAGTGGTAAGTTTGGTAAAAGATGAAGTTTGTGCATATTGGTTGTGTGATGTGTGAAATTTTTGTGCTTGTTTGAAGTTGTACTACTACTATTATTAATGCAAGAAGTACATACATTAAATTTTATAAAAGTAAATAAAGATAAGTACTTCGAGTGTTTGTTTCTTTTATTTGAGTGGTTTTAATATTTTTAGGGATGTTTGTGTACCCTCCTTAATAAATCTTACATGTAAAGCTCCGGATGGAGTTGTGTACTCCGATTATAATTTGAGACATGAGAAGTTTTTGCCCATAATGTGAGCCACTTTTCTCCTCTTTGGTTTATCCGAAATTTTAAAAACAAAGAGATACGTACAGTGTTACTAATGCTACCTGCGATGTAGTTATTTCAATGTACAAATGGATTTTCATTCCGATACCATAATACCTTAGGTTATTGGAACTTTTATTCTAATAGTTATTGTGTTTGTCTTCTTTGAATAAAGATTTATTTTATTATCACATTTTGAACTTCTTAATTAATTTCATCTTTAAATATAATTTAACAGTTGTTTGATCATGAATGCCCGAGAGATTTATCAAAGCAACAAAAATGCATCCCTATTGTAGAATTTATAAATATTATCTGTATCAATGTAAATAGACAATGAGCACACTCATATGTGAATGTGAGCACCCAATAATATGTTATTCTCATGATTGTATAAAACATACATTTGGGATCATTTCCATCAACCGATCCAATCAAACACGACAGTCCCTTACTGTTACATCTTCATTTTATTCTATTAGACGTGTTGCACGGGCATACCTATCTAGTTATATAGAAATGTGAGCATGTGAGTTGGAGGACAACCAAGGGCATAAATGTTATTTCACATCTAAAAGATACAATTATTAGTCAATAGTCATATTAATGAAGAATTTCATTAGCCATTTTTCTTTGCTAGCTTATGTGGCTACATTTTCTCAATGGATGCATTATATGGCTAACAACATTTTTACTTTCAAGTTCCAACTTATTCAACCACATTATTTATGAAGTAATATTTTTAATAAATTTAAATATATAATCTTAATCTTGAAGGGGAGCCTTGGAGTAACTGGTAAAGTTGCTGTCATGTGATCAGGAGTTCACGGGTTCAAGCCTTAGAAACAACCTCTGGCAGAAATGCAAGATAAGACTGCGTATGATACACCCTTGTGATGGAGCCCTTACCCGGACACCACGTATAATTGTAGCTTTAGTGCACCGGGCTGCCCTTTTTTTTAATCTTAATCTCTTTTCACGAAATATTAAATTGTTTATAAAGAAATAATTTTTTTATTTTTATGAATTGTTTATAAAGAAATAATTTTTTTATTTTTATGTGGTAAATATTGTATTTTTTTCTTCATATATTTTTTTTTATATTTTAAACTTTCTCAGTGAAAATTCTGACTCCGATACTTCAGGCTTTTAATATTTTAGTCTTTTGCTAAAAAAATACTATCACTCATGAACTTGATGGGTTAAAATTTAAGTTGTTAACTTATTTAAATATATGTATTCTGTTCATTATCAAATAATTTTACAAAAACTATTATTAAATCAGTCTATAAATTAAATGTTTTACTAGAAATGAAGAAAAAATTACATGTGATATTCATGTAAGACTTCGAACGTATAATTTTTTGTATTTACTTATGGATTGTAGTTGTAATTACAATTGACGTGCATGTCAACTTGCAAAACAGATATTTAAAAGATAGTTTTAAAAAAAAAAGAGATTTAAAAAAAAAAAGAGATTGAAGTACATTCAATGGTTAGTGTAAAGAATTTTTACTATATAATAAAAATATATTTATATGTAAGCTTTTATAAATATTGAGATTTGTAATCTTAAAAGTAAGATAATATAATATTCCATTAATTCCTTTTTATTTACTCCATTTGGGTTGTGCTTATATTCCTATTGCTCCTCTAATCTTTCAGTAATTGTTTGAATAAAATCTTCCTATTATGCCCTTGTTCAATAAATGTAATCATTATTGATTTGAAAAGAGGTATAAAATTAAAATAAGGGTATATTAGTGAAATTACTTTTAATTTTATAGGAGTAAAAGATTTATTATGGTATGTGTCTAACCCAAATATAGCAAATAAAAAGGAATGAAGAGAGCACGATATAATAGATAAATTAACTTGCATGTAAAATTTCTTTAAACTAACATTAAATAAAATATACTTTTTTAATTTCTTTAATAAAATTTTAACTCCTCCAGTATTAATTTGATTGGTGCTTTATTTTTTTATAGATAATTTTCAACTATCAACAATGTATCTTTAATATTTTTATATTATTTCATTATGAAAATGAATTATATTATATATTTATATGGATAAAAACAATCTCTTATCTCTTTAATATAAATACGCTATTTACTTTATTTATATGGCATATTAGGTAAGAAGATTATATTTTAAGAAAATATTGCTCGTAAGATTTTATAGAAAATGTTAATGTATTGACACTTATAATTTTAATTTATCCTCTGGTATAATTTTCAAATAAAATTGAAAAATAAAAATACTAAAATTAGTTATTTAATTCAAAAAAGTGTGTTCGGCCTAATGTTAAAATAAGCATTGAAGCATATTTTATTAAATTTTAATTTGGACAATTTAAATAAGTTGTAAGTTATTGTTTGATTTTATAAAAATAAAAAATATATTTTTTTAAAAGTATGATATCTATTATCATTTTCTATCATATTTATTTAAAATATTAATTATTATTTTTTTCATAAACTAATTGAATATCGATTGATAAATTTAGAACTGTAATATTGGGCCCGTAAAATGGGCTTCATTATCTAGTATAAGAGAAAGAGAAAACTTTTCGAGTCTCTAATTAGTGGTAGTCAATTGTAAGTTGATATGATATATATTATGTGAAATTTTATAATTATATTTTGAAAGTGAAATAGTATTGTGAATTACATTTTTATTTGTTGTACATCTATGAAATAATATTATTGTAAAATCTATTTTTTCATAATTTAATTTTTAACATTTGTAACTTTGCATTCGAACCGTGTGTCAATCAAAAACAACCTCTTTATCTTTGAGAAAGAGATAAGGAATATATAGACACTCTATCCTCTCTAAACCTCACTTTTTCAGACTGTAATAAATCATCTTGTTATTTGTTGTTGTAACTTTGTATTAAGTCAATTAGTAAACTCTAAACTGGAGGCTACTTAAAAAAATCTTACTAGTCTATTTGATTGGCTACCTAAACTCTCACTTTTTGGTTTAATCTTGTCTTAAGCAAGAGGTCGGCGGTTCGATCCTCGCCTCTGGCTAATGAAGCAAACTCTGTGGCCAGTTCCCTACCGCAAAATCCGCTAACCGAGAAACGAAGGATTAGTCTCACGGCTGCCGGCTGTGGGGATATCTTGGGAAACGAAAAAAAAAAAAAAGGTTTAATCTTGTATCTTCTATCCCCTGCTCATTTCCCCTCTCTTCCTCCTAAATCCTATGTATAATAAAAAATGTTAACGGATTTGTACTTCTTTTCCGAAAAAGCTTAGGGTTAATTTCCTGCCATTTTTTGCCTTACCTTATTATAACGATAGTAAAGTTTACGAATAATACACCTATTTCTTTTTAAAAGAGTTTAAAACAAAATCTACTTCCAACATGGATTGTGGTGCAACGGATTGGGTTGCTCCACCTTAACCAGAGGTCGAGGGTTTCGACCCTAGGCATGGAGAAAACTCTGTTGGGAGCGCTACCCCCCGAATGGAACCCTATCCGACGCGAATCCACATTAGTCGGGCTCCAATACGGGTACCGAACACCTGTTGAAAAACCAAAAAAAAAATCTACTTTAATGCCAATAAGCTTGGGTTGATTATTAGATGTAAAGCAATACCAACAGAACTTTCATGGATGCCATAAACATCCTCATGCACAACAAAATATACATATTGATCAATACTTCAATAGGATCTCTGTTAGGCTATATATATACTTTATTAGAACGATATCTATGCCCAGAGAACCAACATGACACCGTAGCAATTTGGCCCAAAACAACATTTATTTTAGAGCTCAATTGATATGAATTACATGTGAAAAACTTTGAAGTAATTAAATAGGTTCACATAATGAACTTATGCTAATGGTAAGAGTATTCTTGAGCTACTCGACTAACGAGTACAAGTAATTTACTTTTGTGGGAAAAATGAAATGAAAGTCAAAGTTATCCCTCAAATAGTTTGCAAGTTAAAACTAACCTTTTTCTCCATTCTAATTATGGAGTCGGGATTTTTATTAAGAAGTTTTCAAAATATACAGGAGTAAATATATGAACTAGGTGAAGGAGATTCAATGTCTATTATATGTACATAAAAAATAATTTTAATTATATATAAATATACAATTTTTCGTCCGACGGAATTCGGACCCCTAACCCCGAGCTAGCTCAGCCCCTGCTGTTCTAAATGATTCGACGCAAATAAATTGTACATAAATTGAAACTAAATCATCAAAGGTTAAAAGTAAGTTCTCATTAGTTATTATACTACGCCCTCTCTATCCCAATTTATGTGTCATTTTTTCTTTTTATGTTTGATCAAAAAATAATATTATATTCCATTTGTTTCAAAAAGAATAATTTGTGTTGACTTGACACGGTGTTTAAGAAAATAAAAAAGACTTTTGAATCATATGATCTTAAATTAAAGTTATGGCAAATGTACCAAAATGTTCTTTAATTTTGTGGTCTTAAACATGCCAGCTCAGTGTTGGCTAGTTAAGACTTCCCATATCCAAAAGTTGAAGGTGGCGGAAATGAGGATGTTGCGTTGGATGTGTGGTCTTACAAGGGCTGACAGGGTTAGGAATGAGATTATTCGAGAGAAGGTGGGAGCGGTATCGGTGAAGGAAAAAATGCGGGAAGTGAGGTTGAGATGGTTTGGTCATGTGATAAGGAGGGTCACGGATGCCCCAATTCGTAGGCGTGAGAGACTGGCGTTAGATGGTTTCAAGCAGGGTAGGGGTAGACCGAAGAAATACTGGAGAGAAGTGATTAGACGAGACATAGAGCAATTACGTCTCACTGAGGACATGACCCTGGATAGGAAGGTTTGGAGAAAAAACACTAGGATAGAGGGATAATGTGGGTGGATGAATCGTAGTCCGTAGTTAGAAGGGTTTTGGCGTCTTTTGTTTGGTACTGTACATTACTTTTGTGGATGTTGTATCTATGTTAGTTTTATCATATTTCATGCTTTGAATATTTTTGTATATTGTTCAGTGTCTTGAGCCAGGGGTCTATCGGAAACAACCCCTCTACTTCTTTAGAGGTAGTATTATGGACTGCGTACATTCTACCCTCCTCAGACTCTACTAGGTGGGAATATACTGAATTTGTTGTTGTTGTTGTAAACATACCAGCTGAAAAGTTGGAATTAAAGTGTCATCAAAAAGAAAAAATATCATTCTTTTTTTAAATAAATTAAAAAAAAAAAAGTAGTTCATTTTTTTTTTATAAAACTTATATTTTATCTTTATTCATGATTTGATTTACAATCAATGTTCATAACATGTGTTAAATCATAGATTTTGAAAGTTCTTTTTTCTTCGTAACCTTCATATCTAATAAACAACCGCACATAAAATGAGACGGTAGGAATATTATTTTACCAACACTGCAATCATGCATGAAGGAAAATATCTTCGTTAGTTACAACATAAACTATGTTTAGCCAATATGCAAATAGGCCACAATTAGGTTAATTGTGCACTAGGTTTATTTTTTTATTTTTTTTTAATTTTAAAAAAAGCACATAGCTCTTGTTTATTTTCCTTTTTAGAGTGGCAAACAAAGTGGAATAAGGACCCTACTTTGAACATTTGAACCCCCTTTTTTGATCCTACAAATTAGCCTTTTTCTCTTATATATAATTCTTTCTATCATCTATCTGTCAAGGTTTATTTATCTTAAAATAATAGCATCCATTATTAGCTAGTGGAATTCCTGTTAGGGTGAACTTAATCCTAATTAAATGGTACTAATTTTTTTCTGTTTTGCTTTAGTAACAGCAAATATCATGTTTAAGATTGATGATTTCATTATGAAATTGAATGAATGTTGTCTTATTTATAAAAAGTGAATCATAGGACTACTAGGCAATGGATATATAGGGACCATCCCAATACACCTGGAGAAGGAAAGAAATTAGAGAAGGTGAGAGTGGCTACTTTTAACTATAATAACTTTTGCTTTCCAAAGAAATTATATTAACGAAAGATTCTTTAGTTATTACTCAATGACAGAGTTAGAATTTTCGTTAAAAAATTCAAAATATAAAAAAAATCAATAAAGTTACATTAATCTCAATCATTTTGGAGTTAATTATTTTTCATCCTAATTTTTATAACAATTATTAAAAAATTCTAATTTAATCCATGCAGATACATCACTTAATTTTATACGCATACATCATATTCTTCCAGATGCATCACTCAATATCCTAGTGTTTAATTAAAATTAGGAATTCATATGATTATTTAAAGAGTTGGATAATTTAAATTGTGGTATAATTTATTTTTTTCAAAAAAAGTAATACACGAAGAAGCTAAGCAGATTCTTCTATATATATTGAGCCTAAATTATGATCTTACTGATTTAAAGCTTTAATGAGATCTTTACATGTCGCGCGAGAATTAATGTCCAAAGGATTTTTTTTATGGCACTATTTGTATAAAAACTTTTTTTTGGTTTTCCATCTGGTGTTCGGTACCCACACTGAAGCCCGACTAATCTGGATTCACGCCGGATAAGGCCCAATTGTATAAAAACTTGATCTACACTACCACTAAAAATAAGGAATTAATTAGGGAATTCTTCGCTAATTTGTCATTAAATAATCGTTAATTAGTGTATAGGTAAATAGTCCGTGTATATTTATTTGTTATATATACAGCAGAACCTCGCTAAATTAATATTGCCGGAATCATGAAACATTATTATTTTGTAGAGATATTATTTAATCGATAAATTAATATTTATTAATTTAAAAAGTATTTTCGATATTTAATGAAGGTTAATTTTTATTACATCAAAATTATTGTATCTTATTAATTTATGTATTATATTTATTGTATTAATGTAAAAAATAAAGTCATTATACATAAAGTACATTGTATCGACACTGCAAAATCCAGTCGGGGGATGAAACCTCAAATAATTTATATAAATCCCCTTGTGAAAACGACATTCATGAACTTGATGTCATGATTAATGATCTCAGTTACCGCAATTAAATGGATGACATATATAGCTTGTTGGATTACCCGAATGAAAATGATACATGTTCAGATGTCCAGAGCTTAGAAGACATTGTTAATACCACTGGAGAAAATAATATTGATGATGAAGTTGAAGACGATATAATACTTTTGGAATTATTTACGCATAAGGGAGCACTTATCGCGTCTAGAAATCTTCACATTATTTTGGTGCAGTTTAAAAAGACAACACCAAAATTTTTGGATACAATAAGAAAAGTTAAAGATGAGCTTCAATTAAATTTAAATTTTAACAAAAAAACACTATAATGATATTTCCATAAATTGTCTTGGATATTTTATAATTTTAAAGTATTATTAATTTATAATATTAATTGGACCATATATAGAGAGCGAGAGGTTTTTCGAAAATATATTATATTATTATCTTATAGAAATCAATAATTTTTTTCATTAACCTAAATTGAAATCGAAGAAAAATATTATCTTAACGAGTTTATTAATTTATCGATATTAACTTAGAAAGATTTTACCGTAACCACTTTTCAAAAGTTAGCTCCCTACTTTATTCCTTTGAAAACTCGAACCCACAATGTTAAAGAAACATCTCTTGCTCATCACGAAATAGGATTACGATATGGATCCAATAATTCTTGTTCTTTTATAGTGTACTAATTAATGACGATCCCTTCTTCCTGTGTCACAAGTCTTCACGAAATTTACATCACATCAAATAAAAAAGATTAGCAAAGTGCAAAAAAAATATTTAGCATCTTTATTATAAACTTTTATCTACCAAAAAATAAAAGTAGTTCAATAAAATTATTAGTGCCATAGAAAACCCTTTTGACAACTTTTTAGCCAATAGGATTAAACAGTACACAAAATCAGACGTACGTGGGGGGAGAGGGGGGGGGGGGGGGAGAGGATTTTTCATTATTGAAACTTTACACTCAGACTATATATTTGTCACACTCAACTAATTATGATAGCTACCTTATATTATATGCTTGAAACTATTACAAATTTGACCGGCAGCAATCAAACATACATTATTGGGGAAGTTACACACTTTCGATCAAGGAAACGAGATCTCTCGGCCTTTTACAATTAGAATAGAAGAAAATGACTCTTTTCATATCTCTCGCGTGTAAAAATGAAGATATCGTGTGTAAAAGTGAAGATCTATTGTAAAAAAATATAAAATAAAATAAAATTGAAAAGGGCTAGAAAACCATTTCTATTCAAAAAAATAATAATTATATTAGCTAGTTAATAATAAATATATGAATAATATACATTATTTTGTAAAAAATATGTATACTTTGTGTATATTATCACTTATATACAAAAAATACATGTCCATCGACTGTTATTTTGATGGGTGATTATACAATGTACTTATCCTTACATTATCTGTAGAAAAAAGTGAAATATTATTAGGTTTTGCTAGTTGCCAATGTTTTTTAAGTAAAGTGACAATCCATTATGGTACACAAGAAGACACTATAACGTATTCTAGTTTTAACAGATTTTGCCTCTCAATAATTCATTTTCATCTTTGAAAAAGTAAGTTTGAATTCCTCAATTTGTTGGTCTTCTTCACAATCATTGACATATGGACTACTATGAGTCATGGCATATGAAAGATTATAAAGGTTATCTTACCTATGACATATGCATATAAAGCTCTGAAATAGATGAGGAATATACTCCCTCCATCCCATTTTACCCGTCCCAAATTGGGATGGCACAGCTATTAAGAAAATAATGATTGGTAATGTAACTTTACCATTTGCCCCTCTTAATTGTGTCTTGTTGTTAGTTCCAATATTGATGGATGGCCAATACCAAAGCACCATTTATATTCTTAATGATGTACTCTTAACGGTACTCCTCTTTGCAACATTTTTCAAGAATACTAATAACAAAGAGTAAGCAAGTACACTAAAGGTGTAATGAGAAAAAAAATTGTCTTGTTTTGACAAGTAAAATGAGATACCAAATTAGAAAATTTGAAACGGGTAAAATGGGACGGAGGGAGTATATATTATTACTAGTTCAATTAGCTACAAAGATGATTGGTTGGTGCAAAAGGTGAAAGAAATAAGGAAAAAAAACATAATTTTCATTTTGACCCTTGAGCTTTTGGAAGTGGCACTTAGACCTATGAGATCAACTTGGGGGACATTATGGTCATTTGCCTCAATAGAACGGTTAAAATGAGTTTGATCGGGTGGCTAGCTAGGGGCGGATCTATTAAGGCCAGTGGAGATGGCACGCCACCCGCAAACTTCGACGGAAACTCTATATATATAGCTGTATATATATACAGATATAGTTAAAGATTAAGTCTGCCACCCACAACAACAAGACACTGTCTAGTGCGGGTGGCAAAGAGCTGGTTTTGTAGCTCCAAGGTCTTGTGTATGAAACCTACTGGCAGCATTTGTTTTTTAATAATTGCAACAAGCATACTTGATTCCCACCAGCTAGCTTTGTTAATAATTGCAACGCGTACTTGATACCAAGCAAAGTCAAATTCCTATTTCCAAATTAAAAAAAAAAAAACTATTTCCAAATTCCAAATCAAAACATCGACTGAGACTCTTGTTCTTGAGGTTTCTTGCTGCTGCTTGCTCTCTCTCTGTTTGCTCTCCGTAGGTTATATTGAAAAATTATTTTGTTTCTCTTTCTTGAGCCTAGAAACCCAAATTTGGAATTATCTATGTATCTTGATAACTTGATTTAGGAGAAAGTGTTCTAGTTTTGTGATTGAGAATTTGAGATGGAGAATTTTTTCAGGAAGGTTAATTATTCACAATCAAGTTCTAGTAATGTCAATGTCAATCGTTCTTGTCTTATAACTGACTTTGATTTGGGTTCACTTAAAGTCGATCCGGGAGAAAGAAGACCTATTTCTGATTATGATCCTCGAATACGAGATGAAGTGAGGAAATATTATATTGAAAAAGGGCCTTGTCAACCTGTCTTGAAACATTAGTTGAGGCAAATATGATTTGACAAAGGCATTAGTTGAGGCAAATCTTGTAGAGACTTATTTACTTGTTTATTTACTTGTGAAGTTGAATTTGATTTTACCCGTCGATACGGCAACTTTTGAGAGAACATTCTCTTCCATGAAGCACATAAAAAATGAAGTGCGAAATAGTATTGGTGATCAATATTTAAATGATTGTTTAGTATGTTACATGCGTGATGTATTTAAAAATGTAAGTAATGATGTTTTCAGAATATGAAAACTCGTTGTGGGCAATTGTAATGAATTATGGATATCATGATATTAGTAATATTTTTAAAAGTTTAAGTTTGGTCATTTTATTATTATTCTTTTGTTATTGATTGAATTGTTAATTATCCTATAAATCGAAAAGATGAATAATTCGATTGAATTACTTGGCACCCGGTGAGTTCGGATCCTGGATCCGCCTTTGTGGCTAGCCCAACCCAACTTAGTCCAATTCACCAATTAAGTAGGAATCGGGTAATAATTTTTAGTTCATTTTAAACTAGAAACTACTAAGTTTAGCCTCAGTTAGCCCCATGACGTTATGAGGCTACGTTTCTTAGCAGGTATAATAAAGTTAGACGTTCATTAAGAATTAGTTTTTTTCTACTATACTCTGAACTATTAGCTAGTTTTATAATTGTAGGACTAATATAGGAATATTTAACCATTAAACTCATTTTAGTTTTAAAGGTATTATCTTTTTCACGCAAAAAAAAAAAAAGTTATTAACAATTATTCTTATATTTTAAACAAATCAATTAGATTTGATGATTAAAATTACTTTCCAACCCGTCGTCCTAAACTTCTTATTTCATTTGCATTGTTCTCCTCATAAAATCGCTTTATAATTTTTCTTTCCTTTTTTGTTGTTTGATTTGTTTTATCAAAATTTGAAACTAATTATGTATTTTGTGATTCATGCTTTATTTATTTTGAATTCGGTTAATTGGCAATCGAACATTTTCCTATCCTTTTCATTAGTGGTCGAATTTTCATTTAGTATGAAGAAATCTTGAAAACTATAATTATGTTAAAGTCTCAACCAATTATGTTGCCCATAGACATTGTCACTTTCTCAAACCTCAAGGGATTAAGTGTCACTTTAAAATATCTCGGCGTAGTACATTACCACTTTCTTAAACTTCAAGGGGTTAAGTGTCACTTTCCAAAACCTTAAATTAAAGTGTATAAGTGGATATTATCTACAAAAATAATATAATGAACTTGATTGTTGAATTTACTTTGGTGGACCACTTTGATAGGCTTTTGGAAGAAAGAACACCTATAGGGTTTTTTCAACTTTTATCTAATAAAAAGAGGGCCTTTTATATGATATTCATTTTCTTTTTGTCTCAAATTAGTATTAGTATTCGTATGTGCGACTTATATTAAAGAAATAAATTATAAAAGGTATATTATCGTATTTATTTGATATAATTAAACTTTTATTATATATTATTGACATATTTATAAAATTTATTTTTCATAAATCTCTTCTAATTTTTTATTTATTATACTCAATTACCTCTATAATTTCAGTAAAAAATAAAATAAGGTAGTAGTTTATTTTTCATTATAGATTTACTTGATCTTGAATAAACAAATATGGTTTGGTTGTATTTAATTTATCTTCGTTGTATTTATCAATTCAGTGTGTGTGTATATATATGTGTTAATATATGTATTTCTATTTAAATTTAAAAGACATACATCAATCATAATCGCCATATAAGTTAGTATACCAACAACCAAAAAAAAAATACAAATCTTTTATTTGTGCAATACTTCTATAAGAGAATTCTTGTATATAATCATTTCCTGCACAGATGATTTGCTAAACCTCTTTGACATATATATATATATATATATATATATATATATATATATATATATTTGTTCATTTTTCAAACATTCATTTAATATTTGATTAATATCTATATACATTATATCTGAGAAACTTCAAATTCTTTAATTATATCTGTAACAAAAGATAAATATAATGTTAGTTATAAATAACACATATATATTTGTTCATTTTTCAATCATACTTGTTCATTTTTCAAACATTCATTTTATATTTGATTAATATCTATATACATTATATCTGAGAAACTTTAAATTCTTTAATTATATCTGTAACAAAAGATAAATATAATGTTAGTTATAAATAACATATATATATATATATATATATATATTTGGTAACACTCCTTTATAAATTTCAGTTTTCTATCGCATTTTCATTTCTCAAATATTTATTTTGTATTTGTGAGATATTTGTATACATCAGATCTATCGAAATTTCAGTTTCCTTATTCCTTAGTTACATCTGTAAGAAAAGATAAATGTAATGTTAATATAAAGATCAATAATAGAATTATACGAAGAGTGATAATAAAATAATAATGATGATAATAAAAGCACTTTATAGTGAAAGAATATAATGAAAATTAATTTAATAGAAAGAATTTTCAAATAGAAAAAAAAAAATGAAAGAAAAAAAGAAAAATTAGCCACAAATATAGATGCAATTGGAAATCAAAAACTCCTTGTACATGATAAAGAATACGATCTTTAAACATATAGAACAGACGGTAAAACATTAATAATCATATTAAATAAACAATTGGGGAAAATGTTGAATCACTTTACTATAATTCACCGTATACAATAGTTTTGTTTATCATAAATTTGTTTTTAACTTCGATTTGTAGCAATAGACTTCGAGCCTGTATTCTTCTCCTATCTCAATCGAATGATATTTTATTTTCTCATAAAATCTTACAAATCTTATTTATATTTGAAATTATGAACATACAGTTTTATATATACTAGTTTAAGTGTACGCGCCTTGCGTGTGTACCTCACCTTAATAAGTTCAAATATTACATTAAATAGGATATTTGTTTAAATAATAAAAATGAATATGATAGTTAAATTTAATATCTTTTAGATATGTAAAGATGGAGAATTTATTTATTAAACCTAATCTTTACCAAAAGTATTTTTAAAAGTCGATCGACATTCATCTACCATCTGTAAATTGCAAAAAATAATACAATGATAGAGACATCAAAATAATACAATTAAATCTAATCTTTACACACAAAAAAATTCTAAAAGTCGTCTGACACTCATCTATCACCTGTAAACAATAACAAAATAATACGATAATAGAGACATCAAAATAATACAACTAAACCTAACCTTTACATAAAAAAAAAATCCTCAAAGACGACCAACATTTATCTATCACCCGTAAACTGCAATAAAATAATACGATAAATGTGATATCAAAACAATACAATTAAACTTAAATTTCACACACAAAAAATTCTCAAAGCCGATCGAGATTCATCTACGAACCGTAAACTACCACAAAATAACAAACTAAAAAGAGATATTACGATAATACAATTAAACCTGACTTTTACCTAACAAAAATTTTCAAAGCCGACCCACATTCATCTAGCATCCATAAATTAAAAAAATAATAATAAGATAATAAAGATATCAAAATAATACAATTAAACCTAACTTTTAAACAAGAAATTCTTCAGAGCCAACCGGCATTTATCTACGACCTGTAAACTATGTAAAAAAAAATAATAATAGTGATCATAAAGCTCCGATTTTGAACCAACTAATTCTTATCTGAGCGAAAATTTTGGCCCTAATGAATGATTTTGAATGAAAGCCAACCGACATTCATTTATGACCTGTAAACTATAAAAATATATATATAATAGTGATCACAAAGCTCCGATTTTGATCCAACTAATTCTTGTCTGAGCGAAAATTTAGCCCTAATGAATGATTTTGAATGAAAACAAAGGATATGTATTTATATATATATATACACACACATGTTGAATTCTATTATGCTGACAAAATCAATGAAGAAATTGAAGGTTAGAAAATCAAGCACCATCAATCTAGACATGCAATCGAATCAAGTTAGATGAACATCAATCATATTCTCTAAATAGGCAAACCGATTTGTTCTCTAATTTAACGTACATCTCAATATTTATAGAAGTATTTTCTTAATAGAGTCTTATTTTAGGAGTTTTTTTCTAATTGAACAGTAGAAAAGAAAATATTAATTAATTCTCCTACCATATATTTTAGGAAGTCTAGTAGAAAGGAAAATATTAATTAATTTCCTACCGTATATTTAGGAGCATTATATATTTTAGGAAGTTTAGTTAATATGATAAAAAATAATTAAATAATAAATTAAAAAAATAGTGAAAAGACAGTTTTGTCTAAAGAAAAGTCTTTTAATGAAGGGTAAAAAGTTCAAATCACTTTTCTAAGGGTCTTTACACTTTTAATATATTATTATATTATTATATTATACTAGTTTAGGTGCAAGCGCCTTGCACGTGTACTTCACTTTAATGAGTTCAAATATTACATTAAATAGGATATTTGTTTAAATAAAAAAGATGAATATAATAATTAAATTTAATATCTCTTGAGTATGTAAATATGAAAAATTTATTTATTAAACCTAATCTAAATCAAAAATATTTTTAAAAGTCGATCGACATTCATCTACCATCTGTAAATTGCAACAAAACAATACAATGATAGAGACATCAAAATAATACAATTAAATCTAATCTTTATACACAAAAATTTTCTCAAAGTCGTCCGACACTCATCTACCACTTGTAAACAATAACAAAACAATACGATAATAGAGATATCAAAATAATACAGCTAAACCTAACCTTTACATAAAAAAATTTCTCAAAGTCGACCAACAATTATCTATCACCTGTAAAATGCAATAAAATAATACGATAAAAGTGATATCGAAACAATACAATTAAACTTAAATTTTGCACACAAAAATTCTCAAAGCCGATTGAGATTCATCTACGAACTGTAAACTACCACAAAATAACAAACTAATAGAGATATTACGATAATACAATTAAACCTAACCTTTACCTAAAAAAAATTTCAAAGTCGACCTTCATTCATTTAGCATCTGTAAATTAAAATAAAACAATAAGATAATAAAAATATCAAAACAATACAATTAAACCTAACCTTTACACAAGAAATTCTTCAAAGCCAACCAACATTCATCTACGACCTGTAAACTATAAAAAAAAATAATAGTGATCACAAAACTTCGATTTTGATCCAACTAATTCTTGTCTGAGCGAAAATTTTTACCTTAAAGAATGATTTTGAATGAAAACAAAGAAGATATATACATACACACATGTTTAATTTAATTATGCTGACAAAAACAGTGAAGAAGTTGAGGGTTAGAAAATCAAGCATCCACCATCTAGACATGCAATCGAATCAAGTTAGATGAACATCAATCATATTCTTCCAATAGGCAAACCGGTTTGTTCTCTAATTTAATGTACATCTCAATATTTATAAAAGTATTTCCTTAATAGAATCCAAATTTTTGGAGTATTTTTCTAATTAAACAGTAGAAATGAAATATTAATTAATTCTCCTATCATATATTTTAGGAGTCCCATATATTTTAGGAAGTCTAGTAGAAAGGAAATATTAATTAATTCTCCTACCATATATTTTAGGAGTCCCATATATTTTAGGAAGTTTAGTTAATATAATAAAAAATAATTAAATAATAAATTAAAAAAATAGTGAAAAGATAGTTTTGTCTAAAGAAGAGTCTTTTAATGAAAGGTAAAAAGTTCAAATTACTTTTCTAATCACATTTTTAATATATTATAGATATAGATTATAGATATAAATATAGCTTATAGATGATAGATGATATGTTACATATATACCACAACAGACAGTAAAATAGTCATCATAATCGTACTCTTCATTTAGAATAACATAGCTTATGCAAAATTAATAATATTAAAATATAAATAAAGAAAATTGCAAGTACCTGCACTGTATATTTTTTTTCTATATTATTCCTGCATTCAGACGAGGGTTATTTTTGTATAGATAATGTAGTAGCTTCAATGTTCGTCTTACATAGAAGTCCTCCCAATATATAGTAATTTTTGCAGGTATTTCTAGTTAAAATCAATCTTGGTCAGAATATATTATTTTTCATATATTTGCTATAAAATTGCTAATTAAAATTAATTATATATACATAAATCCAACGTTAGTACGACTAATATTAATTAATTAATACAATAAAAATGATACAAATAGTATTAATGCAATCACCACATGATTGTGACATAATTCATGAAAATTACATTATTTTTTTTTCATAAATGCCAAGTAATTATTGATATTTTTTTGTTGCTAATCAAATATTGATTTACTATATGTATATAGATACTTTAAAATTTTAATTAATTTTTGTTTATCAAAAATACGTTTTTGTCTTAAATTTAATTGTTTTAAAATTCAGAATTCTTTTTATAGTCTATGTATAAAGTTATACAATTGATCAATTAAGGAAATATTTTTTATACGAAGTTTTTTTATTTAACTTGACTTCTTAAATATTACTTAGGAATATGTGATTTGAATATGGCTTTTAATCATTATATTCTTTTCCATTTATGTTGCTTAAGTTGAAATTATTTTCAATAAACATTATGAAATCCTTTTTTTATAGTAATTTTTATTTCAAAAAGTTTTCAGTATGTGATTACTTTTCAATCTACCCTCATTTTAAATTCAAGACTATCATTTATTCATTTCTTAATATAGAATGATAATATAATTACTTATTGATAATCATCTTAATTATGAAAATTCTTCTATTAAATATGAATGCATAATTTTTTTAAGTATAGATTACTTAAAATATATTGAATGTAAATTCTTCTAATAAATATGAATGCATAGTTTTCAAATATAAATTACTTGAGATAAACTGAAGTAAATATCTTTCTTTTTGTGTCCAAACTTATCATTTGTGTTATAAATGTACCATATATAATGAATCTCTACTTTATCATATATAGTGAATACCTACTTTACCATATATTGTGTATGTCTATTTATGAAAAAGTTACAAACCCCAAGATTAATTTTCCCGTATAAATAAAGGAGTTTTCCTTCATTGTAATTCATCACTCAAGAGAAATAAAAATTCCTTATTAGAAATAAAGAAGTCTTCTCTCTATTCTTCTTCTTTATTCTTTATTAGTTATAACACGTAATCAGCATGAGACTCTGCCAAACAAGATGAGATTATAAATCTAAAGGTAATTTCAAGGTTAGTAATTCCTTATGTTATCTATCTTTTGCTACTAATAATATAATTATTGTTGGATTTGAGGAAAAATAATTGATTTAGAACCATTATGCTTTAAATTTATTCCTCAAGAACAATATTATCAAAAGGGATGATAATATGTTGGGTTCAAGTCTCATCGATTTATGCCTAAGATGCCTTTAAATGGAGAAGACGTTGAGTTTGAATCTCAATGCACCATATTGATGATATTATGATGGCTAAGGCAAAATAATGGGATTTGGTGAAAAGTGATGAAACATGTCTTATTAAATATACTCCATTCCTTGAATTGAATGTGGTAACAACAAATCATATGTATGCCTCAATTTGCTTTTGTAGTAGCTATCATAATTTGATACGCTTAAGGCTTGATTATATTTCATTTTTCATGGGAATGAGAATGCTTAAGACATGATTATATTTCATTCACAGGAATGAGAATTTCGATTATTATAAATACAGATCTATACCCTGGGGGTGAATGTGACTGTATATACACTCAAACGTATTCTTCATTATGAAGATATCACAATCCACCTCTAAAAGAGATAGAATAATTGAAAGATTGGATATCTTCAAGTTACTGTGATAATAAGCACGAAGGTGAAAATTTACCCAAGAATGATGAAATCACATACCATAATAAACTAAGAGTTTATTGTTTATTGATACAAAACTCATGCAATAGTAAACCTGATGTTTACTAAAGAATTTTTGTACATGTTATGGTAACTTGGAGTTACAAATACAAATCATTTAATATATTGACATAAATAATTTGTCATCATGAAGATGTGCATATTGAGTATTAGATATATGTTGAAGAAATAAAAGATTCTTTAAGAATTGTTTATGTTGTTTGTTCTCATAATAAGTTGGTTGGACCAACTAATGTTGAGATTTGATCCCTCAAAATCTGAAAAGTATAAAAGGTGAATATGGGCTCGTTCACCAGTCATGTGATCTATTAAGATACATCAATATAAGATGATCACATATACATTCATTGTCAACTGCAGTTTGACATTCATAAAGTTGTTTGCTTAATAAAATTGAGTTAAGAGCATAACTTTCAGATTGTGTAATCAAGACAATCTTGATGATGATGGTTTGACATTGAATGCCTTCGATAAACAGCTAAACCATTGCTAATGAGAACAAAACTTCATATATTGGTCTGAAATATGATAAGTTACATACAATAACACTTGTATGCATTAGACCAATAAATTATGATTATTTCTTCCCTCTCAATTGGTTCAAGGTTAGGAACTAACTATTCCATCTAATAGTTTTGATGTGCAGTATACAATTAATAATAAACCATGATGTACAAAGATGGATTCCTCAATGAAGATGGAGGATAAATGTTAGCTTTTCTAACATAAGGGGGAGATTATAAGTAGCTATGAAATATGTTAGGATTATAATCAGATCTTCATTCAAAAGATAATTCATGTCAAATGTCGGAAGCATCTGATGACTCAAATTTAGTATCATATTTAAGCTACAAGTGCTCCTATTTTGCATTCTTAAAGGACAAAGTCTACACATGCATGAAGTGTGGTAGACTAATCGGTTCCCAATGAAATAATCCTTGAAAAGGATAAGGAGTAAATAATCATAATAAAAAGGTAATGTGCTCTTGAAAAGCCTATGACATAACACTTCATGAAACCTTATGAAAGGTTCAGGTACCTGAAAATAATGAAGTGATGAAATCTCAAAAATGTTATGTCATATTGTGAATCGATACAAAAAGAGAAACCGTCGACGATATCTTTAATACAATATTGACTCAATATTGCAAAAGATTATGAGGATCTAAATTCTACATTTATTTAAGCATGCTGACATAGAAATATTTATTAAGTGACGTGAAAGGATGCATCTTGGTAAGTGTAAAACTTATTTGATTTGCAATCCGGACACTTGAAGATGTCACATATGAAATGTTGAATATTGTCACTTGACAAAATTTAAATGAAAACTTTCTAAGGATTCAAAATGTTTGAAGCATATAAAAGTTTCTGAGAAACTTATTTAGAATCCTTATATTGTATAAACTTATAGCTTGAAAATTATTGAAACTCTTAGAGAGTTTTCAAAAGCAATAAAATATTTGCTTAAATGAGAAATATGCATAATTGAATAAGGATTTATTCTGACCTCAAGAAAAAAATGAGGAACTCCTTTGTTATGAAGTACCATATCTTAGTGCAATTGGTGCACTAATGTATCTTGCAAATATTACAAGGCATGACATAACCTTTTTTCGGTCAATTTGTTAGCAAGGTATAGTTTTACTCCTGCTAGAAGACATCGAAATGGGATCAAACATATGGACTTATTTTACTCTAAAGATTGTAGTCCCGATCTTGTTGGTTATGCTGATGTTGGGTACTTATCTGACCCGTATAAAGCTTGGTCTCAAATAAGCTATATATTCACATGCGGGGATACTGCTATATCTTGGAGATATACAAAGCAGCCTATCTAGCCACTTCATTGAACCATGCTGAGATAATAGTTACTCATGAAGCAAGCCGAGAATGAGTATGGTTAAGATCCATGATACATCTCATTCGAGAAAAATATGGTGTGAAATGTGACAATGTACCCACAATTTTATATGAAGATAATGCAGCATGCATAGCACAACTTAAGGGAGGATTCATAAAAAGAGATAGAATGAAGCAAACTTCATCAAAACTTTTATACATAGATGAGCTACAAAAAAATGATGATATTTACGTGCAACAAATTCGTTCAAGTGACAATGTGACTGATTTATTCATCAAGTCTCCGCCAATTGCAACTTTCAAGAAGATGACACACAAGACCGGGATGCAAAGGTTCAAGGATATTCTCATTAAGGGGAGTTAATACGCGCTGTACTCTTTTTCCCTTATGAAGTTTTGTCCCATTGGATTTTTCTTGTAAGATTTTTAATAAGGAAACTTATATGCGTATTATTAGAGATGTGTACTCTTTTTCCTTCACTAGATTTTTTTTCCACTGGATTTTTTCTAGTAAGATTTTAACGACGCACATTATCTATCAATTAAACATTCAAGGGGGAGTGTTACAAATGTATCATATATAGTGAATATCTACTTTACCATATATAGTGAATACCCACTTTACCATATATAGTGAATACCTACTTTACCATATATTGTGTATGTCTATTTATGAAAAAGTTACAAACCCCAAGGTTACTTTCCCCCTATAAATAAAGAGATTTTTCTTCATTGTAATTCACCCCTCAAGAGAAATAAGAATTCCTTATGAGAAATAAAGAAGTCTCCCCTCTTCTCTCTATTCTTCTTGTTCTTTGCTTTATATTTTATAACAATTTGAAAAAAAATTCATTGATTTGTTTTATAAAAGATATTTACTTCTTATTATCAATTCAATATTTTTATTTAATTCTTCATATAAATTATACTAATACAAATAATATTAAGTACTTATTTAAGTTAATGTTCACATATTTTTTGATAAACTAATATATAATTAATTAATACAATAAGAAATGATATAACTAATATTAATACAATCACCACATGACTGTGGCTTAATTTAAGAATATTTTTATTATTTTTTTCATAAATACCGAGTAATTGTTGATATTTTTTGTTGTATATTTGCTAATAAATATTTATTTACTATATGTATATATATAAATTTATTTTTTTAACTAATTTGCATTCACTAAATTTTTTTATCTTTTTCCGATCTGATTGTTTTAAAATCCAGCACTACTCTCACAGTCTATAATAAGATTACATAATTGATCAATTAAGAAAATATTTTTTATAAAGTCAAATTTTATTTGACTTGACATCTTAAATATTAATTAGGAACATGTAACTTTAATATGGCTCTTAATCATGATATTATTTTCCATATATGTTGCTTAATTGGTAGTTATTTTTAATAAACATTATGTAAATTTTTTATGTGTAGTAATATTCATTTCAAAAAAGTTTTCATTATGGAATTGATTTCAATCTATACTCTTTTTAAATTCAAGACTGTCATATTTAAAATAATACAAAACAATTAAATAATCTCAATATGAAATACTGAATAATAAGATATCAAATAATATGAAATAATTAAATAATAATATATCAAATAATATAAAATAATTAAATCATATAAATATGAAATAATTAACAATCTTAATAGTTTTCATCCTATAGGAATCAATCTTAATAGTTTTCATCTGATAGGAGTCAATGTTAACATTTTCATCTCAAACATAATTTTTTTTTACTACAATATGAAATAATAATGAAATAAATATAAATTAATTAATAATCTATGAATAGATTTTTATTGTAAAAATAACAAGTGAGTTGTTCTCAAGATGCCACATGACTTAATATGAAATAATAATGAAATAGATATAAATTAATCAATAATCTACAAATAGATTTTTGTTATAAAAATGTCCACTGATTTTTTTTCAAGATGCCACTTGTTTAATTTTAGACTAACCACTTTTCTTTATTATATATAATATTATACATATATAGAAACGCGTAGTTTCAGACACCTCTTCATCGACGTGTCTGGTTACTCTGTGAATTTTACTATATCACCCCAAATTAATTATTATATATCACTCACGTATTAGAAAGTTAATAATATTTAATAAAAATATAAAGTAGACATTTATGTCATGTCTATTTCAGTTATTTTAATCGTAATTTTACTATATCAACCTTAATTAATTATTATAAGTCATCTAGATATTAAAAAATCAATAATATTTAATAAAAATAAAATAGACATAAAACAGTAAATTAACTCTTGATTATTAAATTAACTTGACGTATTATATGAAACTCACTTAAATTTTTTTCACAAATATATTTTATAGCAATTTATTTATATCACTTCTAAATTTTAATAAGTTATTATGAGTCATTTAAGATATGTCTGTTTCGCTACTTTAATCGTTATATTTGGTTGACTTACTTATTAGAAATAAATCATGTTTAATAAAAAAAGCAAAATAGACATTTATGACATGTATGTTTCATCTTTTTCAACTGTAATTTTACTATATTACCCATAATTAATTATTATAAGTTATCTAAGTATTAAAAATTAATAATATTTAATAAAAAATAAAATAAAGATAAAATAATAAATTAACTCTAGATGTTCTAAATTAACTTGACATTTTATATGAGGTCTGCTTAAATTTTTTTCACAAGTATTTTTATAGCAATTTTGCTATATCAACTGCCACTTAAATTAGATTAGACGTAAAAGTATTATAAATCCCAATAATAAAAAATTTAAGTTATTTTAAAAATATAATTGATTGTCAATGCCGCAAAAGTTCGGACAAGGAAGATCACACATATTATTTAAAAATTACGTAAAAAGTATTATAGATTCCAATAATTAATAACTTAAAATATCTAAAAACATATTTAAAATACCATTGATCATCTAAATTATATTTGTGTTACATAAATTGAGATAAAAAAATAACATATATTAAGCCCGTGCTAGCACGGGCCCATGGATATCTAGTTATACATAAGAACAACTGACTTCGACATGTCAGCTTGGCGGAATTTCATGAAAGGCTGAGGGCGATTTCGTCTTCTTATAAGAAAAAGCCACTTAAATGATGTGTCTTTTGTGCTATGTTAGTTGTACCTTTTTAATAACTTAAAAAAAGGTCCATAATCTTTAATTTAATTACAGATCATGCCCTAAAAAAGCCACCTTATTCTATTTATTTACAAGATTGCTCTCCAAAATGCATAGATTTAATTAAAATTATTTAAATTTAAGTAATTTAACAATATAATAATTTTATCTTAATTAATTGCAACTAAATATTTAAAGTAAATCAATTTTATTTTTTCAATTGACTTTTATATTCAAAATTAATTTTTTTACATATTTATTTTGGTAAATTAAAATTTTAAAATTATTTTTTTAATATGAAAATACTAATATTTAAACTTAACTTTAAATTTTTAAAGAATAAAATTAATAAATTTAATTTAATAAAATAAATTCATAATGAATATTTTCTTAATATTTGTGTTGGGTCAATATATATCGTGTAAAAGATAAATAAAGAAAAATATATAATAAAATTTTATTATTGTGAGAGATAAGCATAAAGCACTGTCCAATAATATTTAATAATATCATATTCTGTATATGCAAAATATAGCATCTTAAGTTTAAGTAATTTAATAATATAATAATTTTATCATAATTAATTATGATTAAATGTTGAATTAAATCAATTTTATTATTTAATTGAATTTTAAATTCAAATTTAATATTTTTTAATTATTTATTTTAGTAAATTTAAATTTTTTAAACTATTTAAATTTAAGTAATTTAATAATAAAATAATTTTATCTTAATTAATTACAACTAAATATTTAAATTAAATCAATTTTATTATTTTAATTGACTTTTACATTCAAAATTACTTTATTTTTCTTATTTATTTTTGTGAATTTAAATTTTGAATTTTTTTTTCTTATATTTAAATACTAATATTTAAATTTAACTTTAAATTTTTAAAGTATAATAAATTTAATTTAATAAAATAAATTCTTTATGAATATTTTGTTAAGATTTGTGTTGGGTCAATATGTATCCAGTAAAAAAGAAATAAAAAAATATATTATTCATTTTTATTATTGTGAGCGACAAACATATGCACTATCTAATAATGTTTAATAATATCATATTTTGTTTATGCAAAATATAGCATTTCTTATTTAAGTAGTATATTACTTCGGTGAGTTATCGATGATTACTATTGGATATGATAAAATTATGTTAATTTTTATAGGAGTAACATAATCAATCACTCTTAATTAATTTTTATGAGTCATATAGGTATTAAGAAAATAAATAATATTTAATAAAAAGATAAAATAGACTTAAAATATGAAATTAACTCTTGATGTTTTAAATTAAATTATTGTCCTTTAAACGATGATTTTCCTATACCAAATAGACATAAAATGCGAAATTAAATATTGATGTTTTAAATTAAACTGTCGTCCTTCAAATGATGATTTTACTATACCACCACTTATTATAAGTCATTTATGTATTGAAAAATTAAAAATAACAAAATGATATGTCAGCATAAAAAATTTGATTGACTATCAAAATTATATTAGTGGCATATAAATTGGGACGGGACAAAGGAATATATAAAGCAATATATATTATTTGAAAATGAAATAAAAAGTATTGTAAATAACAATAATTATGAAAAGTATTTAAAAAATTGATTGATTTCCAAAATTTATCTATACCGCATAAATTGGGATGAAGAGAGTATTCATATCTTATTGAAAAATTATGTAAAAAATATTATAAATTAAATAATTAATAATTTTAAAAATATAAAATATTTGGCTGGTTTTCGAAATTATATCATTGTCACTTAAATTGAAATAGAAGAAAAAATATTATAAAATATAATAATTGAAAACTTAAATTATTTTAATAATTAATTATATAAATTCTATTTACATCATATAAATTGAAATAATAAAAAAAAATATATTTGGCTAGCACGGGCCGTGCATATATAGTATATGTAGATATGGGATTCGATAAAGGTTTATATTCTCCACCTTTTGATAAGTAAAACCTTTTTGGGTTTCCCTAATAGATAGATTCCCAGATCCAAATCTATCTTTCTTTATCTAATAGGTAACTTTAAAGGTAAATTTGAATCTTTTTTTCTTACTTTGGGAAGTTTACTTTTCTTTATAATTTGGAAAATTATATCGTGTATTTATTTGTAAAACCTGCATTATCATTGATTGTCCACATTTTGAATTGGTTCTTGTTTCAACTCCAAGAAAATAAGCAGGTTCTCATAAACAAATGGATGTGATTAGGGGTGACCAAATTAACCTATAGAAACATCATTTTTGTCCAATTTGTTTTAGTTTAAACGGATTAAAGACCTGCTTATTTATGAAGTCAATTCATTCTAATTCGTCCAGTTCAACTCGTTTAGAAATTGGATTTAACTAATTACGTAATTAAATTTGACCAATGAAAAACTTTGTAAGATATGTTTTATATAGCAATAAAAAATTATGAGATAACTAAACAAACTATATAAGAATAAATGCAAAAAATAAATCTTTATAATAGTTGGGCGATGTCATGTCAACCTAGTTTTTTTTCTTTGAACAAAATGACATGCTGATTTGTTAACTCAAATCTATTTTAATCCATCGAAATTAGTCTAATTCACCATTTGATGCATACATAACTCTATTTCAATTTTGAATTCATAACGTAAAGATTTTTCGTTTTGGAAAGTCTCACTTACATTATTAAAGTTCTGTAAGGATTTTGTCTTTATTGTGTTGAACTAAATTACCAAGAATAACTCATATATATGTCCCTTTAACCAAAAAGAAAGCTTGTGCCACATCTATTTGGATTTTCTTCATAGTTATGCTAAACGACATATATTCCATTCCTAATTCTTGGTTAATTATAAATTAACCTCATCGATCATTGGAACCAAATATTTTAAAAATAGTGGATATCTAGCCATACATCAAAATCTCACATGAAATTTGCCTGAGTTTTCGAGAAGGGGTTGATTAGAAACATATAGACACGGTTAATTCTTGACATCAGAAAATACTTACTACTTCCTCCGTTTTATAATAAATGAATTGTTGGATTTTAGCACACAGATTAAGAAAAAATATTAAAGATATAAATTTAACACAACATTCTATTTTTACCCAAAAAAAAGAAAAAACTGACCTTGTAATACGTTTTCAAAAATTAATTGATTGGCAAATCATAAGGGTAAATTTGAAAAAAAATTCAATGATTCACTTATTTTTAAACACCAATAAATACCCCAACAATTCACTTATTCCTAAACGGAGGGAGTATTTAGTTTTAATCTACCTAAGCTATCAAAGGTATAAATAACTAGATTTTCCTTAGATTTCAAAGTAAATTAAAGACAAATAAAGAAACAAATGTACCCTCGGTGACAACGTTTCCCCTTTTCCATTACCACTAGAAATTATATGGCTTTAATTTATATATATTATATACACTCGATAATTTATTTTTCTTATGTTATGAATATTTTTAAATTTGTATTAATTTTATAACTTATTTCACACTGTACAAATTTTATTATCGAGTCACTCTTCTAGCTAGATAACACTATGATTTCCTTTGCCTTTTGTGGGACTCGAAAACTTCTCTGATTAAATTTTTTTTTTACCTTACGACTACTATGATGATAACCATTGATGGTCAAGGTCATTGATCTTCTAGATTACCTAATAGCGTAAAAAATATTGGTCTATCAATATATACTGTTAATTTTTTTTGTAAAATAACATTATTTTTTAACTGTTATAATGAAATGTTATCATAATTAAAGAACATATAGTATAATATAATATGAAAATTAGTCCAAGTAGTAAACTTAATTGTTACGGTAGATGACTGTTACATAGAGATATCCAATGTATCATTAAACTGTTTTTATATGTTTTATTCGTTTCAATTTATTTGTCTTGTTTTTCTTTTAATACGTTTCACAAAAGAATGTCTATTTCCTTTTTTGATATCTCTTTAGTTCTAACCTTCCTCAAGATTAAAAGATATGTGACATTTAATTTGTTACATTCTATATATCTTTAGTTTATGACTCTAAGATTCAAAAATCTCTTTTATTTTTCTTAACTTGATATAAGTCAAAATCAGATAAACAAATTGAAACGAATGGTGTACTAATTAAGTTGTATTTTTACAAAGATTTTTTTTTTTCTTCTTCTTGTTTTAAGCCCCAAAGAGATCTTGGGGAGGGGCATGAGGAATCTAATTTAGAGAGGGGTCAAGAAGGGTAATTAGCTGGACCTTGAAAGTTGAAGCCTTTGAGAGGTGTGGGGAGAAGGGAAAGAATATTCCATAGGCAAGAAAGTTCAACAACTAAATTCCAAACATTAAATATTAAACAAATGATTGAAAGTTAAAACATCATTAGATTATGATTATGAGTTTTGTTTAACAGTAAAGTCAGCCCACAAGGAGACGACTGCTCATACTTCTAAAAATTCACTGCTTTTGTCAGTTCACTGTCTTTTTTATTTAACTTTCTCACTCTTCTCTAAGCTCTACTTATTAAATTAATTAATGACTTGCTCTTATTCTAATTTTTACTTTATTGTATTCAACCCTAACCCTATAGTACTAGTCATACCAGTCAAATGAGATTCTTTTTACACTACTTAGTACGTAATTTCAAATTTATAACTACTACAATGATAAAAAAAAATTCGATGTAATTTTACGGGTATGAAAAGAGTGATGCGTACGTAGTCTTATCTCTACACATGAGGACAAAAGAGACTATTCCGATAGACCATCAGTTCAGACCTAACAATTTTAGATTCATAATTAACCGCGAAAAGTGTATTGTTGATTCAAACTATCTATATTAAGATTGTTCTTTTATTGCAATTCACATCACATTGTTTGATTACCACAAAAGCTAAGTTATATACAAAGTAACGATGAGAAAAGTACAAGAAGCTACCTTTAAGATAATTACAAATAAATCACTATCACAAAATGATAAGCGATCCTATCACAAACTAAATTATATATACTGCTTGTGTAAATATGTGATTTTTTTTTGTTATGTTGTGTATATAATTTAAATCCATTCTGAATATATGTATGTGATTCTTGAATTCAAGTAAATGTACCAAAATACTTGTACATTCTGGAAAGCTGATGTAAGTAAAATCATTGAAAAGTTGCCCAAAAAACAGGAAATATATGAATAATTCTTACCAAGGAATTTGTGTCTTCTCATCTATGAGTAGAGTTGAGAATTTAGGTCACATATTATTTTGTGTCAGAAATAGAATATCACAATATTACACATTCCTTTAAGGAAAAAAATGAATAAAGACATGCTTTAATTCACGTCCATAAAAAAGAAAAGGTCATAAAGTTGCTTTTATAAACCCATCTAACATTCAACAAAAATCATCCAACAATCAAACTACTACTAGTACTTTATATCCAGTTTGAACTAATTTTTTAGAGGAAAAAAAGAGAAGAAATTTAAGGGAATGTTGATGCTTAATTTCCTAAGTATGGAATATGATATAATTGAGTCAAAATTTCCAATAGGAGGAATCAAATATACAGAAATTAAATAAATATACCAAAATTTAAGGATATTCAATGTCTATTATATATACATAAAAAATAACTGTAATTCTTCTTTGTACAGTATAATTATCTGACTAAGTGGATTCAGATGAATCCTTGTGCCGAAGCAACATATCCGCACTTCCATGATGATTCATTCGAACTCAGTGTTTTCAACGTGGAACATAGATTTATATGTAAAATTCTGCCATAATTTCAACAAATTATCTATTTGAACTTATAATTTTAAAAGTATCAAATACTTCACATATAAGCGTCGCATCAAATTTAAATTTTAAATCCGCCTTTTAATAGTCTATATTGTATATGAGAGATCAAGCTACTGTTTATAATGCATGGTGGGACTGTCATGGTCAATTTGTCATTATAAGGACGATTATTCCCTTTTATGTTTGTGTTCGTCTTTTCTTTTGGAATTTACCGCTTTTTTCTTTTATTTGTTTGGAATTTACCTCTTTTTTCTTTGACAGTTGGACACGTGCATGGTTTTTTACATTGTTCAGTAATCAACTCAACTTACTACAAGAAAAAGAAATTAACTTCTCGTTAAATCACTCATAGCTAATAATTTTTTGATTATTTATAACTAATTCATATATCCCTAAATGGGATGAACACGAATTTTGTTTTTTATTTTTATTTTTTTATTAAGACTCAGCTTCATGGTTGGAGTTAGGACAAATTTTTTTGTGTATATATATATATATAATTTGTTTGTTGCTAATTTTATTTAATTTTTTTATAGTGACTTTTAAACTAGTTTACTTGTAGAGTATATATATAGGAAGAGTCAATATTGTGTCGTTTAGTGTTTGATTATTTCATGTTGGAGTTACCCATATGATTTACTTAATTAACCAGTCAAATAATCTAATGTATTAATTAATTTTTACTGTATTAGGTAATGGCAAAATGATTTAAGACTTTTATATCCCTAGCTTGCAATCTTTCTAGGAAAAGCTTCCCACTTTCTTTTTCAATAGCAATATAAAGAAGCTTTTAAAAGAACATCTTAAGCTTTTAAAAGCTATTTACTACTCCTGTTTCATATTAAGTGGTGTTTTAACTTACTATATATAAACTCTATAAAAGATCTATTCGCTTATAAAAAAAAATAATGAAAAGTGTTTTTGCTAGCTTGCTTTCATCTAAATACTATCTATCTAATATAATTTCTTGTTTATAATTACATAAAATCCACTTACTAAACAGGGATAAGTTTTTTAAAAATAATTAATATCTTTTTAATTATATGAAACACCACTAATTATTTTGGGTCAATATAAAAAGATAAAAGCACCCTTTAAACGTCTCCATTGACACTAAAAGAAAGGAAAGTATATGAATCATGAACACTTTAAATAATTAATGGCAAAATCGCTCTCCCCCATTTTACTCGTTTCAATTTGACATTGTACATTGATTAAAAAAAATAATTAATAACATGACTACTTTATCATAGTACTCCTATTAAATGATGTTTAATTTGAAAAAAATACTAAGGGTAAAAAAGAAAAAAAATTGTCTTATCTTGATTAATGGAAAATGACAAGTAAAATGAAAAATCAAATTAGAAAATTTAAAACGAGTAAAATGGGACGGTGGGAGTACCACTTAAGATGTGGTGTTTCTCTATCAATTAAGTAAAGAGATACCTTCATCATTATTTTGCAATTTTAGGCAACAAGCTTATTATTTCCACATACCTAATTACTCCCTTAGTTGCATTTTATTTGTCATAATTTTCTAAAGTCAAACAATATGAACTTTAATCAATATTTTAAAATATATTTTTTATTATATTGATATGAGAAAACTTGATAGTTATAGTATTTATAGTATAGTTTTTGAATATTTAAATTATAAATATTAATAGATCAAATTAATATAATCTAATTAACTTCAAATATTAGTCAAACTGACTCCCAAAAATCGAAATATGAACACTATTTTGGAACAGAAAAAGTAGTAAATAAATTACACCGTATATATAAGATTATTTGACTGGTTAAAACTTAAGAATATTTAAATGATAGTAAAGAAAATATAGAGGTAGCTATAAGTAAAGCTATCCATGTTGAACAGAGAAGGGAGGCAGGATATACTAGTTGAAGTTTATGTTTTGCATTCTGAAGAATCTTAAAAGTCATATCTTTACAGCATCCATGTGTCCAAAAGAAAAGTTCAAAAGGTGAGAAAACCACTTTTAATTTGCCACCTATAATTTCAAATTTACTGTTCTTAATTATAAAGAAAAATCATAATATATATTTCTCTCTAAAGCCAAATAAAATGACAAACAAAAGCAAGGAAAATCAACTTTTACCTCAAAACTTAACCATGTCATAAAAAAACCAACATCCAACATTTTGCATGATAGACATACATAACATATGTAGTGTTGGTTTAAGAAAATTTTATAACTATCTTTTTTATCAGCAGCTAACATGTCTTATTTCAAGATTACAAATTTCATATTTAAAAAGTGGATGGTTACCTTTAACTATCCTTTAATTTAAATGACTTGATAGTGTAAAAGATTTCTACAATGGCAATATATGTATATAACTTAAGTTCATCCTACTATCATTTAAGATACATATATCTATAATCTAGCTATATGCATTTTTTACCAAATAGTTGAAGCATATATAGTAACACTACTAACATATATTAATCATATTATACTTTGTTAAACTAAGGTTATTGGAAGAGAGTATTGCATATAGTATATAGTATGAATAATTAATAAGATATCAAAAGAACAAAAAGGAAAACAATTATGGGATAATCATTCCAATGGAAAGGTATGGAGTCTTCACCTTTCTCAAGTCCTCATCATATGTGTCATCATGCACCTTCTGCCTTTGTGTTTTCCCCCAACTCTCACCCCCTTTTTTAACATAAACAAAACTAATTTATTTTTAAAAAGAATAGTGATTAAGACCCCCCCCCCCCCAAAACCCCCCCCCTAAAAAAAAGTTAATTTTTTTTTTTTTTTTTTACTTTTCACTGCCTCCCATGGAAAATATTATTATAGTAATATTCAAATATTCCGACAGGAAGCAGTTAAAAGACTGGCAGTATATGAGAATGTGTGCATTAGAGAGAGATGTGATATTTTCCCTTCCTAGACCCACTATTAATCACTTTAGAGCACAACCTTAGCTTACTTAATCATCTTATTATATATTCCTCCTTTTCATCTCTTCTCTTATAAATTCTACTTACAAATATAGAGATCTAAATTTAATCAAATCTTTTAAACTTCAGATTTATATCTCAAATCCTTCAAACTTCATCTAGCTACATCTCTTTCTTCCTAAGGTCTTTTATCAGGTAGTTTGATTTATTTTTTTATATTTTTGATCGGAGATCAAGTTAGGAATAAGCTAACAATTTTAATGAACTTGTTTTTGTAGATTGAATTAATAATCCTAGCTAAGGAGATGACAGAAGAAGTGATCTCAAATGGATTTACTCATAACTCAATTGAAGGATCTAATCCTCCCCCTCTCAAGAAAAAAAGAAATCTTCCAGGAAATCCAGGCAAGCATTAATTATCATACTTTTGTTGTAGCATGGACGGAGCTAAGGGGCGCAAGGGGTTCATCAGAATCCTCTTAGATTCTTCATATGCTTACTTTTTTTTTTTTCTCTACATTCTGAATCTCCTTAGTGAAAAGTCCTGGCTCCAGCGCTGATCTGGAGTAGCTTTACAAGCTCTATCATCATGTATATTCATGAATATTTCGCGTTTTTTTATAATATGTTGTCATGATCACCAGATCCTGAAGCAGAAGTGATTGCCTTGTCACCAAAGACACTGATGGCAACCAACAGATTCTTGTGTGAAATTTGTGGGAAGGGTTTCCAAAGGGATCAAAATCTACAACTTCATAGAAGAGGACATAATCTTCCATGGAAGCTAAAGCAAAGGACTTCAAAAGAAGTGAGAAAGAGAGTTTACGTGTGCCCGGAAAAGACATGTGTGCATCATCATCCTTCAAGGGCTTTAGGAGATCTAACTGGGATCAAGAAACACTACTGTAGAAAACATGGAGAGAAGAAGTGGAAATGTGAGAAATGTTCAAAGAGATATGCTGTGCAATCAGATTGGAAAGCTCACTCCAAGACTTGTGGCACTAGGGAATATAGATGTGATTGTGGCACCATTTTCTCAAGGTAAATTAATAATTAAATCTCCTTGTAACCATAGGTTTTTGGTATAGTTATTAGAGTTCAAGTTATATATATGTATCGTCAGATTACATTTATTTATTGCAGCAGGTAACTTGTCTTACTTTCAAGATTACGATCTCTATCTTTTGTGAAGGATTACATGTAGTTATCATTCGGGCAATCTGAAGATGTAATGAATTTTTTTATATTTATAGCTAAGTGTTCATGGAGGTCCCAAAAGAAGAAATATAATTAAGGAGCTAACTAGGCCAATTAAGAATATGATTACCTTGTGTTTATTTAAATTTGTGATTGTGATGTGTTTGTCTGTTTCGACATGAACTTGAAAACTGTTGAAATTAATCTTTTTTTCATCTTTGTTGTTTACTCCCTTTTTTTAGTGGGTATTTTAATGTGGACAAAATAGCTGTTTGTAATCACTACAAAGTCATTTTTTAGCTCCTTATCTTCTAAGGTTAGTACAATCTTTTCTCACCTAATTGGTACCACTACTAGTAGGATCCTATAGAGTACTGTTTCATTTTTTAAATTCTCACTTTCCTCCATTCCCATATTCATTAAAAAGTCTTTTTTATTTTGTTTTTTCTTGTTAGTGTTATTTGTTCTATAATGAGTTATTTTTTGGTTTTAGCTTTGATATACTTGGGGTCTTGGGTAGGGGTCCTAGATTAAAGAGTAGTCCTTTTTTCTTTGAATTTCCTCCATCTACACAACAATCACGTAAACTAGTATAATCTCATAAATGAAATCTAGAAAGGATAATATGTGCGTATGCATACCTTACCCTACTATGTGAAGTTTAGTTTTGAAGTTATTGTATTTTTGGATTGCGCAGGAGAGATAGCTTCGTGACACATAGGGCATTTTGCGATGCATTAGCAGAGGAGACGGCTAGAGTTACTGCAGCATCTAATATGCACAACTCATTGGCCACGGGGAACAACATCAATTACCATTTCATTGGCGCGCCATTAGGCCCAAACATGGCGCAACATTTCTCTTCGCTCTTCAAGCCACTTCCCAACAACAACAACAACAACGAGAACTCAGATCCAATGAGAAGAGATTATCAACTATCGCTTTGGAATATGGGTGTGGGTCAAGAGCAAGAACAAATAGGTATCAATATCAATAACTTCCGCGAAATCCACCACATCAATCCCATCCATCACACTTCACCATCAGCGGCAGCAGCAGCAGCAGCAGCAACAACTGTTTATGACACGACTACCCTTATTCCATCGCGTTCAAATGTTCCACCGGTTAGTTATAACAACAACAACCACGTTAACTGGGATCAGTTAGTTGGAACCAAAATCTCTTCAGTTAACAATGCTGAACAGCTATCAACTGTCACATCACCAAACATAAGCGTACCATCATTGTTCAGTACACAACACCAACTACCACCTTCTTCTACTGCAACTATGTCAGCAACAGCCTTGCTTCAAAAAGCTGCTCAAATCGGAGCAACAACCACCACACCAACAACAACTGACCCATCAATATTCCTCGGAAATTTTGGGATGATGAATAACTGCAACGACAAGAACAATAATCAGCTTCAAGAAGGGGATAATAACAAGTTTTGTGGATTTTATGTTAGTACTGGTGCTACGAATAACTCTATCAGTACTAGTCATGGAAGTGACGTAGATCAGAGCTCATCAGTGAATGATTTCTCGGCCACCATTCACCCGATACAGATGTATCCTCCTTCAAAACGTCGTCACATACAGATTGAAGATAATGTGAAAGGAGTTGGAGTTGGAGTTGGAGGAGGAGGACAAACTAGGGATTTCCTGGGAGTTGGGGTACAATCAATCTGCCACCCTCCATCAATCAATGGATGGATATGATTATATTGGGTATTTTTACTTTATTTTATTACATATCCGGTCTAACCACCAAGTATTATTACCGTCTAGTGGTATCGACAAGAGTCTTTCATGCACCAGTTGTGAGTTCGATTCTCACTGTTCCTTTTTCACATGTAATAATTTTTCCTTTTTAATGTTAAAAGCTAAGATGCAATAAAGTTTTTCGTTTCCAAAAATGGGGGTAGGGGAAATAGGCGAGAGTATTACAAGGTAGCAAACCCTCGCTAACAAAGTTAAAATTTAGATAGCCAACAAACCGAGTTAGCACAAATGTCAAAAAAAGATGCAATAAAGTGGAGTTGTGTGTGGGTGTGTTTGGTTGGGAGGGGGGGAGGGGGGATTATAGTATGTGCAAACTTTGCAGAGAAGAAAAGGTGGCAATTGAGTGCTTGAAGAAAGTTAAAAAGTTGCCCTGAATAAAAAGAATAAATGACATTACTTATATCAAAAGAACTCAAGGAGGAGATCCATGCATATTCCTGTTGAATCCTGAGATGTATTCACTTTTAAAAATGGTGGCTTTAAGTTTATTTTATAAAAGTGGGGTGCTTAGTGGGGGCAAAGTAGTATAGCCCTTTTCAACTCCATTATTGCTAGCTTTCATATTTGTTCTAGTTATTATCTTCTCAAAACTGCTTTTGAAACAACTTATAATTAATACTTATTTCAGAGGCAAAAAGCCTACACCAACTTAAAATAAGATAATTTATTTTTAATCATGCAAAGTTGTGCTTAACAACTCTAGTAGGAGTAATAAATATATGTACTCCTATACACTTATTAAGTTGCATGCAAGGAATAGAAGTTTGTTAAAGTTTTCTTTGATACGACCCACAAAAGGATTTGAACTTTTTATTTTCAATTTTTCTTTGATTTTTTTTGTGCCTAATTTCCCCTGCATGATTATATTGATTTTTATATAATAAGGTTACTTTTGAAATGGTTAATTAGGTGGCCATACCTAGTGGATTTTATGTTGTGAAGCTGTTCTAATTTACTTGATACTCATAAAACAGAATTTGGAAAATAAATGCATTCAAGAAAATTTTCCTTCAAACCAAAGAAAGTAAAATAAGGAAAGTTATTATGGTAATTTCCTAAGGTCAAAAGTTAAACTTATCTCTCTCAGCTTTAGTTACGGCGGGTGATCACACAATTTAATATGATAAACAGACCGAAGTTTCTCATCACCAAACAATGTTAATAAACTCATTTCATGTACTTGTCCATGAAAAATAATTTTCCGTTGCGTAGAAAAATGAAGAAAAGTCTCATGTTGGTAGTTAATGAGATAGATAGTCTCCTTATAAGATTAGTGGTGAGTTAGACCCAAGACTTACATGTCGGTTAACGCAGATTAGGGGCACAATCATATCGATCCAAGACCAAACTAGAGGCAGTGATAATTAACCTAATTGGGGAGTCAAGTACCACCAATAGGAAAAAAGAGTAAAATTCACAAATAGAATTTTATTTGAGTTCTAGTTCACTAGTATAATTTGCAAGTCGATAATAGTGGTTATTTTTTAAAAATAATATCGAAAAGTATCGGTGGACGCTATTTCTACATGAATTATGGAAGGTAATGGTGAATGTACTATTGCTTCAAGCAGTCTCAATAGTAGTTTTTGTACTTTATAGATTGTGGTGATCATGACATGATTGAACAGAATCAAAAAGGACTAGCAATCTCAAATAATTGGAATCATAGATGTGTACATTATTATAGTTCGTCAGCCACATATATACACACGACCAAATGTTCCAAAATTCAAAAACCTTATAATATGCTAGAGATTTGCCAAAGGGGACAATTATTCAAAAGACATGAATATGTATATGAGTGACGCCAAGGGGGTGGCTAAAAAGAAAGCTGCCACTACAATCCTATATCTTTTTTCCCCCACCCGGCGTCAGGTACCCCATTATGACCCGACTAATTCAAATTTGCTCGTTGTAGAGCCTATACGCTTCCAACAAAATAAATTTCACTTGCTCGAAAACCTTGATTAAGGAGACGAAGAAATCCTAAACCATTGCCCCACAAATCTTAGACTACCACTACTAGTCTATATATATATATATTTTTTGTTTATCATCCGATGTTAGGTATTAGAGCCCTGACTAATTCAAAATTTGCATACTGCAAGGCCTGTACCTCCAACATAGTTCTTTTTTCATTCTTAAGGAGTACCCGAACTCGAAATCTTTGTTAAGGGAGAAGGAATCCTGAGCCATCTCCCCACAAATCATATTGGTAAGCTATTATTAAGGCTCGTTTGGTGTGAAGTATAAGGGATAAATAGTTTGGGAATAAAACTAAGGGTTTCCATGTTTGGTGTAAGGTATTATTAGTTAGTACTGGAATTATTTATCTCATCATTTATGTCATAATGATAGGATAAGTTATTTCATATATATGATGGAATAACTAATTTTGGGATTAATTATCTCGAGATTACTCCTTCCCAACTAAACGACGCCTATCATGAAGGTGTTCATGTTTACCTTTTGACTAGTGCTGAGAAAAAGAAAAGTAGGAGTAGGGGTGGGGTGGGGGTGTCACAATCATCTACAAGGATGTGATATGACAAAAGAAAACTGCAAAGGCTGGGTTCTCTCTACTCATGCACAGCTAGAATCCTTAACATGTGCATTGTTCAAGAAGTTTCTTAGTGACTGAGGTTTTAGTTTACCTTCCTTTTTCAGCTAACAAAATGTGGACAGTAATTTCTGTCACCCAGTGATTTCCAGATATTGGTGCTGACAACTTGTTCAGAAATCTTCCTCTTAGTTACCCCTCCAATTATCTGATGGTTTAGGCATCGAGGACTAGTTGGCCTATGTGCCAATTTGGTTTTTGGCTTATTGTAAGTGTTTTTAAGTTAAAATTGATTTTTAAGCATTTTTAAAGTGTGTGAATATATTTAAAAAGTTTTTATAATCATTTAATTTTAAATTAAAATGCTAAAAATAAGTTAAAAGTCATAAGTTAGAAGCCTTAACTTAATGACTTTTAGTTTAAAATACTAAAAATAAGTCAAAAACTATAAATTAGGATTTTTAACTTATGACTTATAAATCAAAAGTCAATCCAAACAGACATAATCTATTTCTTTTTTGAAATCTCATCGAACTTTTTGGTGTTGATTTTGAGTCTTGAATAATCTATATAACTAAATTTGTATAAGAAAGTGTCATTTTAAGAGTTAATAAAAGGTTTTTGGTAGTAACATTTTATTTTCGAGGTTCAAATCCTAGACCTTTGTTAATGAATAAATACGTACTGCTTCTCCATAATTTCCAAGGCTATTGATAAAATTAAGGCGAAAAGAGCTATATCTAATAATTAACATGAACATTTAAAAATTTGTGTAGCAGTACTTTTTGTTAGTTCATATTTGATTACTTTTAGCAGAGTAATATCCTAATATAACCTACTAAAGCACCAAGTTATGTGTAATTATAAGTATAAACTACATAAATCTCTTATTAAGTGAAAGTAATTACATAAAATCCCTTCAGCCTTTCTCTCCCGATTTTGAGAAAGATACTCATACGTCTGGTCAATCCTTATGCATTGTTGGAATGTATGATAAAACTGATTAGGCTATAGTTAAGGAAAGATAAATCTAATAATATTAATTTGTTCCTTAATTCACGCCATTAATTACTCAATATTTAGTGGTGTATTATTAAATATAGTAATTGAAATTTAAATTCAAAAAATATGTTAAACATCACATTAAATTTCCTTCTTTGTTGCATTCAATGAAAAAAAAACATCTTACACTGCTTTTTGCAGTTCTCAGAAAAATCAATATGAACATAGAATGGTGTTGCTAATACATATTTTAATATAAATTGCAGTTGTCGTATTATAGTTGTTAAGTTTTGTTACTTTTTTTTATATGTATTGTATTATATTATACGCTGAATAACTATGAAAACTTTGATTGTTATAGATTTTAAAGAAGTTCGTTTTTTAATGTGTTACTGATGTTAATGTAATTACTATTGTATTGATTGTTCCTATACATTATAAAATGTGTAAAAGTCTGGTATACTAATGTCTAATGACTCATCATACATATAGACTTATGTATGATGAAATATTTTGACATGATATCTATATCATCGTACAATATTTTCGTGAGAAATTTTTCTTTCCCAGCTATCATCGTAAAATTTTATGCTATAGTAATATACATGTAGTGAAGCGTTTGTATGGATCAATCAATTCAATGCTACAATATCTTCATACAATATAGTTTCATGTATAAGGTTACCAAATTTTAGAACATTATTAAACATGCATGTGTAAATCTTATACAATTAATAATATAGTATTAATACATGTATAATGAAATCTTATACATAGAATCATACTGCCAAAAGAAATAAAAGACAACCTCATACAACAATTTCACGTGTATGTGTAAATCTTATATAAATAATAAATATAATCTAATAGTGGTTCACATGTATATGAACACCTTATACAATTCACTATATAATCTTAACAACTGTATAATGAAATCTTATACATTGAATAATGCTGCTAATACATATTTTAATGATAACTAAACCTTCGACAGACGTGATCGTCCAGAATCATCAACTTTTTTCTTACTTGACGATTTTAGAGTTTTTTTGTTTGAACTTGAACCGGCAACTTTCCTCAATTTCTTCATTGTTACTGGATCTCTTCGGTGCTTCGAATAGTTATCTGCGAAATTGGGTTTTTCATAATCAAAAGAACCAAGAACGAAACCAACAATGAGAATAACAATACGTGATCATTAAATGGAGAAGATTCAACTTAATTCGTTTTTGATGAAATTCAGAGAAGCATATATTCCCGGATTCAGATAAGTATATATTGGATGAAATTGCAGGTTTTTTTTTTTTGGTTTTTGATGAAAATAGAGAAGATTTTGTCGATTTTGAATGGAGATAATTTTGGACGGAAAAGATTTTGTTGATTTTGGATGGAGAAAATGGAGAATATTTTTTTTGAAGAGAGATTATTATAGATCAAAATTTGTGGGTATGGAGAGATAATAAGCAGGTTTAATGCGAATAAATAATTGGATAGATAATGTAGTAAGATTTTAGGAGAAAAATATGAAGCTATTTGGGATGTATAAGGAAGAGAGAGAAAGTAAAAAAGGTAGGAATTTAAGTAATTTATTTGGTATTTTTGTAATTTATTTTCTAATATGGGATTTTATGTAATATGATAAAATTACCTTGTGTATATATGTAATTTTTAGTAATTTTAAAGAGATCTCGTAAAGAATTGTTGAAAAATCGATATTTGGCAAAGAAAAAAAAAGGAAATTGTTAGTCCATTAGATTTCAAATCCAAAGTACTACAACCCGGCCCAACAGCTCTCAATTGGGAGCCCATCAATTGAGACATTTTAATACAAAGAACTTGCATAATTCATTAGATGTTGTGCCTTACAGGTGAGGGTTAGAACTTAGATATGTTGCTCATAAGACACACGTTCTAACTTTTACTCATAAGGTAAACATTCATGATATTTTAAAGACAATTAATCTGTCCAATTAATCAGGAGTTACATGCTATAAACAACAGTTAGAACTTAGGTTTGTTGCATATAAAATATAAGTTTTAATGTTTGCTCATACAACACACATTGAGAACATTTTAAGTCAATGAACATGACCAATTAATAACAAGTTGGGTCTTATATGCAAACACTAGAAAGTTATTTAGTAGAGACAAAAATTCAAAACCACTAACTTTAAGGGATAAAAATTCAAGACCAGACACTTTGGGAATGATTTTTTGGTCCATTCATCAACTATCGAAGTGAAGCTTTGAGGTAACTGGTAAAGTTGCTTTCATGTGATACGATTTCAAGCCTTAGAAACAGCCTCTGACAGAAATGTAAGGTAAGACTGTGTACAATATACCATTTTGGTGGGGCCCTTCCTCGGACTCTGCGCATAGTGAAAACTTTAGTGCAACGACAACCTTTTTTATGAAATAAAAATATAAACATACAACTTAAACTTATCACATTTACACAAATTTTCACCCTTACAAAGTAATTACAAAAATATCAACTAGTTATGTATCTTTGTTGAATGTATCAGGAGCTGATTATGTATCTTGATATACCCAAAATCAAAAAATATATATTGAGAGATAATTTTGTATCTTTATAAAGGAAAAACATATCTTCGTTCGATGTATTATGTATCTCAACAGACCTAAAATCTGAAAAAATACACGGAGAACTAGTTATATATCTTTACAAAGAAAAAAATATATCTTCGTTGGTTGTATCGGGGGCTAATTATGTATTCGACGGATAGAAAATTAGAATTTTCAATAATTATGAAAAATGTGAATATTTTTTGTAATTAAGGTTTAAACTGTCGAAATTTATGTTGTTTGCCCTTTATGTGAAAATTATCCTAAATAGACTTATTAGATTGTTAATTACAAGTTATAGCAAAACTTTTCAATAATTACTAGACTAAAGAAATAATTACAAGTTATAACAACTTTTTTTAAAAAATTATTTTAATTAAATATTCGAAAATTAATTATCTAATATTTATTATTTATATTATTTTCTTATTTTTAGCATTTAACATTTATCACTTTTAATTAAAGCTTTGAATAATTATGGCAAGTTATATTATTGGTATCAACGTTTTTTTATTTTATTTTAATAATTAAGTATTAAAGTTGTTCACAATTTAAGGTGTCATATGTAAACATATTTTTTTTAAAGTTAAGAATTGATATTTTACTTTTTATTAACCTTAATAATTAACTTAACTTTAATATTTTTTACTTACTTTTTATATATGTCAAAAGCAACAGTCTTCATGCTGATAATTAGTATTGTGTTCTATGAGACATTTTCCTTTTTAATCTATCACAAATAGTCTTACTTTTTTTGAAATTGTCTAACACAATATTCACATTTTATTGTTAATATTAATAGGTGTTGAGCTACAAAAATTACTAATTTTTTTAAAGTTGAAATTGGAATTGTGTTTAAATTGAGGTTGTTTTGAATTTTTGTGAGAGAGATAAAAGTAAAAAAAGTGAAAACAGTTAAATCTTTTTTACTTATTTTAATTTTTTTAAATATAATTTTAAATTATATTTGAAATTCTCATGATCAAACACCAATTTAAAGTTATATTTAAATAAAGTGAAAAAGAATTTTTGAAAAAAAATTCTCATGTTTAAACGGCCACTAGTAAGGTGATGATTTGTTGAGGCTCGTTGATATAAAAGTTTATTCTTTTACCACGAGAAAAAAAATAAAAATACACGTGAAACTCTTACCATTGCTCATTCAAAATTACAATTAACGTACTTTAATTTGCATATATTTTCTATATGTTGCTTATATATATGTTTGAAAATCTTTGTTTTATTCCTTAAACTTAATTTTCAATAAGACATTTTTACCTAAAATGAAATGGACAGTCATAGTATGCTGAGAATATCATTTGTATGTTTCCGTTAAATAAAATTGCTTTCTTAATGATTTTACTTACATCCTATCGTAAAATTCATCTATTTATTATGCGGATTCTCTACTTATACCTTAAGTTAGCATAGTAATGACAAATGAACGGGTTAAAAAATGACTTGAATAAAAATAGATTGAGTTACAATCTTTTCATATTAATGCGAAAACATATTCGGTTAAAAATAGTACTAACCCACTTTTATCTTCTAAAGCCAGAAGTAATTGCTGAAGTTTTACTTTTCAACAAAGGAACCATTGGTAATCATCAAATTAAAAATAAAACATTTTGACGAGTTTTGTTGACAATATTAAAGTAGGTTAAGAAAACTTGACAAACACCAATATCAATCATGGTTAACACTGATTATTTCTTTATTGCAACGAAAAATTATTTGACATTAAACAATTATCAATTAATTTATTTTCAATATTTACCGTGATAGTTTTTCATGTAATATCAATTGCATACACTACAAAGGTTATGTAAAATAAAACATAATTTTTCTTATCGATTGTTACATTCATAAAACTCATTCAGTACAAATATGATATATGTGAAACTTCATCGATACCAATTTTAACATCAACTTAATACATTGAGAACTCAAAAAAAAATAAATTATTTAAGTATGAAATGAGTATATAAATTGATTTCAGCGTAATTTATTAAACAATTCATGGATATTGTATTGTGTGCTATACTAGTTTCGTACACTAAAAACTGTTATATAAGAATACGTCATTTGTATGGAGAATCTTATATGCCAACACAAATAACATATTGTTCAGTATTTTAATTAATATCCATTGTCATATATTTTGGTGTCACATACAATAGATATTTAACAAAAAAAATCAATACTTTTCTGATCTAAATATATCATTACTCCTGAGTAATTTTGGAATCTTTGACTTGTTAAAATCAGTCAGACTACCACTTTGTCATCCCTTGACGCCTTGCATAACTTGATCCTTTATTGAGCATGTATGAATGTCACAATACTTTCTTATCTTAAAAATCTTTGATTTGCTAATTCTGGAATAATGAAGAAACCAAGTACAATCATCCACCAAACAAACAAATAGTAGTTGTTAAATTTAAAAAAATTAATACTCAAAAAACAGATACCCGAATTACGTACAACTATAATATTCAATTTAATACACTAAAAATATACAATCTCTTTTACCTGTTTGTGCTTGACCTTTCAGTTCGATATGTCTATCATCAGCTGTGTTGCGGTTGCTTCTACTAATCCTTTATACTTTGTTGTTGCATCATACATAATCCCATCAATTTCAAAGTCCCTCGGTATTCTTATTTAAACAACAATTTTAGTTTTCATGCAATTGATAAACGTACAAAATTCAACAATGTAACAATAGAGAATTTAAAAAACACAAAAAAATAAATCTTTAAATTCGTTTTGAATGAAAAATATCCATTTTTATAAAAAAAATTAACAAATCTGACGAATCCCACTTGTCTCCATGACGTATCATGATTGAATGCAAATTAATAAAATTCACATTTCTTATCAAAAGAAATACTTGTTTTTGCTTTTCTTTCAAATTATAATCTTCAACAATTTGTTGACGCCGAAATTACGGTGTTTTGTTTACTGGCAGAAATTAATCGTGTACAAAGAGGAAGGTAGTGTATGAAGATGAAAACTCTTAATGCAAGCATTAAAATAGGAGGAAAAAACAATGATTAGAGGGATTTGGACTGGATAAATATCAGTAATTAAGGTTAACTATATTTAAGGAAGGTAAATTGTATATTAAGTGTATTAAATCTTTGATTTCTTTTTTCATTAATTACTTTTTTGTATTTTCAACAAAACAAAAAAACCTTTTTTATATATTTTTTTAAAATGAAAGTTGCTATAACTTGAAAACTTAAAAGTTTTGCTATAATTTGTAATAACTAATCTAATAAGTTTATATAGTTAATTTTCCCTTTATTTATTCATCAGCTATAAACCCAAATTCTAACAAATTCGGCCCATCCCTTTCAACTAACCCAAAATCAACGACCCGGCCCATCCATCTCAAATTGAAGGACCCGAACCTGAGAACATTCTTTGTTTTCAAATGTGGATCAACATCCATCAAAGCTTTCCAGCTTCAGTTGTTTTTATTGCGGTAAGCCAATTTTTAAATAGTTGATTTTCTCACATTAATCGTTCCTTTATTATGAAGAAAAATAACCTATTAGATGTTAATTTTGTTTCTATTTCCATAGTTGCATTCAATTGTGATTGTTTAGCATATACACAAACAAATTATGCATACAACACTCTAGAGTGTGGCCTAGTGGTTAGTGAAGTGGGTTGAGCGCCATGAGATCTCAGGTTAAAATTTGTGTCGTTTAATAGCTGGTTAGAGTTGCGTAGATATTAGTAAGTAGTAAATTAGTTATGAGGGAATATATGTAGTATTATTTTATGCAGATTTTAGTTACTCATCTGTAACTTATTCCGCCTTCTATCCTGCGTAAAATAATGTATAGATTTCCTCATACACGTACTAGTTATGTGGATTTTTAAACTCTAAACCAAACATTGTATTAATTTTGTACATGAATCACTTATTTCCTATACACCAACAAAATGTTGTAACTATAATTTAATACATGACTAACTTATTTCATATCCAGCTACCAACCGACCCTTAAGTGATTTCTTCCCATATGTTCTAGCTTGGTGGAAGGTGTGGAGGACTCGAATTGGGGTAGAGGGTTAGTGGGTAGGACTTCAGCCGTTATAGTAGGGAAGTGTGCTTTGTTTGTATCTGCGCCTGGGGGGTTTCTTGTTCATGGTGTTTCGGTGATGTATATGATTTTGGATAGATAGTTTATAGTAGTACCTTGTGGGTGTCTTATTTCCTTTAGTATCTAGCAGTGTGTTATCCCATCTTGTTGTGTGCTTTTGCGCTTTTGTTTCTTTTGTTGTTATATGTCTTGAGCCGGGGGTCTATCGGAAACAATCTCTCTACTTCATCTAAGGTAGTGGTATGGACTGCGTACACGTTACCCTCCCCGGAACCCATTTTGTGGGAATACACTGGGTATGCTGCTATTGTTGTTGTTTTATGTTCTAGCCTTGGTGGACAGAGTTACTTGGTACCTGATGCTTGTGGGACCATGGGAGGTGAAAGGTATCCCGTAGAATTTGTCAAGGTGTGGTCCGGATACCACGAATATTAAAAAAATATGCATACACATATACGAAGGCCCAACTAAGCAGCCATTGTGATTCAAATTGTGGTGTGTTGAATTTTGATGTTTCATTTGATTATACCAAAAAGACTAGAATCCTTAGGGACTTCTTGTTTAAATATTTCGATATATGTTATGCTTAACATGGAGATCAGTTTGCTGGCAAAGTTAATGTTTTTGACCAAATTGGGTATTCTTTGGTTCTACAGGATCGAGAGTTCTGATTACAGAAAATGGATGCAAAAGCTTTAGCAAAGTCAAAGAGAGCTCATTCTTTACTTCTTAATAAGAAGCATAATCCACATCACGCATCTAAGGGTTCTTCTGCTGTTTCTGGCACGCCCGCTGGCGGTAAGAATGCTACCGTCAAGCAAGTTAAGGAAAAGCCTAAATCTAAGCTCCCCTCGAATTGGGATCGATATGAAGAGGAAAATTCTGATTCTGAAACTGGGATCCAGGAAGGCCCAAGTAATGCAAGTGATGTAGTTGAGCCGAAAAGTAAAGGAGCAGATTATGCATACTTGCTTTCGGAGGCTAAGGCTCAGTTTCAGTATTCTTCAGAGGAAGTTTCTTTTTCTGATGATATTTTTGATGGTAATGCTTTATCCCTGAACTTTTAGCAATCTAGAATTTCTTTTTGATGCTATCATTCATAACCTGTCAAAGGTTTATAACAATTGTAACTGGTATCTTGCTCACTATTCTCCTTCTTGAAAACTGTTGCTTTCTCAAACTCATGTTGGCCATAAATGGTTTGGAAATGTAGAAGTTACTAGTTAGAGCATACCCTTTCTTTTTACTATTGTTCTGTCTGCTGTTTGATTACTAGATTCAGGTTAGTTCGAGCGGAAGGGGATGTTAGGGGTTAGGCATGACTTAGAATTGAACCCCCTCTGCTGCTGGCGGGTAGATGTATAACGCACTACTTTGAGCCAGCAACTTCTTAGGAGTAGGTTTTGGCTTGGGAAAAAGAATCACACACTTGGAGTCAGGGATAAGGGTATGACTCACTCTTTCGAAAGTATACAAGTGTTGAGAGAGTGAAGTTTGGGCTTAGATTTTGAAACATGGTTATAAAAGTGATTGCGTTAATTTCAACATTGAAATCTTATCTTGGCTGTACATTGTCTAAGTTGTTGATTCTGAGTTCTGACTAGTTTATCACCTCAATGTAATGCTAGAAAATGTGAAGGTTTGGCTTCAGTAATGTTTATTTTTGTTACACTATTAAATTTTCGGAGACTGCTGTGTTCCCAAGTCTTTCTGCAGTCTGCAAGTCTGGAAATTTTGGTCAAAACTCTATAGTAACTGACTCAATATCTTTTAGACTTTTATCAGGGACTAGGAGCATTACTCTCCGCAAAAGGGCAAAGCAAGTTAACGTGGATAGCAGAAGACAATTTTGCTATGGAAGATAAGGCACCTCCTCCCACTAAGGTGATTTTTCTTCTCTCAATCCATGGCGTCGTCTGTCTCCTTTGCGCTTATTTTCTGTTCTTGTTTTCTGGAGTTATAAAGAGAGCGATATGGTATGCTGATACCATTGATTTACTACAATTTATCTCAGCTTTCAATGCCACTAACATTTAGGTTAGACTAGAAACTTCTAATACTATGGTTATATTAACATGTTGAATATATGCTGCCACTTTAGTTGAAAATTCAATCTTTTCTTTGAAATTGTATAAAAAGTAAATGATCCCTCTGGTTCAATAGTTTTTAATAGCAAAATCCCGAGAAGAATGACCCATAACCTTTCTTACAAGTAAGGAAATATTTTATTCCTCAACCCGTACTTCATTATATCTATATTTACCAGAACTTAGCTTGGCATTCATCACAGGATTCACATTAATCAGTGTGTACGGATAAATCAAGTGAAGTATCTAAGTCGCATAGATTTGACCAGTCACACATACGCCATAAGCCAAAATACAGAAACTTTTATTTGAGTCGATTTACTGGTTCAGCTCATCCTTTGAAACAATTCTAAGTCATCTCATTCCAGATTACCTAAAATATACATACAGAAACTCTGTTGACCCGAGGCTTTGGTTCTGTTGTAAGGAAGTGATACATGTTGTATATCCATGGCCAAGTGGTTGAAAAGAACAAATGAAACCAGCTCACCCACAGCTCGGTTGTTACTTTGGGTGCCACCTTATGATGAATATTGACATTTGACAAAAGTACTTATACATCCCATACTCATAAAAAACTCCATCGCCTAGAAGCCTTCACATTCTGCCCCATGCTATGTGTTAAACACAACACCGATTAGAGGATATTTGGATTTTTAAACCTTTTAAGACCTCTTTGGATGCCTTTTTACTCCCAACATGTGACATATATACCTTTTTAAACTTGATTCTGGAATAAGTCCATACAGACATATATCCCCTAACATCCTCCAGCCCAAATAACCTGCATTCAGTGAATCAGCAAGGTCTGATTTCTTTGTTAAACATAATTCTGGAATCCACATATGTCAGATCATACAGATAGACTCCTGGCAAGATTTATGTAAAGGCTTAAAATTATATCTTCACAAATCTCCTAGACTTCTTTTTGAATCAAATCCACCTAATAGGTGGTGGGTTAGTCTCAGACCCTGCTGTTTCACTGAAACCAAATAGAAACAGAAGTCGTAATTTGAAGGAGAGGTATATTTGCATAACCTCCTAAATCAAGCTAAGATTGAGGAAAACCCAGTCCGTTACTGTAGGGCTCTATAACATGTACCTTTGCTATACTAATATTTTCCAACTTACCATAGGATGACTCTCTTATTTGCATAAGGATACTGTAAGTTAGAATTTTTTTGGTATGCATTAAGTTAACTATGCAATATAAGAATTACTAACAGTTAATGTAGCTTCCTTGTAAATAAGTGAGAAAAATCCATAAGTCTTTCAGTGAACTGTCAAATTAGACACGTGTTACGTGTTTTGGAACAATCAGTTGACATTATGATTTTCCAGCTAATGAAGGAAAGAAAGGTGTTAATGTGTGAGATGCTTGCTCACTAGTAATTCCTGATGATTCCATATCACTTAACTTCATATCTTTATTCTTTCTTCTGGTAATAAAGTGATGTTTATTGAAGTGAACTATTGCTTGGGTTGTTGGAAAATCATATTAATGGCACGTTTAATCCCTTTGTCTGGGAAGCAATAGCATGTGTTCATTGTAATCCTGCTGAACACCAGTTTTCTTTTAATCAGGCCATGTCTGATTTGTGATTTGGTTTGTTTTATTTTCCTTAAACGTTGTTGTGTCTCATCTAGATTGCTTGGCTACCTGTGATCAAACTCAATGGCAGCTATGTCACTCTTGTATTTGCAGGCATCATTTCTTTCACTTGATCTGCAAGCTCTTTCAGAGCAGCTTGAAAGAGCTAGTCTACAAGAGAGGCTCTTCATAGAACCAGATCTACTTCCTTTGGTACTGGTATGTGATGTTATCTATGATATCCTTCTATGTTGTATCTCCCAAAATTTAATGTTGGTTAATGGTTATACGCTGGAAACATGGGGCCTTTCATTTTGTTAAGGTGCGGAAATGTCTGTTTATAAAGAACGCCTGCAAAATGAGTCTTGAGCTTGTTAGAATATGAATAGGAATAACATATAGAATTCTACTTAGAAAGGCATTGTAATGTAGTGTCGAATAGGATTGGAATGTAGTGTCTATTAATAGGGTCTCAATCTAATAATTTAGAGACACAATTTTCAATAATATTTTCTCTATTAATTCTCACATGGTATCAGAGCGTTGGTGAGAAACTTCAGGAAAAAAAAAAAAAATAGTCACCGTCGTCAATTTCGGTGATTGATTTGTGCCATTTTTTATTTTGTGGGTTGTGTGAAAAATACAACACCACCAAGAGGATTGGAAAACTCAGACGACACAAACCCGACCAACACCTCCGGAAAATCACCCTCCACGCGCCCCCAAGCGCCTGTCGGAAATCCGACAACATCAATCACGCGCCGGCACGTGAGACTTCTCCGGTTAAATTTTTTTGAGTGGTTCCTTTTTTTTGGGGTCGCTGTTATACTCCGATCCGACCACTTATTTTTTTGTTCAGATTCCGGCGACTTTTGAAAAATTCCGGCCGCCGAAATTAGGGTTCCGACGAAAAAAAAAACAAAAAAAACTGCAAGTTCAAATTTCCAGATTTCCAGAACTGTTTCTTGGTATTTTCAAGTCAAATTCCCAAGATATGTTTTGGGCATGATATTTTTTGGCTCCAAAAATATTGAAATTGGAAGTTCAAGTCCTATGATTAAATCTGAGTCCTTAATGAGAAGATCCGAAAATCAAACGTCACAGTCCATGAAGAATCGACGAGGGGAAGGTCGATTCGGAAGATCGCGTCCTAAGTGTAAAAGGCTTGGACATACTCGTGGCGTATGTTATTCTCGACCTAAGTGTAGTTATTGTAATAGGCTTGGACATACTCATGGAATATGCTATTCTTTACATGGTTGACCAACTAAAAATGCTCATATTGCTCAGTCTAATCAACGGGTGTATTTATCTGGCAAGGAATATAATGAGTATCTTCAGTATCGAGCAAGTAAGCATATATTTCTACCAATAGCCTCAACCACACAATCTTGTAGCTTTGGATCATGGGTTGTGGACTCAGGTGCTTCTGATCATATTTCTGGTGATAAATCACTTTTGTCTGATATTGTTTATTCACAATCTCTTCCAGCTATTACTTTAGCTAATGGAATTCGAACAGAGCCAAAAGGAGTTGGACAAGCCAAACCCCTATCTTCTATCACTCTAGACTCTGTTCTTTATATCCCTGGTTGTCCTTTTAATCTTGCATCTGTTAGTCGTTTGACACGTGCCTTTGATTGTAGTATAACTTTTTTTAATGATTCTTTTCTAATGCAGGACCGCAAAACGGGACAGACAATTGGCATAAGACATGAATCACAAGGCCTTTACCATCTTACCTCTTCAAATTCCTTCACAGCATGCTCCGCTATAGATCCTCCCAACCTTATTCACAAACGTTTGGGACATTCTAGTCTATCCAAGCTACAAAAGATGGTGCCTAGTTTGTCTAGTCTATCCACATTAGATTGTGAGTCATGTCAACTTGGAAAACACACTCGTGCTACATTTTCACGTAGTATTGAGAGTCGCTCAGAGTCTATTTTCTCATTAGTTCATTCCGATATCTGGGGTCCTAGTAGAGTCAGTTCACCCTCAGGATTTCGTTACTTTGTTACTTTTATCGATGAATTTTCAAGATGTACTTAGGTTTACTTAATGAAAGATCGTTCCGAGTTATTCTCTATATTCAAAAGTTTTTGTGCTGAAATACAAAATCAATTTGGTGTTTCTATTCGTGCTTTTCGTAGTGATAATGCCTTAGACTACTTATCCTCCCAGTTTCAGGAGTTTATGACTCATCAAGGAATCATTCACCAAACATCATGTCCATACACCCCTCAGCAGAACGGTATAGCAGAGAGAAAAAATAGGCATCTCATTGAGACTGCTCGCACTCTTCTCATTGAATCCCATGTTCCACTGCGTTTTTGGGGCGATGCAGTCCTCACATCTTGTTATCTCATTAACAGAATGCCATCATCTTCGATCCAGAATAAGGTTCCCCATTCCATACTATTTCCTCAGTCATATCTCTACTTTATCCCCACTCGTGTTTTTTGGAGCACATGTTTTGTTCATAACTTAGCCCCAGGAAAAGATAAATTAGCCCCTCGTGCTCTCAAATGTGTCTTCCTTTGTTAGTCTAGAGTTCAAAGAGGGTATCAATGCTATTCACCTGATCTGGGTCACTACCTTATGTCCGCTGATGTCACATTCTTTGAATCTCAACCTTACTATACATCTTCTGATCATCTTAATATCTCTGAGGTTTTACCCATACCTCCAGTCTTACCCACACCAATCTTTGAGGAATCTGCGTTTACTTCTCCATCTCTAGCTACAGTGCCATCACTTTTGACTTATCACCGCTGCCCACGTCCAGTATCAGTCCCAGATGATTTATGTCCTACGCCTGACGCTTCCCCTACTGCGGACCTGCCTCTTCCTAGTCAATCAGCCTCTTCCTAGTCAATCAGTTGCACTTCAAAAAGGTATAAGATCCACTTGTAATGCTGACCCACATTATACTTTCTTGAGTTATCATCGTTTGTCATTACCCCATTATGCTTTTGTATCATTTTTGTCCTCTATTTCCATTCCTAAGACTACAGGTGAAGCATTTTCCCATTCAGGATGGAAACAGGCTATGATTGATGAGATGGCTTCTTTACATACGAGTGGTACTTGGGAGCTTGTTTCCCTTCCTGTAGGTAAATCTACTGTTGGTTGTCGTTGGGTTTATACAGTCAAAGTTGGTCCAGATGGTCAGGTTGATCGGCTGAAGGCTCGCCTTGTTGCCAAAGTGTGTACACAGATATTTGGGCTTGATTATAGTGACACTTTCTCTCTTGTGACTAAAATAGCATCAGTCCGTCTTTTTCTCTCTATGGCTGCCGTTCGTCATTGGCCTCTTTATCAGTTGGACATTAAGAATGCTTTTCTGCATGGTGATCTTGAGAAAGAAGTTTATATGGAGCAACCACCTGGTTTTGTTGCTCAGGGGGAGTCTAGTAGCCTTGTATGTCGATTGCGCAAGTCACTCTATGGTTTGAAACAATCCCCTTGGGCCTGGTTCGGAAAGTTTAGCACAGTTATTCAGGAGTTTGGCATGATTCGTAGTGGAGCTGATCATTCAGTGTTTTATCGCCATTCTGAACCAAATCTGTGTATTTATTTGGTGGTTTATGTTGACGATATTGTTATCACCGGCAATGATCAAGATTCACTAACTTGAAGCAATATCTCTTTCAGCATTTTCAGACTAAAGACCTTGGCAGATTAAAATACTTTCTAGGTATTGAGGTTGCTTAGTCCTGCTCAGGTATTGTTATTTCTCAACGCAAGTATGCTTTAGACATTCTTGAGGAAACGGGAATGATGGGATGTCGACCCATTGACACTCCTATGGAACCAAATGCTAAACTTCTGCCAAGACAGGGGGAGCCACTCAGTGATCCTGGAAGGTATAGACGGTTGGTTGGAAAGTTGAATTATCTCACAGTGACTGAATTATCTCACAGTGACTAGACCTGACATCTTTTTTTGTGTGAGTGTTGTAAGTCAGTTTATGACTTCCCCTGTGATAGTTATTGGGACGCAGTTGTTCGGATTTTGCGATATATAAAGTCATCTCCAGGTAAAGGACTACTCTTCGAGAATCGTGGCCATGAGCATATCATTGGATATACAGATGCTGATTGGGCAGGATCACCCTCTAATAGACGTTCTACATCTGGATATTGTGTTTCAGTAGGAGGTAATTTGGTGTCCTGGAAGAGTAAGAAACAAAGTGTGGTTGCTCGATCTAGTGCCGAAGAAGAATATCGAGCAATTGCTGCAGCAACTTGCGAGCTGATTTGGATCAAGCAATTGGTGAGAGAATTAAAATTTGGAGATACTTGTAAGATGGAACTTGTATGTGATAATCAGGCAGCCCTTCATATTGCATCTAATCCAGTGTTTCATGAGAGGACCAAGCACATAGAGATTGATTGTCACTTTGTGAGAGAAAAGATACTCTTGGGAGATATTGTTACAAAATTTGTGAAGTCAAGTGATCAACTTGCAGATATCTTCACCAAGTCCCTCACCAGTCCTCGTATTAATTACATTTGTAACAAGCTGGGTACATATGACTTGTATGCACCAGCTTGAGAGGAAGTGTTAGAATATGAATAGGAATAGCATATAGAACTCTACTTAGAAAGGGATTGTAATGTAGTGTCCTATTAGGAATAGGATTGGAATGTAGTGTCTATAAATAGAGTCTCAATGTAATAATTTAGAGACACAATTTTCAATAATATTTTCTCTATTAATTCTCAGAGAGCTTAAAATGAATTTTAGACCTTCTGTCCACAGCTGTCGCATGGTAGTGCACCTAATAAGAGCATAAAACTGCACAACATATATGATGCAGATGAATCCTGCAATAAGATAGGTGGTTTCCTCTCCAGCTACTCCATTAGAATTTATCATGCTGCCGCTTCAGTGTCCTAAATGGCGTAAAATGATTTCATGTTTTATATAGAATGTAAAGTTAGGTATGTGTGTTTCATTATTGGGTGAGGATAGTGAGAATTGAGAAAAGAAATTGTGCTTCTGAATTGCCTGATAGTCAATTTTATTGAACTAACGGGAGTTCCAACTTATGAGGTTCCAACTTAATCTAATAACAGTGAGGTTACTAGCAGCCATCCTTCTATGACTCTCGAGCTATTTTTTGGGGTGGGGTGGGGGGGTGAGGCTAAGTTCTAAACGATGTCCTCTTTACTCTGTAAAATAACCTTGTTTTCTTATGTTTGGTCGCTTTGGGATGTCAGCATAGTTCCTTATCAGTTGGTCTGGATGTTCTGCTGTCACAGGATGCCTTTATAAACTATCATTTTAAATTTAAGCAGCATTGTGTCAGGTCTTTAAAGTCCAAGAAAAGATAGTTTTACATCACATATGGAGTATACTATATTTCGGAATAGTACTTAATAGTTCAGAATGATCAATATTTATTTAAACTTTTATTTTGTGAACGCCTGTAAGATGTTTTTGTTCCATCTTGTAATATAGTCTAATACATGTACGTAATGTGCATAACTGGCAGTGCGCTGTGGAGTCGCAAGCAGCAGCTGAAGAGAAACATGATGGCAGTCTAGCCTCGAGCCAGAGTTCAATAGCCGAAAAGGACTCCAATTCACCAATCTCCACTAGCGTCTACAATAGCAATAAAAACAGGCATCAACATTCTGAATTCTCGCATCTGGGCACCACAACCAGCAGTAGCAGTCATCCAACTTTAGATGATGAATCCTCTAAACCTTCGACTGCTTTTAAGGATGAGGCTGGGCCATCCAAAGGATCTGGACAAAATGATACACTGATACGTACTTCAGAATTCAACACGAGTTCTGTTTCTAAGAAACCGTCTGCATTTAAGGCTGCAGCTGCAGAGGCAGAGCTTGACATGCTTCTTGATTCAGTCACCAAGATTGAAATTTCTGAGTCCACAAATGTAATCGACCAGTCTATTCGTCTTTACCCCGTGACACAAGCAGGAACACCAGCTCCTTTGTCAGAAGGGACTTCATCCCAGCCCAAGAGAGGCCATGATCTGGCCAAACCTGCAATATCAGATATCAGTTTGGACGATACACTGGATGATCTTCTCAAAGAAACATCCACTGTGACTAGCAAAAACGAGCGTTTGCCTCCTAGCAAGGTAAACTCCACTGCTGATCGTACACCATCTGCTTCTCAGCCTGTCTCCAAGTCTAAAATTATGGATGATTTTGATTCATGGTTTGACACATTGTAACTGAACCCCACATTTTGAGCAGTGATCATCTCATCCTTTTGGGCAATTTTTTCCCTGTTAAACTCACATCGCGGCACAAAAGTGTCTATTTCTGATTGTTATCCTCTACAAGTTGTGTTAAAAATCTGACTTTGTCAACTGAAGCTGAGGTAACAAAGTTACTAATTTGTAGTTGTAGAGGGTGTTTCCACTTCGACACATATAGCAGGATAATTTGACTGGGATTAAAGTTGACACGACAGATTTCAATTCGTTCAAGTGTTTTTCCGTTGGTCCGAAGTCCTAAACTCCTATGGGGTCGTTTGTTGCAGATATTAGTTAGTCCATTTTCTACACCGTATAAGACACATGTATTAGTTATGTGAGTTTTTAACTTGTAAATCAAATGTTAGATTAATTTTATAGTACATGATTTAACTTACTTCAGCACTAGGTACTAGGTATCAGATAGTTGTATAACTCATGGAGAAATTATTAATACATGGATAAGTTGCAAAAGTTAAAGCTTAAAACAATTGCAATTGTTTTTCAAGACATTGATCAATCAATTGGAACCCAAAAAAATTCATATAACCTATTCCAGCTAATTTTACATTGGAAAACGACTTATTGCCTCCAATGAAAGTTGACTTGAGCTCATTTTCTTCCATGATTTAGTTATTCCCTCCCTTGTTCATTTCTCTTACTGTTTCGCCATGAAAATGATAATTTTTCAAAGCTGGAGGTTGGTGTTGTGTTTGGTTGTTTGGTCAGTTAAAGTTGTTTTTGAAATTTTGTGAGAGAAATAGGCGTGCAAAAAATAGAAACTTGTTTTCACTCCTCTAAAAATAATTTTCACTAAACTGAAATAATTCTTATGTTCAAACACTCTATTTTCACCTTTTTCACTAAAGCGAAATAATATTATAGAAAGAAAATTGAAAAAATTCTCACGATCAAATGCCTACTGCTGCATTCTTCTTGATGCGAAAAAAATTTCATGATCAAACGCCTGCTACTACTGCATTCTTCTTAAAAAGAACATTATTTAAGTGTTAAAATTGTTACTGGAGAGACTTTAAAAATTTGAATTTGATAACTAGTAAAAGTATTTTGAAAAGTACTTATTTAATAAAAAGTTAAATAGAAGAAAAAAAAATCAATACTCTCATCATCTGCTAAAGTAAACCGGTAAAGGAGAAATATATATTTTTTAGTATATTGGACGAAATTTGGTGGAGTAATTTGGAGAAAAAGAAAGGTCGTTGAAATGATAAGGCTTATGCAGAGAAGTTACACTTGCCACTTTAAAATTTGAAGATAGAGATGATGGTACATCAAATATCTTGTTTGTTAGGTTTCCTTTTCTTCTATCTTTGTACTCTAATTTGGCAGACAGCATTGTGGAAAATGTAATTCATGACACCATTTTAATTTTTAAAGTAGACCCATGAAGAAAAGTACTAGTCAACTTAAATAAATATGCCCATTCATTTTATTTTATGATAATAGTGTTCGCCTTAGTTTTCGTACGCTTCGACTAGATTCAACAGATATTTATTACCTTAGCATCTTTTACTATTAATAGGTATCAAGTAACTTCATTCATCAAGATTAGGACAAATGAAAAGAAGAAACACCTACTTTTTTTCTTTCTGTTGAAATATAAATCAGAGACTTCAAGTTCTCAATCCAATTCATTGACTACTAAGCTACTTTTGGGTGCAATATATTCATCCAATTTAAGGTATGTAAAGTTGTTTATTTAAATATAAGTCTTTTAAAAATAAACGTGTGATTTTAGATTTTTCATAAGATTTGCATATCAGTAGATGTTTTTCGTTATAAATAAAATTTAAAAAATAAATAAATTAAGATATAAGTTATTTTCAAAATAAGCTAAAACAATACAGGCTTATATACATAAATTAAAATCAAAAGAGTAACTAAATAGAAAATCTAGGTCAAGTACAACCAGAAACCAAGCAAAATTAAAATATTTCTCAGAAGCCAAGCATAAGCCACAAGCCTTCACCGATTCGCTTTTGATAGAAAATAGTTTAACTTCAAATTAAAATATTTCAACATGAATCGAACTTCAAAACACATTATAAAAACTCCAAATTTATTAGATTTCGTAAGCAGTACAAAGCAAAGTTGTGATCTCTTAGAACAAATCCGCCTATATAAACAATATTGTAGTATTTAGCATAATATTTTCAAGATCCAAAAATTTATTTGATTAATAATTTCCCTTTCTCTCCGAAGAATCCCGGGTAGCGGAACAAGAAACGGGAGAGGCAGAAAAATCGAACTCTCACCAACAACACACACGAAAACTCAAATAATCAACCAATTAGGATACTAAGATTTCCTTTTGATTTATTACCCAACTTCCAAAAAGAAAGTGGAAAAAAAAAAAAAGAGAAGAGGAAAGAAAAGAATTTCACTTCAACAATTAGTCTAAAACTACAATTAAACAAAATAGGCAGAAAAAGAAAAACCCACCCAAAGCCCTATTTCTCATGAATTCGGTGAAATCATTTCATTGATAGATTCTTCTTTTCGTTTTCGAAAAAAAAGAAAAAAAAAAAGAAAAAGCTCAAAGCCACAAGGCACCAGCTTTTTTCAAAACAGGAGTCAACTCTCCAGTAATATGAGCAGCCATAATTCTATCCAATCCACCAAACAATTCTCCACCAACAAACACTGCTGGAAACTGCAACTTTCCAGCCTCTTTCCCATCACATTTATCTCTGATAATATTTTCCAACTCATCAACAACTTCATTTTCGTCTTCATCTTCGATTTCATAAATAGTGGGATTTGCTCCAAGACATTGAAGTAAACGCTTGACTACATGGCTCATGCAACAACCTCGTTTTCCTATGATTATAACTGCGTTGTCCTTAACAACCTTTTTAAGGTCGTCTTTTGAACCTTTAACGTATAAGGATGAATTCCTGGTAGTTACATCATGAGGTGTAGGTAGATATGATCACTTGTATGGAAGTGCTTGTTGCATCATGAAAGTTAGATCAAGAGATTTGTGTTGTGTTAGTTTTTTGATTTTGTGTTGATTAGATATGGTGTAATTTATATAAAGGTTCTAGGGTGGTGGATGGGGTACGGGGGTCGGCCTGTCAACGGCAGTTACGATATATTACGCGTAAGATAAGTTGTGGCTTACGTTAAAATATGTCATCATCTGCCTGTGATGTGTATGTAAGTGGGTACCATTTGCTTACCTCCTTACTCACATTTTTTTTTTTATTTCTTCACTATTTTACCTTTAATGATTAAAAAGGATGAAGGGAAAATCGGGAAAGAGATTATATTGTGCAGAATTAAACTTATTATTATCTTGGTGAAAATTTAGATAGTCATTTAATTGAGCTATTAAATTGACTTGATCGATATTTATATTGGACTTTGATTAAATTTGAGTTTATTTTTGACAATGGAATTTTTAGTAGTCGAGCTTAGGATTGAAGTTTTATGTGGGATTACCATGTTAGATTAACTTATCCTATAGTTTGGATACACATACTAATTACTTCTAAGTTGTGAGTTGCTAATTTATCCAATAAATACTTGACAAGAAATAGTAATATTGTTGGCCTAATCTCCCAATTAAAGGTGCTATATAAAGTTAGGTATTTTGCTGATTTACACTTTAATTTAACTTAACCCATTAAATTTAAATGTGACATACAAGATATCCAATATACCTTTAGATATAATATCTTTATCAGATTTGACTTGAGAGGTGGAGTAAAAAGACCAAAAAAACAGCTAATACACTTGATATGCTTATTCAACTTTCTTAATTATTAGTTTTGGTAAGAGATTTAAATTTTTGAAAATTACATTATAAAGGTTCTTAAGAAATTGTAATCAACAATAACGTATTTTATATAATTTCATGAACGCAATCTACGAAAATAATGTATACCTTTTATTTTTATCTTTAAAAATAAAAAAATAAATTAGAACACTCGTGTAAAGTAAAAAAATTATAGTCAAAACTGTTAAATTGTTTATTAATTTTAAAATGGATGATGTTTCATCATTCCTCGACGTCACTTATTTCGTTTTTATTCCTTTAATTGGCTTATTTTGTTACACATTCCAATTTGTAACACTTCTCTAATTTTGGATTGTTATCCCATTTTATACGTTGCAACTTGCAAAAAAAAAATGTTTCGTTTTTATATTATTTTTTACCATCAACATTCGTGATCGGATGGATAATAAGATCTCTTCATTCTTAATCAAATGTTTCGTACTTTAGTCGTGAAGAATGAAAATTTCTTTTGCTAGTAAGTATTTTTACTTATAACAAACCTTACTTACGCTGCACAATTCTGGATCAGTTGACACTCCAACAACACGAAACACCAAAGCGAACCAAAAAGAAATAAATTATGTCATTCTTTGTCGTTACAAAATTATTAAACTTAGTTTCGAAAAAGGTGAAGCATAAAGCTTATATCTCAATCAAACATAACAACAACAATATGTTCAGATAAAATCCACTCAAGTATAAAATCTAAGAAAGATAATTTTTTCTATCTTTATGGGGTGAAAACGTTATTTCCAAACAAATCTAATATGTATCTTTTCTTATTTTAAAAAGTTTTAAAAGAATTGTGAAGCTAGATTTATCTTTATAAAATTCTTGTAAGATTTAGATTTGTTAATACGTCTTCATCAATTAAGTCATGATGATTTTGTACGAATCAAGGAATATTTATTCTACTCTTTTTCAGTCTTTTGACTATTTGATACTCCCACCGTTTTGAGATAAATGAATTATTGGGGTATTTATTGATATTTTAAAATAAATGAATCATTGAATTTTTTTTTAAATTTATCCTTATGATTTGACAACTAATTAACTTTTGAAAATGTATTACAAGATCAGTTTTTTATTTTTTGGGGTAAAAATAGAAAGTTGTATTAAATTTATGTCTTTAATGTTTTTTCCTAAGCGAGTACATAAATAAAATAATCTTCCCAATAATTTTATCTTTAACAATAGTTTTTTTCTTTTTTTAAAAGAAAAGGTGTAGACAATTGAAAAACACATTGAGGGTGACGTAAACAGGTGGAGTAATTAAAGCGGACGGTGCGCAATGACAACGTCAGCTAAACGACAGCGTTTTATTTAGGAAACAAATGTAATAGTCTACGTCAGCAGCTGTGGAGATGACATAAGCAATAGATAGGATCTAGAGGGTAGAATGGGTCCCACAACGTGGCATTGACAATATTGCTTTAATAAAATAATTAAAAAATATTGTGACGTACCACGTAGGTGATGACGTGGAATTTATTATAACGACAAAATTACGCCCGCCACATAACGCGGATGTCCTTTTGTGATTACATAACACTTCACAATATACTAGCACATAGTTTGATTTGGTCTATAGTATAATATGTTATTTTTCAAATTTAATTTTCATTTATACTTATTATTTTTGACAAATTAAAAAAAATAATTTTTTTTTCATGTTTATCTTTAGCATTAATTATTCAATTCACCAAATCATTTTTCAATATCTATTACTAGACATCAATTAATAAGGATAATATAATTAAGAAGGAAGACCTTCGTTTTCCAATCGCTTTTTGAGGCTAGTTTAAATGAGCTTGGGCAAGTTTGGAATTTACTATCATTTTTCACTTGGAGTGGCTCACCCCCTTATCACTTAAAGGGCAAAATCGTCGAAGCGAGTCGAAAAACCAAAGAATCATCTTTGAAGGCTACTATGCATTTTTATTATAGTCTTTTCCAGAAACATGAACTTCTAACTAAATAGTCAAGTGGTAGGTAATAGACCAATTCAAATTATTGTGTTACAAAATGGAATTTTTATGATTTCAATAACTATATATTCCTCATAAACTTCTTTCAAATTCATTTATGATCAATTATTTATGCCACGTAACTCTCAAATAGAATCTCGAGTTAAGAATCTTTTATATAATTTATCATTAAGTAACTCTCAAATAGAATCTCGAGTTAAGAATCTTTTATATAATTTATCATTAAATTCATTGCATGGAGCTTGCCTTGTGCGCAGCCAAAGAATAGCTAGTGTAAGTCTTTAACCCCATGAAAAAAATATTGTTACATGTAAACAGAATATAAATGTGTGTTAAATGCTCCCAATTAAACAAATCTAATTATATGTTCCTTCTATATAGAGACAACTTGTTCACCATACTTCTCTTTTATCTTTTCTTGTAAATCTTCTTATATGTGTAACGTACTTCTCCCAATCAATAGTTTTTCTTTAACATGCTTCACGCATAGTTAATTGAAAATTCTATTCAAGCCAACTAATTTAACTTGATAAGAATAAAATGTTATTTTCATCTTTAATATTACAGTTGTCACAGAAATTTAATTGTATTGTCTCCTTTTTTTTAGAAAAAAAAAAAGGCTTGAATAATAATAATAATTGAGGAAAAAAATGAGGACAAAAAGTTGCGATGAAGCAATATTTTCAGCCAAGTGTATAATAAAATGTAACTTCATCTCGTGATGCTCGTGATTTCTGCATTACTCCAACATCAATCCCATTGCGGTACAAGAAAATGACATTATTGACGTGGATTATGGTATATGGTTCGAGATTTCTCTATCATCAATTAAAGGCGACTCGGGCTCGGACTCAAACTTATGAGAATGGATAAATCAGGTTAGGAGCATTGTCTCCTGAAATGACACGGTAATATCGAGTAGATCTAAATTTTATTGAGCTCTTATGCGGATACCGAATACCTAATAGAAAATCGAAAAAGAGATGGAAGAAAATGACATTTATCTAATTTGTTACTGCTGAGTTATAACTTGCTTGATGGACAAACATAAAGAGAGAGAGTGACCTACAGGCCATAAATTTAGTGTCCATATAATGTATCGTTCAAAGTTACCACTACTATTTGTAAATAGACCTTTTTAGGTTTTAACATTTTCTAACTACGTTTATGATTTAATTATAAAAGAAGTGTGTGATTTCTAGTGTATATATTATGTCTAATAATAAAAATTTATTCCAAGAAACTTGAAAAATTGATTACTTCCTTAAATTCACGTGCCATTATAATAATACTTTTACTCCTTCCGAGAACTTAATGTATTATTTTATCTATTGGAAGACAAGATATTAAATGTATATTGTCATGGATTATAATTATAGTGCAACTTGTCAGATACTATATTGAGTTATATCGTATTTGTATGTTCTATCCTATACTGAGATATCTCTCGTTAATAAATTGAATCATTAAAATTTGTAGTGTAATGGGCAATCATAGGGTTAAATATGTGGGGATATTGCAAATTGACAATTTGACATATTACTATTCTATGCATTAATTGGCACACATATATGGTTAAAAGACAAGTTTTTAATTCTGTGGATTTTTTTTGTATTGCTGTTGTAAGTTGTGCTAGAAACAGTGACTCAATTATTTATGTCCACAAGTAAACCATTTTTTCATTAATCAAATACCAACAAGTTACCAATACGTCATTGTATAGCTAATTAAAACATGAAATTAGAAAAATATATAAATTACTATATACCAATATGTCATCTCATTCAATGCTGATGTTTTTGTCCTCTTTTAAACTGTTAAGAAAGGCAATTTAATTTTTGTGAGCCCGTTCATATTGTCGGTTCAAATTAGGTAAAAAAAAAAATATTGAGAATGAACCGAAAGTATCTTCTTTCTTTTATAAAGGTAGAGGAAAGTTATTGTTTATATTTTTTTAAATTTTTAACTTCACTTATAAAATTATATTGAATTTACTATTGTCGATAAGGAAGGCAATTTCGATTTTGATTTTAGACTACGTAAGGACTGATTCAGCAGTCCCACTATGAAAGGTTTCTCTTTTTACTTATTTAAAAAATAAAACACATGCCTAGTTCTTATTGCTTATCAATTGTATAATTTGTGAAGTTGTACAGTCAAAGCTAACGTGTAATATTTTATTAGTATAAAATAACACTTATAAACTGGGAGCTGGTCCTGCTTCAGCCTCCACCATTGTTTTTCACATGGTTAATAAGAGTTTTTTTTGTTAAAATTTTATGTTTTGCGTTTGATCTTGAATAGATTGATATTTGTAAAAAATCAAATATATAAAGTTAAGAAAAGAGACATTAGGGTGTTTTGTATCCATTGAGAGAAAATGGATCGTAATTGTATAGCAGTACTCAAAAATATATCTTGAAGATGCTCTAACATGTTCATGTTATCATTATGGAGATAATATACAAATCAAAATTGTGAAAGTACTTTGAGCGTCGTTTCACATATTTATATTTAAATATTTTTAAAAAAATATAACACTACTATATATGATCCAAAGAGAGGAGCATAGGTTCACATGAATCCGGTAATCCCCACCTAGATGCGCCCCGATGTGTTACCTCCAAAGATGAGTGCTGAGTAGATGTCATATTGCTCGGAACTTTTAAATTAAAAATGTCACTGAATATGCATTAAATCCTCCCAAAATTTATACTTTAATGTCACTTAATATGCATTAAATCCTCCCAAAATATATACTTTTAAAAAATTTAATACGAATATAACTGTATCTTAATGAGTCCGAGCAACAGAGAAAGAAGTTGAGTAAATTAAAGCCGTCCACAGTTGTTTTCGGAGGAAAGGGGAAAAGGCGTGGCATGTTTTGTATTTCTATGATTTGGTAAACGTAAACGGCCGCCGAATAATAATAATTTCTCCGCTATTTCTACTATTTAGTCTTTGGATTTTAATTTTTTTCCTTTATATTGTCGGTCACCAAATTATACTATAGGACTTTTTTCGTGGAAAAAAAAAATTGTGCGGCCATGCACTTTGTTCCCTAGATCACATGTCCTTTTCTAGTTTTTTTTTTTTTTTCTTTATCGAATGTTCATTATTTGTATTAAAATTTCATTAATAATCAAGTCACATGTGAGTTCGAGTTCATTCGAAAGAAGTGTTTTCTATCAAAAAAAATTTTATATACAAAATTCGAATTCGAGATTTGTATACCACGATGGTGATAAAACAAATAATTTGAGATTTGATACAAGAATGGCATATAATGTCATTCCGATTTTATCTTTCTTAACACCCTCCCTTCGACCTTTCCAAAAATATTTAGAAAATGAAATGGAAAACTATAGAGAAGAAAACAATTGTACTAATGTATGTGGAACCGTTTGATTAGACATGAAGTTTTAAAGAAGGAGAGGGGCAAGAGTGAATTTCAAATATTTCATTATAATTTAAATAAGTTTAAGGTTTTTTTGGTCGAAACAGAAGAATTTTATTCAACCAAAAGTGATTCAACTTACAACTGCTAGTTCATGTGATTGCTAGAACTAGACTTCAAAATAATGAAAACACTCCTAGAGTGGAAAAAACAGTGTTTATGAGTATATTTTTTCAGGGTAACTATTAAGAGCCTCTGGCATGCGCTTCCATTTAGCTTGATGAACCCCTCGGAGGTGTACCTAAACTACTATCTCCTTCACTCTATCAGAACACACTCGCTGCAGTCTTTGAAATCTCCCGGTGTTTCTTTCCGATCAAACGTGATAAACTATTGCATTAAAAAGAAACTGTAGTACTTCTGCTTTGGGTCTTGTACTCTTCACTCTCTGTTCCAACAATCTAACTCTAGTTTCCCAGCATATAGTTTGCCTTGTAACATTTAACCATTTTGTTAATACATAAGAGAGATAGGGACTGTTTAGTCATTTAAGTCCACAACTAAGAAACTACTTAGTTAGTTAAGTTAGTTATTACTTGAGCCTTAATCAGGTGATTAACTCTCTAACTAATTAGGTAGGTAGTTACTGATTATTTCAGCCTATATATACACACATATACCTCATTTGTAATCATTCAATAAAAGATCAATATAGTAGATAATGACTTCATCTTCTTCCCTCTGTTTCTTCCATTTCTCTGTAAATTGAGTACTACTGCATTGCAGTTATTATTTCATTCTTTTACTGTACAAAAACCTACATGGTATCAAAGCAACGATCGAAGTCTGAGTAGATCGAGCTTTCATGTGTTGAACTAGATCATCGTTCTTCTTAGAAAGAATACAAAGAAAGCTTCCGCAAAAGATCTTGGTTTCAAGATCAAAGAAGAATTCTGATCTGAAGATTGAGAACTGTTTGTTGAAATTACTGTTCAATTCATTCAAGAATTTGCCCAAATGGGGACTGGAAATGAACATGCCAATGCAGATCTTCCGCGTGAATTAAACTCCCGTGGTTATGCAAATGGATCAACATCAACCAATGGAGGGAATTCTAACAATTCCAATCCTTAGATGAATTCGAGTCAAGGTATTGATTATAAACATCCCTTGTTCTTAAGTCCTACTGATATTAGTGGTGTGAATTTGATCTCATTTCAGTTACTTGGGACTAAAAATTATGCCTTATGGAGTCGATCTATATGTTTAGCTTTACTTGATAGGAATAAAATTGGTTTAGTTGATGGTTCTTGTACAAAAGAAAGTGTTAATGAAGAGCGATGGGGTCAATGGGAGAGAGTTAATGCAATTGTACTCTCTTGGCTGTTAAACTCTATCTCCAAAAGTCTTTTTGGAGGGGTTGCTTTTGCTTCGTCTGCCTATAGTGTTTGGGAAGATTTGAGAGAAAGATTTGATAGAGTAGATGGATCAAGGACCTTTAGTCTACATAAGAAAATTGTGACTCTACAGCAGGGTACTTCTACTATGTCTGTGTATTACACTAGACTTAAATCATTGTGGGATGAGTTTGAGGCATTGATTCCCTCCCCTGACTGTAATTGTGATAGATCAAGAGGCTTTGTGGCTCACTTGAATAGACAAAAGTTATACCAATTTTTGATGGGATTAAATGAAAACTACAATCAGGCAAGAAGTCAAATATTACTTATGGATCCAGTTCCTAGTGTCAATCAAGCCTATGCTATGATAGTTAGTGATGAATGTCAGAAATCAGTGACCTCCAGCAGTGGTAATCTTGGCATGAACACAATGATGTCAAATGGAATAGACCCTATGGTTATGTACTCAAGAACTGGTGGTAACAATGGTAGAAATCGGAATGTAGTAAACAACTCAGGTTATAGTGGTTCTGTTTATCAAGTTAGTAATACAAATAAGTTCAAGAAGAATTTTAATGTCATCTGTGAATTCTGTAACTATAAGGGGCATTCAAAAGATCAGTGCTATAAATTGGTAGGGTATCCATCTGATTTTAAGTCAAAAAAGAAGGGTTATGGTGGAGGTACTGATCATGCACAAGGAAGGCTCAACTATGGTCTTAATACCAATGTACCAGTGCAGGCTCAGGGTAAAGATGTTGAGAAATGTGCTAGCCAACTGCAGAATTGTACATTTACTAAGGGACAATATGAACAAATTCTACAACTACTGAATCAAAACTATGTTGCAACCAACACAACCAACGCAGATCATGCTAATGCAGCTACTATAACAGGTAAAGCTTTATTTGTGTCTGCAAATAGTGATATTTGGATAATTGATAAAGGTGCAACAAATCATATGGCGTCACAGATTGGCATGCTTACACAAGATTCTATTGTCAAGCCTAAGTATCCTAAACAAGTTTATTTACCTACTGGAGATCTAACTACTGTATCTCATATTGGATCTTCTCTCATTTCACCTAGAAGTCTTATTACAAATGTGTTTCATGTTCCTGAATTTAAATATTATCTTCTGTCTGTAAGCAAAGTGACTAAAGAGTTAGGGTGCTCAGTCACATTTTTTCCTCACTTTTGTGTTTTTCAGGAACTCTACACTAGGAAGGTGAGGTAGATTGGTAAAGAAGATGGCGGATTATACCTGCTACTCAATAAACTGACTAAGAATGAGTTACTGAATGTGTCTTGTATAGCTACAGGAATTTTTGATAAGCATAAAACTATGAAAGATGCAGATATAAGTCTATGGCATAAAAGGATTGGCCATATGCCTTCTAAAGTCTTAGATAGATTGTTATCTACAAGTAGTTCTGCAAGTACCAAAATAGTTGATGGATGTACTATATGTTCTTGTGCTAAACAAACAAGAATGCCCTTTCCTTTAAGTAGTATCAAAACTAGTGATAGCTTTGAATTACTACATCTTGATGTATGAGGACCCTATAAAACTCCTACGTTTGATGGTAATAAATACTTTCTCCCTATCTTTGATGATTTTACTAGAATGACATGGTTGTTCTTATTGAAATTTAAATCAGATGTGTGTGTATCTCTTCAATACTTTGTGAAATATGTTATGACTCAATTTGGTAAATCAGTAAAAACTCTTAGATCAGACAATGGTACAGAATTTGTAAATTCTGTATGTGATAAGTTCTTTAAAGAATTAGGAATAATTCATCAAAGATCATATCCATATATCCCTCAACAAAATGGTATAGCTGAGAGAAAACATAGACATGTTTTAGAGGTAACTAGAGCCTTGATGTTTCAAGGTTATATATCTCCATATTTTTGGGGTCATTGTGTGTTAGCTGCAGTATATTTGATTAATAGGATGCCTAGCAAAGTTATTAATGATCAATCTCCCTATGAGAGATTATATGGTAGACCTCCTCTTATCCTGCATTTAAGAGTGCTAGGATATCTATGTTTTACAAAAACTATAACAGAATCTGATAAGCTAGCTCCTAGATCAAAGATATCTGTTCATATGGGATATTCAGAAATTCATAAAGGCTACATACTGTATGATCTGTTAAGTCCTTTTTTATCGGTAAAGATGTTATTTTTAAAGAAGCTGTGTTTCCTTTCTCTCAAGCTCAGACTCAACTATCTTAAGCTCCCTTTGTAGATATATTTGCCAATTCAGATTTTCTACTTGACATAGCAAACTGGTCTCTAAGTTATCCTACAATTAATGAGCCTACATATCATATATCACCATCTGATAATGCAACATCGCCTCAAATGCAAACTAAGAGTGCAGAACAGGCTACTTTGACTCCTGCTATACAAGTGCTTAATCCTGTTATGATGCCTACTAGAAGATCTGTAAGAGAATCTCATCCACCAGGATGGTGGAAGGATTTTGTGTCTCTTAACATCAACAAGGATGTTAAATATCCTATTTCTGAATATATGTCATATGCTTATCTCTTTAAGCACTATCAAAAATTTATTGCTGCTACATCTATTCTAGTTGAACCAACAACATATGCAGAAGCCATCAAAGATCCTAGGTGGATAGAGGCAATGCAAGCCGAAATACAAGCGTTGGAAAGCAACAAAACCTGGGAATTATCAAAATTACCGGCAGGAAAAACTACTATTAGATGTAGATGGATTTACAAAATTAAGTACAAATCTACAAGTGAAGTGGAAAGGTTCAAGGCAAGGTTAGTAGCCAAAGGTTATAGTCAAAGGGAAGGGATAGACTATAAGGAAACATTTTCACCGGTGGTCAAAATGGTCACTGTAAGGACCATTTTAGCTCTTGTTGTTTCTAGACGTTGGCATATCCATCAAATGGATGTGTACAATGCCTTTTTACAAGGTGACCTCCATGATGAGATATACATGTCCCTCCCTCAAGGATTTTTTCGTCAGGGGGAGAAGAAAGCATATAGACTGAAAAATCCTTATATGGCCTAAAACAGGCTCCAAGGAAGTGGAGCCAAAAGTTAACTGAAGCTCTATTAAAGCTACAATTCAAGCAAAGTCAACATGATTACTCTTTATTCACAAAGAAGACAAAGGAAGGAACTGCTATGGTATTAGTCTATGTTGATGATATGCTAGTCACAGGTAGTAGTTTGAAGCTTGTAGAAGAAACAAAGAAGTCTTTACAACAAACATTCAAGATGAAAGACTTGGGAGAATTGAAATACTTCTTAGGCATTGAATTTGCAAGGTACAAAGCTGGGATTACAATACATCAAAGGAAATATGCACTTGAGCTTATTTATGAAGTTGGTTGCATCAAACCAGCTGGTACACCTATAGATGTGAATGTCAAGTTAACTTCTAAACAATATGATGATCAACTAAGAGAAAATATTGAAGATCCTCTTGTAGACCAAAGTTCTTATCAGAAACTCATTGGAAAACTGTTGTATTTAAATATGACAAGACCTGATATCTCATTTAGTGTACAGACCTTGAGTCAATTCCTTCAACAACCTAAAAAGTATCACATGGATGTCGCCTTAAGGATAGTAAGGTACATCAAGAAAAATCCAGGACAAGGAATATTATTATCAAGTAGTACAGATAACACTATCTCTGCATATTGTGATGGATATGCAGTAAAGATGGGAAATTCCTTGATTTCATGGAAAGCTAAAAAGCAATCAACTGTGTCAAGAAGCTCTGCTGAAGCTGAGTACAGAAGCTTGGCAACTACAACGACAGAACTGGTCTGGCTAGTGGGATTACTAAAGGAATTAGGTGCAGAACTCAGGCTTCCTTTTAAACTATTTAGTGACAGTAAGGCTGCTATTCAACTTGCAGCTAATCCTGTATATCATGAGAGAACCAAACACATAGAAATAGACTGTCACTTCATCGGGGAGAAACTACAACAAGGATTGATTGAAATCATCTACTTGCCTACACAACATCAACCCTCAGACATCTTCACTAAGGGACTTAGCAGATTGCAACATGAATTGCTCTTATCCAAGCTTGGCGTCCTGAACATTTTCATCCCTTCCAGCTTGAGGGGGAGTGTTAATACATAAGAGAGATAGGGACTGTTTAGTCATTTAAGTCCACAACTAAGAAACTACTTAGTTAAGTTAGTTATTAATTGAGCCTTAATCAGGTGATTAACTCTCTAACTAATTAGGTAGGTGATTAACTCTCTAACTAATTAGGTAGTTAGTTACTGATTATTTCAGCCTATATATACACACATATACCTCATTTGTAATCATTCAATAAAAGATCAATATAGTAGATAATGACTTCATCTTCTTCCCTCAGTTTCTTCCATTTCTTTGTAAATTGAGTACTACTGCATTGCAGTTACTGTTTCATTCTTTTACTGTACAAAAACCCACACATTTCAATAAGCCCCTCCAGATTGCGCTAAAGTATGTACAGTCATACAAAAAAGTGGGAGAATGTCTCCTCCAATCCAGTGTCACACAATACATACTCTTTGGACACCTGAATCCCCCATCGGGACAATTTGTTGAAGTGCTAACCAAGTTATGAATTGATGCCTCGGGATGATACCAACCCCTATTGTGATACTCTTCTATGTAACTTTGGGGCACTGAGGGATAAAGGACTGGTAGGCTAGTTTGATACTGGATTTTTCCTTCTTACAAAAACTATTCAGTTCTGCCTGCACATTTCCATTAGGAAATCAGTCCTTTGACACCAATAATCTTCCTTACAATCCAACTAGCTCTCTTGGGACTCAAAATAGTGTCAATGTTGTTGTTCTTGATGTAATATGCATGTACCCACTGTATACATGATGTGTCCTTCTTCGTAGCAATAACCCATAGCAATTTACATATCGCTTCTCTATTTCATCGGTAGACATCAATGATATTCAACCCTCCTGCCAATCTAGGTAGGCACAACTTTTCCCAGTTGAAGTATCAACACTCCCAATCCATAAGAATGTTCTGCATACTCTAGTAATTAATTCAGTAATCTTCTTAGGTAGTAAAAATACTTGTGCCCTGTATGTCTGCATCTCGAATAGAACACTTTTTATATGCTGCAATCTGTCACTATATAAGAAGAGCTTCGTGGTCCAACATTTTGTTCTTGCTACCATCTTCTCAATCAAAGGCATACATTGCTGGATACGCTACCATCTTCTCAATCAAAGGCATACATTGCTGGATACTTAGTTTCTTAGAAGATAAAGGAACCCCTAAATAGCGAAATGACATTTTCCCTTCCATGAACTGCATATCAGCCAAGATTTGATCTTTAATAACTTGAGTGACACCTGCTAGGTAGATAGAACTCTTACCCAAGTTGGCATGAAGTGCAGACACTTGAGAAAAATGATTAAAGGATTGTAGCATAAGTTGAATAGAAGTATGGTCAGCTCTACAACAAAACATACATGTACCAGATGCATTTTCTCACATCGAGGATGGTAATTGAAATTAGGAACGTACCTTAATTGTTTGAGAGTTCTGTTCAGATATTTCATGTCAAGCACAAACAGGTAAGTTGTTACAATTGTATTATATTTGCTATAATATAACTAAAAATTACACAAATACACAACTTATGTTTCCAATATTACAAAAAATTTCAACTCCCTAAACATATTACAAAAATTCCAACATATACACAAAATGTTATGTATATGTCGGTTATGTTATGTATATTAAGTAATTAAAAAAGTGGAAAAAAGTGTAATTACTTTCAAAAGGTTGGTATTTATGTTATTTATACATAATATAATAATTATCGAATTCATAACAATGTGCAATATTGATTTTTTTTTCTTGGACAATTTTTGAACTTTCATTACTTAGTCAAAATCTCAAAACATACATGGACCAAGCGGCCCGAATCATAAATTAACAAAACAAATTCTACCCACTAACCCACACGGGACATGGCCCAACCCTTTTATGATTTGGTCAAAAGGGTGAGAATGTAATAATAATAATAATAATAATAATAATAATAATAATAATAATAATAATAAAGAAGAGGAAGAGAAAGAGAGACTAGAGATAAAAGAGAGAAAATCAAGGAGAATTATTTTTATCATTCAAACTTATTTTGAGTTTTGAAACTCATTAAAAACTTCCTATTTGAAAATAGAATCTTCAATTAATTGGGTGAATATGATTTAAGAAAGTTGAAATTCTTTTTTCGTTTTAAATCTAAAAATAAGATAATTAATTGTACTTGTATATATGTATTTAATGTTGTCTTACGCATTAAATACATGTATATGTAGTTGTTTTCGATAGTTAACAAAAACTTGCTATGCGCCTCATAATTTTGCTGTTTTCGATAATTAGCAAAATGACATTTTGGTTAAAAAAATTATCAGCGAATACCTATCCAATTTTATTTTTGTTATAAAGCAAGAAAGAATAAAGAACAAGAGTAGAGAGAGAAGAGAGAGTGATTCTTATTTCTTCTCTTGAGGGATGAGAGATCATAAGATTGTGAATACAATGAACAAACCCCTCTATTATAGGGAAAATTTACTCCTAGTTTGAGTAAAAGACAGATGCTTCAAATCCTAATAGATATCAAAGCAGATCTTGATAGATCTTGATAGACATTCACTATAATATAAATACATTTATAACACTTTCCCTTAAATGTCTAATTGGCAGATAATGTGCCTCGTTAAAACCTTACTAGAAAAAACCAGTAGGAAAAAAATCTAGTGAAGGAAAAAGAGTACACATCTCTAATAATACGCATTTCGGCTGCCTCGTTAAAAACCTTAAAAGGAAAATCCAGTGAGACAAAACCTCGTAAGGAAAAAAGAGTACAACACGTATTAACTCCCCTTAATGAGAACATCCTTGAACTTTTGCATCCCGATCTTGTGCAACATCTTCTTGAAAGTTGCAATTGAAGAAGATTTGGTGAATAAATCAGTTACATTGACAGTTGAATGAATCTGTTGCACGTTAATATCATCATTCTTTTATGGCTCATGTATGTAGAAAAGCTTTAACAAAATATGCTTCGTTCTATCTCCATTTATGAATCCTCCCTTAAGATGTGCTATGTATGCTGAATTATCTCTATATAAAATTGCGGGTAGATTGTCATATTTCACACCATATTTTTCTCGAATGAGATGTATCATGGACCTCAACCATACACATTCTCGGCTTGCTTTATGAATAGCTATTATCTCAGCATGATTCGATGAAGTGGCTACAATAGATTGTTTTGTATATCTCTAAGATATGGCAGTAACACCATATATGAACACATAACCTATTTGAGATCGAGCTTTATGCCGGTCAGATAAGTACCCAACATCAGCATGATCAATAAGATCGGGACTACAATCTTTAGAATAAAATAAGCTCATATGTTTTATCCCATTTTGATGTCTCATAGTACGAGCAGAAATATACCTTGCTAATAAATTGACTGTAAAGGCTATAGGCCTTGTAGTATTTGCAAGGTACATGAGTGCATCAATTGCACTAAGATATGATACTTCATAACCAATCCAATTCGATATATTTCGAATTTCAGTAAATAATATATTGCTTTGAAAACTCTCCAAGAGTTCCAATGATGTTCAAGCAATAAGCTTATACAATATAAGGATTATAAATAAGTTTCCCAAAAACTTTTATATGCTTCAAGCATTTTGAATCCTTAAAAGTTTTTCACATAAGTTTTGTCAAGTGACAATATTCAACATTTCATGAGTGGCATCTTCAAATATCTGGACTGCAAATCAAATAAGTTTAATACTTACCAAGATGCATCATTTCATGTCACTTGATAAATGTTTCTACGTCAGCATGTTTAAATAAACGTAGAATTCAGATCCTCATAATCTTTCACAATATTGTGTCAATATTGTGTCAAAGATATTGATGATATATCATTTTGTATCAGTTCACAATGCGACATAGTATTTTGAGATCTCATCACTTTATTATTTTCAGGTACATGAATGTTTCATAAGGTTTCATGAAGTGGTATGTCGTAGGCTCTTTAAGAGCTCATTGCCTTCTTATTATGATTATTTGCTCCTTATTTTTCATGGACTATTTCATTTGGAACCGATCAGTCTACCACGCTTCACGCATGCATAGACTTTGTCCTTTAGGAACACAAAATAAGAGCACCTGTGCTTAATATGAGATGTTTTCAACATTTGACTTGAATTATCTTTTGGATGAGGATATGGTGATAATTCCTAACATATTTCATAGCGCTTATAATCTCCCCCTTATGTTAGGAAAACTAACATCATCCTCTATTTCTTTGAGAAATCCATCGTTGTGCATTATGGTATATTCATTAATCGTATACCGCACATCAAAATTATTAGATGGAATAATTGGTTCCCAACCTTGAACCAATTGAGAGGGAAGAAATAATCATAATTTATTGGTTTAATGCATACAAATGCTATTGCAATATATCATATTTCAGACCAATACATTAAGTTTTGTTCTCATTAACAATGGTTTAGATATTTATCGAAGACATTCAATGCTAAACCATCATCATCAAGATAAACTATCTTGATTACATAATCTGAAAATTATGCTCAATTTATATTGAACAAGTAACTTTATGAATGTCAAACGTAGGTTGACCATGAAAGTACATGTGATCATCTTATTGATGCATCTTTTCAACATATCACATGATAGGTGAACGGATCCTTATTCACCTTTTATCCTTTTTCAGATTTAAGGAATTTAATCCCAACATTAGTTGGTCCAACCAATTTATCATGAGAACAAACGACATAAACAATTTTCAAAGAATCTTCTAGTTCTTCAATACATGTCTAATATTCAATATGCACATCTTGGAGATGTCACAATCGTTCATATCAATTTATAAACTTTTATTATAGTAAACTCCAAGTTTACCATGACATGTACTTTTTTCTTTAGTAAATTTCAGATTTACTATTACATGAATAAATTTCAGATTTACTACTTTAGAAGTAGATTTCGAAATAACTCTTCTTAGTTATTCTGCCTCATTCGGAGGGGAGTTGTGATACCATCACAATCAAGTACACGTTTGCATTAATAAGCTTCTCATTCCCAGGAATGGAATATAATCGTGTCTTAAGCCTATCAAATTATGATAACTTATAATCTCTTTCAAGATTTTGCTACTTCAGAAGCAAATCGAGGCATACATATGATGTAGAGAATTTTTTCTCTATCATATCTTATGATCATAATATGCATGTGAAAATATCATCACTTTTGATGATCATAATCATATTGTCCCTTTACACTTATATTCGTGCATTCAATCACTTGTCTCCTTTCAGACATATTATGCACTGCTGCCACATACACCTCAAGAATGAAGTAAGTTGTCATATTTCAGATTTATCATATATTGCTACCACATTCACTTCATGGAATGGAGCATAATCAATGGGTCAGATTTCATGACTTTTCACCAAGTACCCATTATTTTGCCTTAGCCATCATAATATCATCAGTATGGTGCATTTAGATTCAAACTCAACGTCTTATCCATATAAAGGTGTCTTAGGCATAAATCAATGGGACTTGAACCCAACATCTTATTTTCATAGTTTATGCATTCATATCGTGCTTTTGGGATGATGACCATCTTCAAGTGGTCAGATCTTTCTTTAGGCTATTCCACAAAACAAGTGGATCCTTAGTAGTAAGGTATTCAATTTTTAGAATTTCGTCAAGATGATGACGCAAGAAAATCATAGCCTTAGTACGATTTTGATTATATGTTGTATTTTGTTTCTTTATGGCGTCTCCAAGACCCATAACATCTAAGTGGATTTCAACATCCCAACATCCATGAGAGGTAGTTCTTGCTCGAGGCAACGAACTCAAGTTTTGTAAAATTATTAGTCATATGAAAAGAAATAAAATAAAATAATACCTAGTAAAATAAAAACGTACCTTTTAAAGGTCATATATGGATTATGAAGACAGAACAATAACCTTTTTCTTTTTTTTCTTTCAATCAAAACTTTACTTGACATCTCTTGCTTTTATCGTAGAATAAGTGCTCATGATAGAGTCTCGTGCTGATAACGTGTTATAAAGCAAGAAAGAATAAAGAACAAGAGTAGAGAGAGAAGAGAGGGTGATTCTTATTTCTTCTCTTAAGGGATGAGAGATCATAAGATTGTAAATACAATGAACAAACCCCTCTATTATAAGGGAAATTTACTCTAGTCTGAGTAAAAGACAGATGCTTCAAATCCTAATAGATATCAAATAGATCTTGATAGATCTTAATAGACATTCACTATAATGTAAATACATTTATAACAATTTTTCTTTTTTTGGTCTTTTTAGCAACCTTCTGTTGCTTTCTTGTTTTTTTTTTTATTTTCTTTTTTTCTTTATAGATCTCGATAAAGTTTGCTTTCCACTTCAAAAAATAAACTTCATGCAAATTATTCAAAGCACAAAAGGTCCAATTCTGCTCAAAGCATGTTTAGGAATATTATTTTCATGCATGCTTTTGCATGTACCTTAACTTCTCTACCTCCTTACACGTCTTACATCACCCCATTCTTATCTCCATTAACAATCATCTATTTCACTCTCACTTTTCTTTCATCCATATTTATACATTCCATTAATTAATACTCTCGTCCATTTTTTCCTGCAACAAAAGTGACTGACCAACAATAATTATCATATGACCGTACCGTTCGCAACAATCAACCGACCACCTCTAAGGCATATCTGATAACAGATACATGTTCTTCTATACACATCATTACTACTATATTAGAAAGGAAAAGATTTCAACATGTCTCTTTTCTGTCCTTTAATTCAGATATTTGAGGGTAAGTATGTCTCTTTTCTGTCCTTTAATTCAGATATTTGAGGGTAAGTTTGTCATTTCAGAGCTTCATAATTGACTTAATGGAGTCTTGAGAAGTTTATTAAGTGGACAAGGGCCGGATGCACAACATAAAGTGCGGTTCCGGAAATTCATAACTTTCATCCGATTCTTAAATTTATATTGAAAAAATTAGTAAATATATAAGAATTATAAGTTGGAAATCCACAAACAAAGTGTGTTATTAGTTAGTGGTAAAAATTATAAGTTGAGAAGCCACGACCTTTAAATTCTAGATCCGACACGTATCTGACTTCAATTTTCAATACAATTGTTTTACATCCTACTGCTCACTGGACAATGAATCTCACATCCACTCAGTGCATATCATCTCGTACGTTCTGTTATTTATAGAAACATTAATCTATCGATGAACTTTTGTTTACTCAGTTAGATGGGAAGTAAAGTATAGTTATATTTCAGGTTACAGATTACTATCCCTCATATGGTTATCATATTATTGATAAAGAGAAGAGATAATTTTACATTTACTAATAAAGGGGAATAAGCAAATGTTTTTGTTCCATACTACTATTCTGCTGATTTATACTTTTTTCATACTTTGTTCGTCACATTGCACGCGTCGCTGGTAGGCATAACATTGTAGTTAGATTTCGAATTTTGTTTGCCAAGGTATAATGATATTATTTAAATTACAGAAACTGAATTATTATGATGTTAAATTATCATAGTAATTTCAGGATATATGATCATGTTGTGATTAAATTTGAAGGACTTGATGTAGATCTCAAATTCAATATCAGTGATTATATTATCACCAGCAGGTGTGTGAATAGCTAACTTTTCAGCCACCTAAGTGTGAAATCTTTTTTCTCACTTAGAAAACTGAAATGATTCATTTCGAGGAACATTTTCAAAACAAAGGTTGTTGTATGAATTGATCCAAGAATAGATGCCATTAAAGTGAGTTTTGTATGATTATTTTGTTTTTCTTCTGCCCTATTTTTGAGGAAATGACTTGATAGCATTCAAAAATACATACTTACAAAAAAGAAGATAGTGGAGGATATTCCTCCTAGAAAGCTAAAGCATATATCTTCCTTATATATGCAGTTTTCTTACGTTGCTTGGACTATTCAAGAATATTAACTAGTGCGTGTTTGATTCTTCAATTCGACATGAGTGTAGTAACATTTTTAAAGAAGCCGGACAACAACGTAGTAATAATTCTCTGATCAACTTATTTTAATACAAGAAAATGTTATCCTCAAAATACTCATTGATCGTGGACCTTAAGTCCACGTATGAAGTCTAAGCTTTATAGGTCTTATTCGTTACAATATTTCTTTCTACCTTACAAGTATGAACTATGAAGTCCTCGTAATAATTTGCTTTTGCTTTTTTCTCTTTACAAGTATCAAGCTCGCATCATCCATTTTGCAAGTAAAAATGTGTGGATACCTTCCCTTTTTCTACTTTCTACTATGTCATTGATATTCGTCTTTCATTTGGTGGTTTGGCTGATCTATTGCTTGTCCAATTCTAAGGACACTTGTCCCTGTGTTCATTCTATATCTTTTCCTTAAATTTTCTATCCACTTCGTATCTTTGTGCTGCAAAACAAATGCAGCAATATGTAATAAGCATTTTCTTTTTTCATTCATTCATATTCTCTCTACGAGAAAAGAAAATTGATTCAGACCACCAAACCATCTCTTATTCTATTTTTATTTCCTAGAAAATTTGTACCTTCTCCAACTTCTTACTGGAAAGAGAAATCAAGAAGGAGAATCCTGCTATTTGTTATTATTTGGAAAGAGAAATGAGGGTCTTAGAAGTACACATGTATTTTTTATGTAGAAAAATACAATCCTTGATTTGTATTATTATTGCTAAGTAGTTAAACTGATAACTTTCCATCACTATTTTCTGGAAGGATTAAGTTTTAGTTAAGTTGATACATTTACTAGCGCTCCAATATGTGCTAGGAGTATATTGTTGGAGATTTATATGGGTTGAGAAATTCTAATCCTAGGGAACCTAAATATTTAAATATTGGATTGAGATCGGTTTAAATGGAGCATGAATGTGAGAATTCATATAGTCGAGCCTAACGAGGTTCAGATTGAGGCGTAGTAATTGTTATAGTAGTCTCATGAGATTCTAAGTGGGTGTTTACTTTGACTTTTACTGTTTAAATTGGGATTGAGGTGTTCTCAGGAGATTCCAAAAGGATTCTTTAATTCGGCTTTTACTTTCCCCTCTATTCTTTATGTAGGTGAAAATACAAACATGAGACCAGAAGATATTTGCATCAAATAGAACATAAAGTTATTGTGATATTTCTTTTTGTTGTTGTTGTTAACATCACCTGTGTACATTTGTATTTGGTCCCATATATGACAGTAATATTTAGAGAATTTCTCATGCTAGAGATATGACAGTAACATTTAGAGGACTTAAATCTTTAAATATTGAATTGAGAGACACTGCACATCCAATAACTTCCTTGGTGATTTCGTGTTTAGCTTCATGAATAATAACGTGATGTTTTGATTTCTTTGCGGGAACAATTAACAACTGTGCAGGTATAATTTGCCAAATCTTTTCAACAAGTTACAAAGAACACAAAATGCGGACCAAATATGTAAATAATATAGCATGTAGATATGTAGTGCAAAAATGATATAGTGATGAATGTAAAGAAGATATCACTTGCCAATCATACAATATCTAGATTGTAAATAATAATCTAGGAAAAAATACATAAAATAGCATACTTAAATATTAAATTACAAAAAATAGCAACGCTTTTATTAAATTACATTTTGTAGCATATGTATTTGTGTTTTTGTAGCAACAGTTTGCAAAAATACAAATACATATCGATCATAAGGGCAGTAAAAATCATATGTATTTATATTTTTATAGCAACAATTTGCAAAAATACAGAATACAACTTGCTATATTATGTAATTATGAAACTGTTGCTATGAAACTCATAATTAAGGGGATAAGTATGCTATTTCTGAATTTTGCCCTATACATATATATATTCTATACAATAATGACATAATTTCTATAAATATCATACAACCACACACACGCAACGGTTATACCATTTTTATGCACTATATATATATATATATATATTTATAAATAACAATACAATTTCTATTCTCATACTATATGTATACATATTTTAAACAACACAGTGATACACTTTCTATACACATTATAGTAATTTCTATATATATTTTATACTATTTCTATATATAACAGATAAATATTCTATACAAGAATTTTACAGTTTTTATATAATTCTACTAAATTTTCTTTAAAAAAAAATAAAGATTTTTTAGCCAAAAATTGTAGCAGAAAAACAAATTACATAGCATAGATAAAAAAAAAAGGTCCTTAATTATCTATAATGGTTAATGTTTAAAATAAATATCCGACATAGTCAAAAAATTATTTAAAGAACTATTATTTAATTGGACCCTCATATACAAAAATAATAGCTTGTATATTATGCAATTAATCTCTCTCGTCTAATTATCTTAAATTTTGGTTGACTTAGATCACTTAATTTTATGAAAAAATTACCTAAATAAACAACATAAGTTTCTAAACTTCTAAAAATCCCCCCACTTCTAAAATATTACTTAAATCCAATGTTTCATATTTTTTGTTAAATTTGAGATACAAGTTAAACCTACAACTAATAAGCCGCCTCTTTACCAAAAATACTCCACATCTCCTCATCGTACACCGTAAAATTTGGTGCAGTTTCTATCCATCTTCTCTGTCTAATTTAAAACTTTCAATCAAGGTAATTTTTCCCATAAAATCAACTTCAATTTATTTTATTTTATTTTACGCTTTTTTTTTAAATTGGCGCAAGCAAAGCTATGTGAAATTTGAGTATTTTGGTTGAGCGATTTCTTTGTTTTCACTTTTTTTATGCTTCATTGTTTGAATTATCAGTATGAATAGAGATTCTGGACCTTCTTTTAGTCTTGGGTTTTCTCAATTTAAAAGTATCAAAGAATCTCAAGAAGTTGTAATTTTGACTATGAATTTGATGATTTTCATGAAAATAGATAAGAATTTAGAAACGATCCCCAAACTATGAAGAAACTACGGCAAAATCATGCTAAGAAGGACAAGGAAAAAGAAAGTGGATCTAAGAAATCCAACACTCCTGCAAGTAAAGCTCCCGCCAAGAGAAGAAGAATTGTCGAAGAAATTTTTAAAGATGAGCTTCCTAAGGTAATTGCATGTCCAGATCTGTTCAATATTAGGCCGAGATACATATTTTGACGTGAATGATACGTTTGGAAATTCATTGTTTATCTGGTTCTTTGTTTCTAATTTTATATGTATCTTGTGATTTATTTTTATATTGAAATTAATATAACAAAAGATACAAGTTTTTAAGTACATAGATACATTTTATGTTGACTTGTATCTGTGAGTTGTTGTTAATGCTTTGATATGTATCTATTGGTGTTTACATTTTACTGAAAGTTTTATTGTTAGAGATACAAGTTATGACTTCATAGATACATGTTGCGTTAACTTGTATCTGGGACTAACTGTTAATGCCTTGAAATGTATCTAGTGTTGTTTAATTGTTATTGAAAGTAGGATTACAAAAGATACAAGTTTATCATAGATACATGTTATGTTGACTTGTATCTGTGAGTTGTTGTTACTCCTTTGATATGTATCTATTTGTGTTTAAATTTTACTGAAATTCTTTATGTAAGAGATACAAGTTATGACTTCATAGATACATATTGTGTTAACTTGTATCTAGAACTAATTGTTAATGCCTTGAAATGTATCTAGTGTTGTTTAATTATTATTGAAAGTCGTATTACAAAAGATAGGGGATTTTATACCTACATACATACATGTTGTATTAACTGTATCTAAAGTGTGATGTTCTTCGAGTTTTTGATTTTATTGTACTGTCTTAATGTAGAGTTGTTGCATCTCGACTAATTTTATCATTATTGTTTCTTTTTTATTTTTAGGAATTGAGTTACGTTATAAAGGAAATTCCAACTCATCCTCTCCTAAAAGTAATTTCATATCCTATCTAAAAGCTAGGAAATTGATATCCAAAGGTTGTATCTATCATTTAGTTCGAGTTAAGGACACTAAGACTGAGACTCCAACTATTCATTCTCTTAGTGTTGTCAATGAGTTTCCTGATGTTTTCCCAAAAGATCTCCCAGGGGTACCTCCCGATAGAGAGATAGAATTCGAAATTGATCTTCTCCCTGATACACATCCTATTTCTATTCCTCCGTATCATATGGCCCCCACAGAACTTAAGGAGTTGAAGGAGCAACTTAAAAATCTTCTTGATAAGGGTTTTATAAGGCCTAGTGTATCTCCCTAGGATGCACCCGTGCTATTCGTACGAAAGAAAGATGATTCATTGCGCATGTGCAATGACTATCGTCAGCTTAACAAGGTCACAGTCAAGAACAAGTACCCTCTTCCTAGAATTGATGACCTATTGATCAGCTGCAAGGTGCCAGCTACTTCTCAAAAATAGATTTGAGATCCGGTTATCACCAACTTAAAGTCAGAGAGAGTGATATTCCAAAGACGGCTTTCCACACTTGCTATGGTCATTTTGAATTCTTGGTCATGTCCTTCAGGCTAACGAATGTTTCGACAGCTTTTATGGACCTCATGAATCGAGTGTTTAGATAGCACCTGGGTATGTTCGTTATTGTGTTCATAGATGATATTCTTGTATACTCCCGAAGTGAGAACGACCATGCAGATCATCTTCAAATTGTCTTACAGACCCTTAGGGATCAATAGTTATTTGCCAAATTTAGCAAGTGTGAATTCTGGCTAAGGTCAGTTGCTTTTCTGGGTCATATTATTTCTTTTGATGGTATTCAAGTTGATCCTCAAAAGGTAAAAGCTATAAAGAATTGGCCTAGACCTATTTCCCTGTATGATATTATGAGTTTCTTAGGTCTAGCTGGCTACTATCGTTGTTTTGTCAAAGGTTTCTCTTCCATTGCTGCTCCTTTGACCCGGTTGACCCAAAAGAAGGTTAAATTTTAGTGGTCAGATTTTTGCGAGAAGAGTTTTCAGGAGTTGAAGCCTCGACTCACTTCAGCCCCTATGATGACCCTGCCTAATGTTATAGATGATTTTGTGGTATATTGTGATGCTTCCAGAATTGGTTTGGGTTGTGTGTTGATGCAGAAGGGTAAAGTTATAGCCTATGCCTCCCGGTAGTTGAAACCTCATGAAAAGAATTATCCGACCCAGGACCTCGAGTTAGCTGCAGTGGTTTTTGCTTTGAAAATTTGGAGACACTATTTGTACGGTGTTCATGTTGATGTCTTTACGGATCATAAGAGTGTACAGTATGTATTCACTCAGAGAGAGTTGAATCTTTGGCAGAGGCGATGGTTAGAATTACTAAAGCATTACGATATGAGTGTGTTATATCACCCGGGCAAGGCCAATGTAGTGGCAGATGCTCTTAGCAGGTCGTCCATGGGTAGTGTAGCACATGTCGAGGATGATAAGAGGGACTTAGCCCGTGAAGTGCACCGTTTGGCTAGGTTAGGTGTTAGATTGCTTGACTCAACTGATGGTAATGCTTGGGTCCAAAGTAGTTTCGAATCTTCCCTAGTTTCTAAAGTGAAGGAGAAGCATGATACAGATTCTCGTTTGGTCGAACTGAAAGAATCAGTTAAAGGCCAAAAGGTGGAGGTTTTCTCCCAAGGGGAAGATGGTGTATTGAGATTCCAGAATAGATTATGTGTGCCTAGTGTTGATGATCTGAGCCAGAGAATTATGGCTAAGGCGCATGGCGCGCGGTATTCTATTCATCCCGGTGCTACCAAGATGTACCGCGATTTGCGGGAAATTTATTGGTGGAATGGTATGAAAAAGGATATAGCGAAGTTTGTAAAAAAGTGTGCAACTTACCAGCAGGTAAAGATAGAGCACCAGAGACCCGGTGGTGTGATGCAAGAATTTAACATTCCTACTTGGAAGTGGAAAGTGGTGAACATGGATTTCGTGATCGGTTTACCTCTCTCTCGTCATCATCGTGATTCTATTTGGGTTGTTGTAGACAGGTTGACTAAGTCAGCATATTTTCTGCCAGTACATACATCTTTCACCGCGGAGGACTATGCTAAGGACTATGCTAAGTTGTATATTCGAGAGTTAGTCAGGTTGCATAGAGTTTCGTTGTCTATCATCTCCGATAGAGGTATTCAGTTTACTTCTCAGTTTTGGAGAGCCTTTCAGAAAGGTCTTGGCACCCAAGTTTATCTTAGCTCCGCTTTTCATCCATAGATAGACGATCAGGCTGAGAGGACTATTCAGACTTTGGAGGATATGTTGAGATCTTGTGTTCTTGATTTCAAAGGAAGTTGGGTTGAACATTTACCGTTGATTGAATTTGCTTACAATAATAGTTTTCATGCTAGCATTGGAATGACTCTATTTAAAGCTTTGTATGGGAGAAGATGTAGATCGCTCATAGGTTGGTTCGAAGTGGGTAAAGCTGTTGTGATTGGACTTGATGTTGTATATGAGGCTATGGAGAAAGTTAAGTTAATTCGGGAGAGGTTAAAGACAGCCCAGAGTCATCAGAAGTCGTATGCAGATATGAGAATAAGAGATCTTGAGTTTGAAGTCGATGATTTGGTGTATTAGAAAAATCTCACCCATGAAAGGGGTGAAAAGATTTGGAAAGAAAGGAAAGCTGAGTCCCAGATATGTTGGCCCTTATAGAGTTTTGGATCGTGTTGGGAAAGCAGCTTATGAGGTTAAGTTGCCTGCAGAATTATCAGTTGTCCATCCTTTGTTTCATGTTTCTATGCTCAAGAAGCACATTGGAGACTCCTTTGTTGTTGATCCGTCGGAAGGCTATGATGTTCAGGATAGCCTTTCGTATGCTGAAATCCCAGTTGAAATCCTAGATTATCAAGTCCGTAGACTGAGGAACAAAAAAGTTCCCTTGGTTAAAGTTCTGTGGCGAATTCAGTCAGTAGAGGGTGCCACTTGGGAAGCAGAAGAAGACATGCGAGCTAGTTACCCTCATCTTTTCTCCATGAGTTCGAATCAAGCTGAAGGTACTATTCCCTTAATTGAGTTTTCTCCTAATCTAATGTATTCAGCTATATGGTTATTCCATCTATGATTCGTGCATTTGGTGAAGTACTCAAAAGTTTAGAGTAAAGTGAGCCCTTAGACGTGAGTCATTCCAGCTATACATCCTCATTTTATCTTATTCTTGGCCTATTTGGCAACATTCGAGGACGAATGTATCCAAAGGGGAAATATTGTAATACCCCGATCGTTTCTTAAGCCTAAATCCGTCTTTTGAGTGGATATGTATGACTTCCAAAGTGATTGATGTTTAAACCATATTGTATTTCTCTAATTTCTACTTTTTTTTTCATGTAGAGCATTGAATAAGCTTTTCATCGATACCAGTTTCATCAAAATCCGACATCAGATGAGTGAGTTAGGGCCGTTTTACTCAACGGTATCGGATCAGGCTAGGTTTGACGGTCGACCTGGTGGACCGTCAAGTACCCCATCAAGCCAAGGCATTGACTCTTTTTTCAGGCCATCGTGCGATGGCCAAGTTGGTGGACCGTCAAAAAGTTGACGGACTGTCAAGGGGTCCGTCAAGTCGAGACAAAATATCTCATTTCTGGCCCTCGAGTGACGGACGACTTGGTGAACCATCAGTTTCCTGGCGGACCGTCACTTCGAACGTCACATCGAGGCAGAACGTTCCAATTTTGGCACTCGAGTAATGGACGATCTGGTGGACCGTCAGGAAACTTGACGAACCGTCAGATCAACCGTCACAGGCCCCGATCAGCAAATTTTAGCATTTTTAAAAAAGAGCATTTTGGTCATTTCCTCCCCATGTGGTCTTATATATATATCAAAGTGGAGAAGAGCCGCTCATTTTCTTCTCCTTTCTCTTCCAATCTTCTAAGAATCTCCTAGAAACTAGGGTTTCTACAAGATCCAAAATCCAAATCCTCTTCCAAGAAATTCATAGAATCTTCCATGAATTTCTCCAAGTTGTTCAAGAACTAAGTTTTCCAAGTCAAAGGCATCAAGAATCTTGGCCTAAAAGTTTGAGAAGAGTTCCAAAAAAATTTCCACATCTTCAAATCAAAATCCAAGTTATGTGGGGTTTGAACAAGAACACTCTTTTCGTTCTTGTGCCTAAAGATTTACTTTCTATTATTGATTTACATGATTTTGCAAATGGGTTTACACCCAAATTTCTTTATGTATGATTTATGAGACTTGAGTTGAATAAGCTTGATATTTATGGTTATTTCACCATCATGCTTCTTAAATTGAGTATTTATTCCATGAGATGTATATTGTCATTATATATTGATGATTTCTCAGTGATTTATGATAAGTGTCAAGATTTGTGTTTTTCTATGAGAAATTTGACTATTGAATATATATATATATATATCGATATTTGAATTGAAATTCAAGAATGAGTTTGATGATGTTTCTTTGAAGCTTTGGCATTTGAAATGATTTGATAAGCAAATGTACTTGATGTTGAGAAACATTGTTTGAATTTGAGTCGAGTTAGGAATCCACAGTCGTATATGATTTACCGATAAGATATACTGTTGTTTTGGTCATCATGATAGACCCATGAGTTGATATTGATTGAGGTGGATTTCCTAATGCGTTTTGAGCTGAATCTGGGAGGAGTATTTAGCACCGAGCGAAAAATTTGGTATTTTTCTAGAACTACGTGCCACCGTAGGATTGATGTTGATAGTTGTGGGCCAAAGGCCGAGTATGAAATTGTAATGATGAGATTGAGGTTGTACTCCCTGGCAAGAGTACGACACCCCTACCAATGTGGGGTTCTCTCCTTAGAAGAGCAAAATGTTGGACTCCATGCGGCTCACATGGTGTAGCTATGTCGGTAATAAGAAAATCCCACGTCCATAATGATCTAAGTACCATGAGTTATCGAGTCACTCTAAGTCATGAGTCAAAGAGTTTGAGTTGAGTTAAATGATTTACGAGATTTATGAATCATATGTTATTACTGATAACTTCTGGAAATGATGTTTAGCTAATTCAAGCGAAAAGAGTTGTTATTGTTAGCATGCATGATTTTCTTATACATTTATGATATTATTTAAAATGATGCACCCATCCCCACACACTCAGTACATTCCCAAGTACTGACTCCCATACTCTTTTATATTCTATATTTCCTTGTGATATAGGTTTAGGTGGTCATTCTCAGCCGCGACAGTGATCTACGAGTACCTTCATCTACATTCCTGCAGTTGGTGAGTCCTCATGGTTCGAGGACCTGTGTTCATGATTTTTGTCTTGCTAATTGATGGTTGCTTATTTTTCCGTTTAGTATGAGCCAGTTGGGGATCTATCCCAATGGATCTTCAGTCTTATGTAGTAGAGGTTTTGTCAGACTAGAGTACCAGTATGTACAGAACGTTAGTATTTTGATTGTACAGGACAGTATTACTTCGTATTTCAGTATGTTCATGTCATGATTATTCTTCCCTACTTTATGATGATTCGTGTCGTAGAGAGTTCTGAAAGTAATGACAGGCTTAGAGGGTTAGCTTGAGGCCACGTGTTGCCTTGAGCACCATGTGATGTCTCAAGATAGGTTCTCGGGGCGTTACATTCATGCAATTTAAGATTTAAGGATAAAATTAAAGAAGTTGCCGGCCAAGAAGTTTTACACTTATGTGAGAAGACTATTTTTGGATGTTATCTCAACATATCTCTTTCCAATTATATTGAACAAATAATAAAATATTTTTTATGCTCGAGATCGAGCAATCAAATCAAGAAGAGATTCATGTTTTTGTTAAAAGACAGATTCTTAGATTTTTCATCTATGAATTTGCTTTGATAACTGGCTTAAACTGTTTTGGTAATGTTGGTGATTTCAACTATGAATATTATTCTCCGAATTGACTTATGAAAAGGTATTTTTCGCAATCAGCGAATGGGGTACATAAGGAGAAATTGGTGGAACGTTTTCTAAAGAAAAATTTTGAAAACAAAGAGGATGCCCTTCAAATGGCAATCCTATACTTCATCCACACATTTATCTACTCACAGTTGAATGATTCTTCCGTGTCATTTTCTTATTTTAAAATGGTTGAAGATGAAAAATATAAATTCTTTTCTTGGGGTAAAGTATCTTTCTCCAGGTTGATGGCCTCACTTAGGCAGGAATTTTCAATGGAGAAGCATTTTTATAGATTGGGTGGTATCCCTCAGGTTCATAATGTATAGATGTTTGAACTCTGTTCAAATGTTGATACCAAAGTTGTTGTGAAAAAGGGTAATAACATACCTCGTATATTGAATTAAAGGGTTGTTACAGTCCGGCCTCAGTTTAATCAATTTATGATCGAAATATTTAGCAAGGTACGATATGATTGAATTTTTTTCATACATTGCAATCGTAATTATTTTTAACGGATAAATTTTTTGTACATAGTGTTCATATTCCAACATTGGTCCTACTGCGAAGGAGCTTGAAAAAGTTGATTTGCCACGCACTAGTTTTGCATTTGATCACCATGATACATCTTCGATGTCATCGTCAACTGAAAATCAATATCAGAGGAATTACAGAGTGAATTTACCCCAAGTTACCAAAGATCATGATAGTTTTGATGACTTCAGTATGACCCCTCCACAATTTTTGATGAGGAAGTCGATGCATGTATCTCGTAAAGTATTTACACCTCTGTCAAAGAGTGGAAAAGATGTTCGTACAGGAAGAAGATCCTATCGTAAAGAACAAAGGCAGATTCGAAACGCCAAAAAAAAACAGACAGTAGGTATTTTCCATATCAACATATGTTATATTTTTCTCATAATGTAAACATTTCTATATTGTGTTGTTTTTCATGCTTAACAAATACTGGCGAATCCAACAGATACAGAAGAAAAGAGTAAAGTGGATGCTGATTCAACATGCATAAATAAGAAAAATCTTTTAATTAAAGCGGACCTAGATTCGTTAGAGTCCGAAATAAAGACATATGTGAAGACATACGTAAGAATCTATAAATTATTACTGTATAAATTTATGATTTGTATTCATTTTAACTAATCAACTATGCATATTTATTAGATTGATCAAAAATTCAAAGATTTGAAGTGCGTGATGAATGAAAGATTCTATGAAGTTTTGAAGTCATTGCAGCAGAAAAAAGAGACTGTGGAGAAGGTAACATGCTTTAAAACAACACACATTTATTAACGACTATATTAAATTTATTCTTGCTGATCATCCTTATGTTTTAGAAAAAGTTGCAAAACAAAGCCCGAAAGAGGTTCAATATTCAAATGATGTTGCTGATTTTGAAAGCCATAGTAATCCCATCAGTCCACATTTTGTCTCGAAAAAAACAGATGAAATGGAGATGCTCATTAGTACATATTATATGTTTACTTTTCATAAGTACTAATTAGCTAATTATATTGTATAGAATATTTTTATTCTCTGATAAAAAATCTGCAGGAAAATATTCTAAAACAGAGCCCGCAAGAAGGTGATCCTTCAGATGATGTTGTTGATGATGCAAGACCTACTAGTACTGACAGTCTAGTAAAAGAAGCTGACAAACTAGTTGAAATGGAGGAGGATAAAGCAAACATCACATTGCAAGAATGGTGAACAACATGAAAAGGTAATTAACATTCATTATGTGTTTTGTAATTAACATGACTATTTTCGCATGATTGAAATGATAAATGTAAACTAAGACATATATGTAATTAACATTTAGGTATCTTCTGCAGTTTAATTAATTTAGTAGTAAGAATCTAATTCACTAAAAAATAATTGAACAGAAAGTTATGTTATTAATATTTCAAATTTAAAATAATGTTTAGATACAAGTTAAAATAAAATTTAGATACAAGTTAAAATAAAATTTAGGTACAAGATAAAATAAAGTTGAGATACAAGTTAAACTAAAGTTGAAATACAAGTTAAAATAAAGTTCAGATATAATTTAAAATAAAGTACAGATACAAGTTAAAATATAGTTTAGAAACAAGTTAAAATAAAATTGATATAGAAGTTAAAATAAGTTTAGATACAAGTTAAAATAAGTTTAGATATAAGTTAAAATAAAGTTTAGGTACAAGTTAAACTAAAGTTTAGGTATAAGTTAAAATAAAATTGAGATACAAGTTAAAATAAAGTTGAGATAAATATAAAAATAAAGTTCAGATATAAGTTAAAATAAAGTTTATATACTTCAGCCTCTTACAGAAATGCATGTAATGCACAGGCTCCTATTTTCTTATCCATGTTATACCATCACAAATGACATTGAAAACTCTTTAAAATTTTCTTATATAATTCTAAAAAATAAGTCCAAAATGTTTTTGTTAAAACCTTTTCCCAAACATTGGGCATAACAAAAGTTTCAATGCATTGGTATGCCTCTTCATACCTACTATAGTACAACATCATTCAATGGTCTCACCCCAGAACCCAATTGTGAGGCTGCAGAATAAGCACTCTTTCTGAAGCCATAATGGTCAGCCTAGAAAGTATGTCATTATAAGTGAACAGATATTATAACTATGTCATTATAAGTGAACAAATATTACACATAAGTTACTGCCCTTATGCAAAAGGTCAGACATCTGCGTGTGATACCTGGGAAAACCTTAACTTAAGAACAACACCTGCACTAATTTAAGAAAAGAATACATAAATCTTGGCTCTTTTTATTTTTTGGCACCGAAAATAGTAAGATAAAAAATGATTCATCCTTAATTGGGGCTAGCATGATTCTGCTCGTTAGACAAAAATTAATGCTTAAGAGATAATCATCAAATGCCTAGTATTGTGTTGGTTCTTGATATACAACAAAGAAACAACAGGTACCAGTGATTACTACTTTAATAGAATACACTCTGTTTTAAAATATAGTAGAGATACAAGTTCAAATAAAATTGAGATACAAGTTACTATTTATTGGTAAAGTTGAGATACATAAATGAACATTATTTTTACTATTTTGGTTTTAAAATCACTGAATTTTTTGGTAAAATATTTGTTAATGTTTTAAATCATTTTCAGGTTGATAGAATTGAGAAACAGAGTGGCATTGTGGTTGAAGAAATGCAGCCGCTTGATAATATTATTTCAAGTCGAGAACATGATATGACATTAACAATTTACAAGTCTTCACCAACAACTCCAGGCGAGTATATGATTAGTGAAACCACAACTTTATTTTCCTTTTTTACGCCAAAAAAGAATATGTCAGATGCTAAAAACACACCTGCACCACGCTGAAAAAAACCATCAAAGATTTACCGTTCTTCTTTTTTGACCCATTCTGGATCAAGTTCGAAAGTAAAGAAAGAGTTGGCTTCTAAAGAGCGAAAAAAATACTCATTCGAAGGTTATGACATTACTGGGAATTCACCAAATGTAGAGATGAAAATATTTGAAGAATGGATTAATGATGGCCTTTACCAGCAACACATGTCTTATTCTAAATTTAAAAATAATATACAACTTACTATTTTTTTAAAAATCAACTGTACTTTTATGTTACAGGAAAGATAAGGACGATCACTACAAGGTTAATTGTTCAACACTTGAATTTCGTCAACTAAATTTCGTAGTTGCTTTTCCAAAATTCAAGAACTGATTTTACTTGATGTATCAACAGAACAAGTGTTGGAATGATGAGGTATTTTCATAGTGGATATCAAAAATCTTAAATTGTGACATCGTGATATATATGATGTATTAAAGTCTTTAACATGAGGTTTTTATATAGACTGCATAAATTAGATGAATTCTTTAATTAATAATGCATTCTAAGAAACTTATTTTTGTCAATTTTTATTATTTACTGCATTTTAGATGTTGGTTATTTTATTATGTTCTTATATTTTATTAGATACATGATAGCAAAAGATGTAAGATCATATATTAATATCTTTCTTATTGAAATATTTGTTTTTCAATTACCTTCATTTTTTCTTCAAACTCTGTTTAAGAAAATTTTCATTATTAAATACATTTCAGATTGTGTGATATTTATGATGAAGTATTAAAGTCTATTACATGAGTTACATTGACTTCACAAGTTATAAAAATTGTTTAAGCTAAACATCATGCTAAAGGAACTTGTTTCTGTCAGATTTGTTGATCTGATATTAGTAAAGATATTTGAAATGTTTTAGCCAAATGTAATTTGTATTTGATACATAATAGCAAAAAATGTATCATTCTATATGAATATATATGTTGTTCATTTATTGCTATTATAGTAACCAGAATTTTACATTTTAAAATATTAGATACATAAATAATAATTTGTATCTCATTTCTAATTATTACAGTTGATTGCAATAACATATATTTTAATTTATTACAATTTGAACAACATCTGAATGTCATTATGTACTACTTGAGGAAGAAGTACAAGAACAAGAATTTTTCAATCACCAGATACACTACCACAGATTATTTTTTCAAAGTGTACATCGATAAGACATATGTGAATTACTATAATGCTGACGTTGCTAAGGATCTTGCAACTCAAGATGCATCTGTCAAGACTGATGAGGTTGCTGATATGGAGATGTCATTAATTAACACCATCAAGGGATTGAGTACGCGCGCACGTCAGCCTTGGCATCTGGTTAATGAGGTATTTGTCCCAATTAACTGTGACGGTGCCTTTCACTGGGTATTGATAGTCATTGCTTTAAAGGATCGATGCATTCGTGTGTATGATTCAATGGCCTCTTCACGATAAAGAACACAAACAAGTGATATTGAAAAGTTATCTGTAATAATTTCGACTTACCTTTAGTACAGTGACTTTTTTTAGCACAAGGTACCCGCTGACTGGGTTGCATTGAAATCATACAAGGGAAAGACTGAACGGGATCCATTTCAAGTGAAATATGTATCTGAGATAGCAAAACAAGATAGTGAAAATTTGTACGCATTACATTACCTTTTTGGTTGTTTTCGTTACCGTACTCATGTATATTGATGTTTTAAATTTAATTATTCATTGAAATGAGGGAATTGTGGTATGATTGTAGCTGTCTATGCCGAGTATCTGAGTGAGGGAATAGGCATTTCATTTTCGGGTATTAATGCTCAATACCATCGTCTGAGATAAGCTGCTCTTTTGTGCAAGTACGGGTCTGAAAAAGTAGAGAATGACTACTTTAATGAGAATGATGATCCACCAAGGCCAAGGAGCAATTTCGCACCAAAAGAAACAAACCGTATTTTGCATATTAAGAAGTTGTTTATTTGTTTGCTAGTTGGCTATTACAACACAAGGAAGTTGATAGAAACTTTAATGATGTTTTGAGATAATCCTACATTATGTTCTTTTAATGATTAAATAGTTTTATTTTGTTACCCATTATAATACAATGCTCAAGCATTTAAGATATATTTATGTTTCAAAATACGTTGTTCTTGCACTTTATAAAGACATTATATTAGATACCTATTTTATAAGATTTTACAATCATATGTATCAAAAATAATAAAACATACATTACAATATAATGGTAGTAACCTTCACAACATTAGATTGTTTAGTATTTACAATAGTTTTTTATTCCAATTAACACCTGTTGTCTCTAAAATACATAACAAATTATAGCACAAGTTAATAGTACTATATCTAAAAACTAATGACATATTAGATTCTAGAAATAATTATTTAAATTTGTATCTACAAAATTATCTGAGAAACATCTTATTAAATTATATGTATCTAGTACAAGGAAACATATTTTACTATATAATAATTGTAAATAACAAAACATTACATTATTATGTATCTATAACTATTTTTATTTACTCAGAAAAGATGTTTGCCTATAATCTGCATAACAAATTACATCAAAACTTATAGTCCTACATGATACAATTATATTTTACAATCGATACAAATTGTGTAAACTTGTATCTATAAATTTATGAAAGATACATCCTATAAAAATATAACTCTTTTCAATTATTTATTACAGCATAACAACTAAAATAAAATTTAATAACATTATCAGTTCAATATATTTTACTTTCTATATGATGTGTCACGACAATTTAAATCTTTACAAAATATATATAAATAATTAACAAAGGAGCAAAAATAACTATTTATTTCGAAAATTGTTTTTCTTAAAATTCTTAAAAAACAACAATGTCATCATTTAAAACGTCGCATAAAAAAGAAAAAAACAACAACTACAAAATAACAAATTATTCCACGTTATTAATCAGTAAACTGCATGTCATTCATCCTTTGGAAAGAAGTTACAAGTACGCCTGTTATTACCTGCATAACCACACCTCCCGCAATAATTACTGCTCGATGTCATTGTTTCACTTAATTTCTTGTGCTTGTTTTTCTTTGGCCTTCCGGGTGAACATTTTATTTTGGTGGTAACACAACTTCATCCATAACTTGTTGTGGCATAGTCCAGTCCTTCTTATCGGGCATTGAAAACATAGATTCTTCATACATCTTTCTTAATATTTCAGGATAATAAAACTCTGAGCAATAAGACTTCATATCAACTACATGCTTGCTTTTTGGTACTGCAATCGCATATTCACATGTTATCTCATCCAATTGGAATCTACCAAGTGCAAGTCCTCCCATCAAGATATACTATGTACTTTCTGCCGTCATCGTAAACAGAATATACATATGTTGATGATTCACTAACCTACAAGATTAATCATAATATGTTAACACATAGATACATATTGATCTTTTTTAGAATATTTTGTATAACTTCAACAAAAAAATTGATTAAATTACTGTAACATTTTCCAAAAAAAAAAAAATTAAAACAAATAATATCCTGTAGTATGAATCAAACATTCTATAATATGAAAAACAAAACAAAACATCAAAACTAACCTTAAGCCTTGAAGATTTTGAAGCATTTAGCTGAAGAATTCCTTTAAATCTATTGCCCAGTGACATGTTTGCATAAGATGTTGTTTCTTTTTTCTTGCAATTTCATTTTTCAAATAATTTTCTAGTCTGCTCCAAAAATTCTATTATCGGCAACTCACGTGCTAGCTTCAATTTACCATTTATGCACTCCGCTATATTTGAAGTCATCATTCTACCACAGTTAACAGGTGCATACACGTGTGCCCACTTTTCAAATCCAGCATCCTCAACTTTACCCTCTGATCAATCTTCCCAACTTGATTTCAAAAAAAATCAAACTCATCTTTACGGTAAGCCTTGACCAAAGCATAATAAATATCACTAAGTTTATCTTTACGCTTCTTGAAGTTTGTGCAAACATTCTTCCACAAGTTTCATATGCATGCGAGGTGTGGCACATTTAGATATACAACACTCATAGCCTTTATTATGGTTTCATGATGGTCGGATACAACACACATATTATCGCGCTCTCCAAAAGCAATTCTGAAATTCTCAAAAAATTAAGTTCACGAATTATCGTTTTCACTGTCAACAACACCATATGCAATCAACATAATGCATCCTACAATTTTGATGATAAAAAAATTAATTAAGTATATACAAGTAAATAATTTCTTAAATAAAAAAATAATTAACACAAATTATGATCTGAATTACATCACAAAATAATTATACATACAAATAAATATAAATTACCTGCTCCATCAAGAGTACTTGAGGAAACAAATGTATATTTATATGCTCCACTCAAATGAGCACCATCAACCACAACTACAGGCCTGCAATACTCGAATTCACTCTTCAAAGGTTGTAATGCAACGAACAAATACATAAATTTATTATCCTCTGATTTAGGCATTCTAATATGTGAACCTGGATATACGGAATTTAACATGTATATATATCTAGCCATTTGTCGATAACCATCCACAGGTTTTCTCCTTAAAATCTCAATCGCACGTTCTTTAGCCCTCCAAGCCTTCTGATAGTTAATGTCTACACCAAAAGCATTTTTAATATGTTCGATTATATCATTCGGGGTGTGTATTCTCTTATAATTGACAAGTTTTAGTGCAGCAAAATCTCTAACAAATTCAACTGTAGCTTGAAGTTGAGTAAAAACTCGATCTTTCCACGGGCATGTGTGCACATCTTGAAAAAATCTAACTTTAAATAGTTCAGTCCCCCGATGACATGATGCTTTAAAGATTCAAACACAATCCTCCGAACGGCATAGTAGGACATAGCTGAATCAATGAAAACAAAAGTTTAAATTATTTTTCTTCGTTGAATCAATGAAAACAAAAGTTCAAATTATTTTTCTTCATGCACTAAAAAAAATCAAATTTTTATATTCATTAACTGCACAGACTTGTACAACATGTATCTAGGACATTTATATTATATAGGTGAAACTAAAACACAAGAAGAAACATAATTAAATAGAACTTCATAAACTGAGATACAAGATGAGCAAAATGTATTATTTTCATAACAAAATATATCTCCACCTTAATATCATAAAGACAAAAAACATTCTGTAAAATAATCATCAACCAAACATTGAATATAAAATTAAATTAACATACACAAAATTAACAACACCTGCTACATAAAAAACATAACATACCTTTTCTTGTCTGATCTTTTGGCATAGTAATTGAAGGAATGCTCAATTGCAAATCGCGCCATAACCAAAATGAGATTACACTTGTCCTTGTAGATTTGCCCAACCTTAACATCACTATGTTTGCAATCAGTAATGATCTTGTTCCCCTTCCTATCCAACAAAGACATAGGAGAAGAATAATTAGATTTATAACTAATTATTTCTGCAACTTTTTCTGATGGACTTTTCAAACACATTACAGCACCAACTTTCTCATCAAAAAATATTTCACTAGCAGACTTATCTAATGTAGTGATGATAAGAGGATACGTCCCAAATCCACGCTCAGTTTTTTTACTTTTGACATACAGTTTCACGCTCATTTCGTTACGAATCAACAACGGACAAGCATTTCCTTCAACAATGTAACGAGCTTCAATTTTTTTCCTTGTTTCTTCGATTTCCAGTTGTCCTACAATTATAGAAATCAAATTTTCGTAAGTAACATGTTCACTGATCACAATTCCATCACTCTTATAATCAACATACTCGATTTCGTTAATACAAACACCGGAATGACGTAACAGCATCGAAATATTCATATCAAACAAACGAAATTAACAAATAAAAAAAAAGGTTCGTATGTTTTCTCTGAACAAGAAGAATGTGAAGATTTTTTAATTTCAAAAAAAATTATGAAAACGTTTGTGTTAACGTGGTTGAATAAAAAATTGATTACCATAAATTATGGGATTTCATTTTGTTTTATTACCTTAATTAGTTAGCTTAAATGTTGTTTTAATGCAAACTCATCTGTTACAACCCTTAAAACGTGCTGATTTAGTTAATTAAGACTTGTATCTGTATTATGTATCTAATGTGATTAACATGTATTATCGGAGGTCAAATGTTAAGATTTTATGAGATTTTGAAAAAAGTTGTGATTTTTAGTAATTAATAGTAAACATGTTAATAGTAAACATGTCGTTATATATATAATTTTTACTAATTTTATTTTAAAAATAGATCACTTTATTTTATTTTTCTCTCTCAAGTGTTCCACCATCTTCTTCAATCTTTTTCCTTCAAAAGTAGAAACTATTGGTAGGTTTTATTAAGTTAACTCTTAAATAGTATATTTTTATGATTTGTCCAAAAATTAATTAATTACATCAAAAGACATTTTTTCAAATTTTTTCTTTCAATTCATGAAAAAAACATTTAAATATATGTGTGTGTGTATATATATACATTCTGTTAGTTACATATAAGTATGTAGATCGTGTCAAATTTTGAATCTATATATATGTATATAAATAATCATTATATACAATTAGACAGTTGTCATGTGTTGGCATAGACATATATATACACATATAATATATATATATATATATATATATATATAAGTTGTATAATCAGTTTTTGATCTGTATGAAATATATTGGTTTATATTTTATACATTACATATAGATATACAACTATCATGTGTTTGTATATAACTAAATTGTTTATTTTTTAAGTTGGTTTGTATAAACTATGTTTGTTCTTCTATTAGACATGTTTATTTTTTAAGTTGGTTTGTATAAACTATGTTTGTTCTTCTATTAGACATTAACTATATCTCAGTTTGTATAATCTATTATTGATATTTTGTATGAACTAAAGGAAAAAAATTTCAAGGATTCTCACTCCAAAAGGGGAGAAACGACATTGTGAGTGGCTTGCGGGTGTTTTGCATATACCTAAAAGTATAGGGAAAAGGACATTCTATGGTCTTTTTAAAAAATAATAGCTCAGTTTGGGCATTTGGACATATAATGTCCATTCGGGTAAATAAATGTCATTTTATGGCCATTTCCTAATCTTTTTCAATTGGGGTCATTTTGGTCCACGTAATCCCTATACAGTTCATATACAATACTGATACAGTTTATATACAATACTGATACAATATTCAACTTGGACAATTAGGCTCTTTTAAAAATACTAGTTTAGTTGTACGCGCCTCGCGTGTGTACCTCACTTTAATAAGTTTAAATATTACACTAAATAGGATAATTGTTTAAATAATAAAGATGAATAAAATAATTAAATTCAACATCTTTTGAATATGTAAAGATGGAGAATTTATTTAACTAAATCTAACCTTTACCAAAAAAAAAATCTCAAAGCCGATCGACATTCATCTACCATCTATAAACTGCAGCCAAACAATATGATGAGACATCAAAACAATACAATTAAATCTACCTTTACACAAATAATTCCTCAAAGTTGTCTGACACTCATCTACCACCTATAAATTATATAAGACTATAACAGAGATACCAAAATAATACAATTAAACCTAATCTTTACATACAAAAATTCTCAAAGTAGAGATATCAAAGCAATACAATTAAACCTAACTAACTGACATTTATATACGACCTGTAAACTACAATACAACAATACAATAAAAGATAAATCAAAACAATACAATTAAACTTAAATTTTACAAACTAAATTTTTTAAAGTCAATCAACATTCATCTACTACCTGTAAATTTTAATAAAATAATACGATAATAATTTACATGGATTAAACCTAATTAAATGTTGGTTTACTCAGGTAGCAGTTATACTGTAAATTTATTTAATTTATAATTAAAAGGACAAAAATAAAGAAAAATGAAGTATGACTATTAAAAAAGAAAGATTGTCTACCAAATCATAGTCTCTTTGATTAGAACTAATTTTGAATAACATTCTTGAGATCATAATTCATTATCGACAGAAAACACAAAAATCATTAATTTCTTTTCCTTTGAGCTTTAGCTAATTTGAAAAATAATGTGATCTCAAAATTAAATTTAAGTTTAATTCTATTATGCGTAATAATTGACAGTTGTTGAAAATTTAAGTCATTGAATTTAATCATATAAAATTTTAGATTTAGATAAATGAATATAATATAATCAATGGTATATATATTACTCACCAGTCATAATGTCGGAGATTAGTAGCAACTTCAATAAATCATCAATTATTGCCGAAAGAAAAAATCACCACAATCCATGAATTCTCTGCAACAAATAATTCAAGATAAATATAAACTACCACGATTTCGAATAGACAAAAGCAAAATTTAACAATTCTATTATTCTAAAAAAAAAAAGGTTCACGTCAACTGCAATGACAATAAAGAAGTTGTTTATAACCATAAGAGTTCTTACTTTTATCATTGTAAAGTTTCCATATATGTATTTAATTTAAAGGAAAATTTTATTGTTTGTTTTTTACTCGGACCACACAAACCACAATGTTTGAATCAAATTATGGACTTCCTACACGTAGAAATAGAGTTTGGTAAATTATGGACTTCCTATATTTATAGTTTATTAAAATAAATGAATATTCTATTTGAATTTTTTGGATTATCCTTTTTAAATTAGGAATGGTAAGTTTTCTTTAGATGATGGAAAAGGAATTCTATTTTTGTAAAGAATTTTTTTTTGTAATATAGTAAATATTTAATATTACTAAAATAATAAGGATAGGTGAAAAGACTATTTTGTATAAAATGGAGACTTTTAATGAAGGGCAAAATGTTCAAATCACTTTTCTAAGGGTTTTTCACACTTTTAATAGATTATAGATATAAATTATAGATTTCAATTTTTTTTTCTATAAATTTTTTAATTGATCAAATATTCTGTTTTTTTCTATTGTTTAGAAATAATAATTAAATTTTATATAAAAGCGACATAATTATTAAATAGAATATGTATCTATATAAGATATATGTATAGAAATTATATAGTTCTATCAAATATGTATATTTACAATATATATATATACATATATATATATATATATATATATATATATATATATATAAATATATAGAAAATGTATAAAAATTATATAATTGTTGTATAAAACGTGTAAAAAAAATGTACAGTTATTATATAAATTATGTATCAAAACTGTATAATTTTCGTATAGAATATTTATATGTATAAGATTTGTATAAAAATTGTATAGAAGGTGTGTAGAAACAGTATAGAACAAGCCAATAAATTGAAATGGTTAGAAAGTGGAATTTAAATTTCATGGTCATTTTCATGGAAATAGTTTAATTTGAAGTACCATTTCTGTTCTTTCCCCAAAAGTATACTGGTATGAATGTGTATAAAACAGATATGCATGTTTATATATCTTTCTTTTCTTTTAGTTACACACAAATATATGTATACAATGCCAACTTCTTAAAAATGTAGAAGTATACAAATACTTATACGATTAGACAATTGTCATGTATTAGTATATACACATATATAAAATATATATATAAATTATATAATCAGTTTTTGATTCATATAAAATATGTTGTTTCATGTTTTATACATTACATATATGTATATAACTATCATGTGCTTGTATATAATTCAAAGGTATCTTTTATAAATTATATTTAGTCATGAAGTGAATTTGTTGGTATATTTTCATCGGTGCATTTGTATTTTGATATTATTTTGTTAAATTTCTTTCACATACATTTTAAATTTGTATACATTTATACATTTGAATTGTACATTTATCTATATAATCTGAATTTATATTCAGTTTATACTTTTGAATTTGTATTAATTCGTATTTGTCTTGAAGAATATGAATCGAAAGCGTTTGTATTTGTATTTAAATGTTAAATTCAGAGTTAATTTTCATTTGGAGCAATTCTACTTTTGTGTTTCTCTTTATAGCTAATTTTTGTGGATACATACATTAAATGTATAAATACATTAAAATTATATTTTAAATTCTGAAGTCATATGAAAAAATTGGAGGAATTTTAGTTTGAATTCTATTTTCATATTCAAAAATTAAAAGTAAGATATAATAATCCATGTGAAAAACAACAACAACAATAACAACAAACCCAGTGTATTCCCACATAGTGGGGTTTGGAATAATCCATGTGAAAAAAAAAATTGAAAAAGATATATTGACGAAAATACAGAAAGTGAATCACTACTCTTTCCTTTTTAATTTCTAAACATAAATGAAATAGTAATAAAATTTGCTAGTTAATATTTGTATATTCGAGTTCAAAATACATTTAATCACTAGCTAAAACTTATAAATTATAATTACTAAAACTTAGATTAAGAAGTTAATTAACAGAGATGTAAATTGATTATATGTGAAATTTAGCCTTTTTAAATGTCATTGAACAGGTTCGACTGGACCAATTAATTCTGTGAGATTGGGCCTAAGTAAACCAAGTCAAGCTCAAGCTTTCCTCCTTCCTCTTTTGTTTTTGAGTTTCTCAAATTTCTGTTTTAGATTTTAGTAATCATAACTTATGCTTTAACTACTCAATGATTCAATTTATCCTGCTCCCTTAATTTTGGACTCCGTTTGGTCATGAAAATAATATTTATTTATTTTTTAAGTTAGAGTTGAAGTTAAAGTTGTGTTCCATTATAAACACTACTTATCCTTGTATAAAACACATTTAGAAACTGGTTTGTTGTATATTATTTGCTATATTTGTTACATTTAACAGTGCTAAACAATATTTTCTTCGGAAATTGATTTTTTTGATGTTTGATTGGACAGACTGAGAAAATTTCCCAGATTATCAACATTCCCAAATGTATTAATTTGAAGTGTCATGTCTACATATCGATTTTAATCAATAACTATTCAGAACTTTAACCAAAAAATCTTTAGATATGATATATTAGTGAGAAAATCTTGACAACATGGCCACTTGGCCACAATTATTTTTTCATTTGAGTCAATTTATTATCATCATTATTACGTTGATTCATTTGAAAATAATTATTATCCAAGAGATATATATAAGCTAGTTCTGTTGACTAAACAGATTCCAAGATGGTAAATTTTGCTGATTACTTGGTTCCTTAACATAGTTTTTACAAATGAGTTTTAAGTTTGGTATAATGAATAGTTTTTATTAGGTAGTTATAAGTCAAATCTTTTAGAAAGTATGGCTGTAGTGAGTAATCTGAGCAATCTGATAGTTAGTGCAAGAAATTCTTTATATTATCAGTATATAAGTTAATCTTCAAACAAATTTAAACGTGAACTCCACCTAAATATGTTATAAGACTTAATAGTTAATAAATCATGTTAACACCGCATGAGAACCTTTTGAATAAAGGCTTCGTGTTGTGCCTATAAGAATAGGTCGAAAAAGAATAAATTTGGCGAGCGCAAAATGAATTATTTCTTTGCTTTTCATTTTGATACGAGTAGATGTTTAATGTTGGTTCATCATCTACCAAATGAGCCTTCAATCTTAAAAAAAGATTGATCTTATAAAGGCCAAGACTTTATTTTTTAAAATAGTTGAATTGTGTAATAGAGTAAACAATAACTTCTAAATTGATATCCCAACTAAACTACATGCTGACATTTTCTAGTTCTCTAAAGTCAAGGTTGCATGTGATTTTCTTTTACATCAAAACATGTTTGTTAGCATTTGATGGAGAAATAGCAAAGATATTCCAAAACATTAGTTACCTACTCCACCCCACCACCACAATGGAGAATAAACAAGTAAATAAAAGAAAGCACAACTGTATTTGCAAGATTGTACAACTGTAATACTTATAAGAAGAAGAAATTACAGCACAAAAAGAATCAAATCGTAAAAATTAACAAACAACAATCAAACATCAAGAAGATAAAAGTAAAAAAAGAGGGAGTTACAAAATGGCAGGAATGAATTTTTATAAGCAAAAGATCATAATTTAAGAGCTGTATAATTTGTGGTCCAGTCCTTCTCCGAACCCCACATGTCCGTTATAACCTGCCACTCAAGAAAGTGCTCCCATCAAGAAAACACCAGAAATCAAACCAAGAATTCCAACACTAATCCTTTTAGCATCATTTGGAGTAGTACTGGCTGGTGATGGCTCGTTAGCTTTTGTATTATCAGCACTAGTACCTTTCTTGGTAGTGTCACCAGAAGGGGCAGGTGCATCATCAGTAGATGGAGCCTTAGCATCAGTAAACTCCACAGGCAACAAAACTTTGTCTAATTGGAAAACAGCCAATGGGCGGTCTTTCCTTATAGCATTGTATATATTTGTTGTCACAACACCAGATGAGACATTCACTTGATTGTTCTGTCCAGTAAAGTTAAGTCCAAAAGGCTCACCTTTTTGTCCTGTTGCTTGTGTCCTAACAGGGTTGCTAACTGTTTGTAAGTCATCAAATGTGTAGAACTTTGGTATGACATGGTACTGGATGAGTTGTACTTTTTGTTGGTCATTCAGTTTGTTGAGTGTGCCACCTGGGAGGTTGTTAAATGCATTGTCTGATGGTGCAAAAACTGTCATGCCTTCGTTGGAATTGTTGACTTGGTTGTTGATTTGGGTTCCAACTTGTGTTTCATTGAGGAATTTGATGAATGTGTTGTATTGATTTTCTTTCTTGAGGATTGCAAAGATGTCAATTGGTCCTGTGGGTGCTGGAGCTGGTGCTGTTGGAGATTGAGCTTGAATTGTTTGAGGAAAAAGAATGAAGAAAAGTGGGATTAAAGATAGAAGAATGAGAGAAAGAGGCTTTTGATGAGCCATTGTTGGAAGAGAAAGGTGGGATAGAGAGTAATATGTGAATGGTGAGTTGATTTGTGGAGTAGTAAGAGGGGATTGTGTGAAATTTATGGGATAAGTTTTGGGGCTAATCCTTGGTGGAATGAGCTGGCTATGAACTTGCATCAAGACAAATCTTTATTACCAATAAAAAGACTAGAAGAATAAAATAGTTCACTAGTTACCCCCCCCCCCCCCCAAACACACACTTTGTGTTTCCATCAATATTAATGTCAACAAAATGTCCGTCTGGTCTTACTCAACGTCAAAAGTTAGCTAATTAAATGAACATAGTCCACACTCGTTTAACTAATGTAGGACAATTAACACTTTCTCACACCTCAAACATGGACAATTGGAGCGTAGATAACACAACATCAAGACAATAATTCATTCCTTTTAATTAGTGTGCGACACTTAAAACTTCTCGGCATATCTAGCCTAGATAACCGCGTGAATAGAATAACATCGAAGTTCAACATTGAGAAATAAAATGGAATTGGGAACTAACTCAACCTCAAAAGTTATTTCATAAACTGGTTGACCAATGTAGGCCAAACACTTTAATATCAAATAAAAGTAGTTAAAGGGTACTAATCACTCTTTATCAATTGATTAACACAAAGCACTTGGAATTAACTCACTAATGCACTAAAAGATCTACCTTGACTTTAATTGAAAAAAATAATTAAAAAAAGAGGGCAGGCAAGAGCTGAAAAGAACGAGATCCAATTAACCAAAGTGGAAATACCTACTACAGAGCTGAAATACAAATTTTATAAGAGAAAATAAGATAATAATGCATTTGACAGAGTGGCATAACATGGCATGTAACATAGGTGCTAAAACTTACATGGTTTCAACTAAGACAGAAAACAACTTAGCTTGGTTGTTTGATGATTATGTAGGTCCATATATGCATACATATTCCTTGTGGGAATGTCTTTATCCTTTTTGATCATTTAACAGTTAAGAACCAGTAATACTTTTGCAATTTTCCAGTATGGTTTCCCACTTAGAAATACTTTTACAAGACAAGTTGCCTTCTTGGGGCCAACAGCCACTTGGATTTTAAAAACAACTAAGAATCATTTTCTTTAGGCATAATACCCTAAACTTAACACAAAATTATAACACACCTTAAACTTTGATAGTGCACAAGTAGGTCATTTAACTATATAAAATCTGAACAAAAAAATACTCCGATTTTGCAGCTTCACGCATGTACCTCACTTGCTCTGACGTGGATTACTAATCCACTCATATGGTGCCACCTAATTAAAAAAACACATTATAAGTATGACCTTTAACTTGGTCAGTGCACAAATAGACCCTTTAATTATACAAAAGTTGAACAAAAAAATACTTCAATTCCAACTCTGCCGCGCTCAGTTTTGCGTGTGCACACGAATTTTGCCACATAGGATTGAAATGTTTATTTGTTTATGTTTTGGATAGTTCAAGGGCTTATTTGTGCACTGTCAAAATTTAAGGTCAATGTTATAGTTTTGATGTAAAGTTTAGGATCATATTTATATATTATGTCTTTTTCTTTATTAATCTATTTACTTTAAGTTGAACTTCGTATTCGTTTGAATGGATTTTTCAATAGGAGCATCCCACACTTTAATATCGTATCAAGGCAAGCAGGGGTCCTAGGTTAAGATCTCGTTGTCGTCTGTTGTCAAAAAAAAAAAAAATTTAAAAATTGAGGGGTTTAGCCCATAAAAAGAATCAAACTCACATTTAAAAGGATGAAATGAAATAAAATATTGGGATGTTATTGAAATCAAACTCACATGGAGATTTGCTTCATAGAATTCCTTTGATGACTATATTATATGGTATGTTATTGAATGTAATAATTCTGATTTTTTTTTCCTTGTGATTTTCTCCTTACGATAAGGGCGCAATCATGAGAATTGATTTCAATTAAATCTACAAAAGGAAATTTTCCATTCTCTTAATTTTTAGAGTGGATTAGGACAATCAATTCATTTGCTAACCAAAAATAACATAAGGTGGATACAAATATGAAGGGACCTAAGGCTCCAAGTGCTCACGTGCGTTATGAAAAGACAATTAAATATAACCTTTCAAGATAACTCATGAACTAGATTTTTTTGGCTGATGTCATTGTTACTTGTTAAAAGGCTGTGCATAATATTACTATAATGTTGCTTTTCTAGATGGGCAGCTGCATGACAATACTACGAAAAAAGTTGAAGCTTTTGAGTAAGATGCTATGGTCTCAAAGTTCTTATGAAATAGGATGGATTTCACACATTTTAAGCTCAGACCGGGCTTAATTAGGAAGATTGGCCGCAGAGAGGTACCACCAACCCTATCCTACGACCTATATGTGGCAACCCTACTACTGAGAAGGAACTACAGAAGGGCCATGGATTGCCCTTCTGAACAAACAGTGCTTCATTGTATCAAAATGTCATTTCCTTCTATTATCAAGAAGCTCTTCATGTTGAAGTTTTGCCAATTACCCTTGGCCCATATAACATCAAACCATGTATCTTTAAGGACCAATAAGCCCAATTTTGTTGGTCACTTATCATGGTCTTATAATGAGTGGAATACTTATGACCCAAGATTGAATTGGAGATCATTGAGGTTGCTTCAGTTGTTGTCACTATTGCATATGATGGAAAATAACACTACTATGTTAGTTTCCAAATAAATTGATTTGATTGTATGTGTTCTTAGTTCTTACTGTTTATCATCATAAAATTATGACACGTGCACACTAATAAAAATAAGTAGGAGAAAAAAAATTCTCTAAGACTTTAAAATGTACTATGAATTGCTAAATATTATCTTTATGGATCTTTTTCTTTTCACTGTGTCCTATATGTAGCTAAGTCTATATTGATTCCAAGGATTTATAGATCTTTTGAGACAACCTTTTTTTTTTTACGTGGCTTCAAGTCAACATCGACTTCTTTTAACACTAGCACTCACCGTTATCATATATGAATCGGTGCATCTGTAGGTGTAGGATATGATCAAACTATCTCAATGTGACATTTTCTCATTTAATCTTTAAACTACTTGCTTCTTAGGATGAATATGGTTTTCTCTCATAATATAAGGAAACAAAGATGAAAGGGGAGGGGGAGTTACGTGTATTTGAATACACATGCTGAAATTGATAATTTAGTTGACGTGTTCGTAAAAAGATGACGACAAACAATTGTTTTGCTCAAGTGATTAAGACATACTTAAATTATATATGATAATTAAGTGTTTTCTAATACTTTTATATGGAAAAGGACGATCACAAAAAATGGAATGGAGAGTTTTTTTTTTTTTTTTTACAAATTTTTTTTGGGGGGGTGGGGGGTGGGTTTGAAGTGGAATTGGGGAGCATCCTAAGATATTAAGAATAAAACAATAAAATATTTGATTAAAATCAAAATTCATAAAAGCTGAAACATTATAAATTGACGACAATCAGACTTACGATTGATTTTAGCTTTTAAATTGAAAATAAAATAAGTTAATTTGAACAATTTACAAGCTTATCCAAACACACTCCTAGCCATCTTAACCATATCAATATCATGTGAAAAAAAATCTTGACTAACACAGCAATATCCATAGATTAGGGGTAGTTTGATACACGAAATGAGATAAAGTAAGAATATTTTATGAGATTATTTTATCTTATTTTTCATATGAAATAAATATTTTACTGAATATAAATAATTAGACAAAATAATTATAATTAACTAACAATTCATACCAAACATAAAATAAACTTAATTGTAACCAAAATTATTATCAACTATGAATCAAGTTTGTTATAAATTGTAAGGAAAAAAACAAAGAAAAGTCAACTAAAAGGAAACAAATCACTCCAAGTGTTGGATACCAAAAGAAAAAAGAAGAGAAAAACAAGATTGCCACAAACACCTAAAAGTGAAAAGAAATATAAAAATGCCAAGTGTCATACGGTCTAGACACTTCTATCCAAACCAATCACATCAAAGTTATTACCACGTCAAATACAATAACAATAAGTAACACACAATACAATACAAAGCAAAATTTGAAGCCAATAAAATGTAAGTAGATTTTATTTTGGCTCGAACTTTGCTTATTGCAACGTCACGTATCCTACGCTATAAGCAAAGTCCTTCTAACAACACATATTGCGTGTAACAAGCAAAGTCCTCCCAATCTACTACACAAATGTAACATGCACGTCCCACACACTTAATGTAATATCACATGTAAAATATAAAAATATATAAAATATATGCAGATTTTATTTTGACTTAAATTTTATTTATTATCACGTTAAATATCATTCATAATAAACAGATTTCCTCCAACAGACTCCACAGATATAACATGCACACCCCCACGCACTCAAGGATAATATCATTAAGTAAATTTTGAAACTGATAAAATATACGCAAACTTTATCATACGTCGGGAGTTGCTTATTACCATGTCATATTGTTGGTAAATAAGCAAAGTCCACCAACCGACTCCACAGATGTAACGTGCACATCCCCACACTTTATTCCATCCATCTTCCTTTTTCTCTCACAGATCCCCAAAAAAAAAAAAGTATTTATTAATTTCACAAAATTCTCATTTTTTTTCCCGATCACCGGAACTCACATTTCTCTCCACCATTCTACGGCGGAACGCGGCGGCGATAGGTGGCGGAGGTAGGTGGTGGATGGCAAGAACCAATAAATATACCTCCCTTAATTTCAACGACATATACGAGAAGAAAGCAACAAACAATTCATCCATCAAATCAAATTCATCTTCTTCTTCATCGTCTTCATCATTATCATCTTCGTTTAATAATAAAACTATTATATCTAATTCTCGTATCCATGGCCATATGCTTGTGTTAAGCCGGCCTACGCCTAAGCCCATTTCCATTCCGATCCAGCAACAGAACAAGTGTCAGACCTCGCCTGATCAAATCCGAGCTCAATCTAACCCGGATCCGAACCCGAAGCCGGACCCCATTTCGCTTCGTCCACAAGGCCGTACTGGATCCGGATCGACTACCCCGGTTTCACCTTTGCAAAAGTCGAACCGGTTTGTGCCGCCACATCTTAGACCGGGATTTGTAGGACGGGAGGAGAAACCGGTGCCGGTTCAGGGAGTGAGAGGTAGACCGGAGAGTCATCAGGGATCACCTAGGTATGGAGAGAACGGTAGGCCGAAATCGGGAGGTGGGTATGAACGAATGAGGAGGGGATTTAGTGAAGCTGATTCTGTGAATTTTGTGAACAGGCCTAGTTCTAGCGGGACGAGGCCTAGCTCTAGTGGATGATGGCATCTTGGTATGATTCTGATTCTTTTGTCAGGTTATATGCTCGGATTTATTCTGGAAATTATCGAACAATTTGTTTCTTCTGTGTTTATGTAGATTCAATTTGCCTAGTGCCTTTTGGTGTTCATTTGGATCTGTGAATTACGTTTAATCTTGTTTCATTAGTGTGTGATGTTGTTGGTTATGAGCTTTTTTAATGAGTGGGAGTGATCTTTAAGGTTGTTTTCCTTGCCTAATATTTAAGGTTCGCATCAATGTTCTTTCCGTTGTTTCCTATGTTACTCGGACTCTTCAAAAATGTGGTGCATGTCAAATTCTCCAAAAGTAGTATATTTTGAAGAATCTGACACGAGTATGACATCGAAATTGAAGAGTCCACAACTTAGGTTGTATGTTGTGTGCTGGTCTCATTTCAATTTTGTTGTTGTTATTGCTCTTAGTTCTGTAGTCTCTTTTTCGAATTGTTTAGACTTCCTTTATTTTAAGCCGAGGGTCTATCGGAAGCAATCTCTCTATCTCTATAAGGTAGAGGTAAGGTTTGTGTATACTCTATCCTCCCCAGATCCCAATGTGGGATTACACTGGGTAACATAAGAAAAAATGTTCATTTGATACTATTGGAGGAAAGAGTATATATGTTAGATTTGTTTTTTTAAAAGTAAGTGATACTTAACATAGGTTTGGGTTGTCATCAGTTACTCATATTTGGATTTATCTTTGTTTCTTGCCTTTGGATGGCAAGTAACAAGTCAATGCTTGTAAGGCCTCACATTAGTGCAGTCAAAGACACACTTTTTAACGTAATTTCAACAGGAATTGAATTAATGAAAGAAAGTGGGAATTTTATTAATTGCTTAATTTCAATATAATCTAGCTATTACACTTTTGATCAAGCTGAATTGGAAACTACTAAAGAATGATCCCCGCCATTTGAGCTCCAATAGTTACTTGTAATGGCGGAACTGAGTATAGAATCGAGTGAGAAGAGAAGATAGGGTTCAGGAAGAGCGTGAGAGAGAGAAAATGAGAAAGAGGAGGGAAAGTTTGTTAGGAATTTACCAGAATTAGTCATAATTCCCCTAACTTCCATGTACTGGCCAATTTATATCTTCTCCGAATAAATCTGCACCATTAAATCTCCCATTAAATGATTTGATTTGGATCGCACATGCTCTTTGTCGGTTAATGTCTCAGCTATCCACCGTGTATCCATATATTCTAATCAGCTTTGAAAGTTCCACGTGTCTCTTGATCCCTAACTATATCTCAAAAGGCCTAATTCCATCTCAATGTCACCATTAACCCTAGACAACTTAGGATCCTTACACGCTTAAGGCCCGAAGCAAGGCTCAAAACATCTTGATCGCTTCGCCGCTCTTAATGTGCAGTTTGTGTCGCCATCAAAGCTCTGAGATAATCTTTCCTTACAAATGAGCATTTCCTGAAGAGGCGACAACATACAATTAATATTTCATTTTATCGTAAAATAAATCAATTTCTTTGTCCATATATTTGTTATCCATGAATTGCCCCAAAAAATATTGTTATGACTTATGCATGCTTATAAATATTAGTCTTCGACAAAGCATACATACATATATATATATATACATACATATATATATATACATATATAGAGAGAGAGAGAGATCTTTTATAGAGGATATATATATACATTTATAAACCTACTGCCTAACTAAGAAAGTGAGATCCTTTTATAGAGGATACATATATATACATATATATAAACCTACTTCCTAGCTAATAAAGATTCTTTTATAGAGGATATCCAATGCAAAATAACAAAACTAACTTGTCCTTACAAGTTGGCCTTTACTATTACTAAATGGGTCAACATCTTCTTATATTTCTCCTATTGACTGTATTGTTAATTCTCCTTGATTTGATAAAATCCTTTATGGCTTTATAATCCTTTTTCCTTCTATATTTTTTCTCTATTTTCTTAGTCTTCCTATTCTCAAAGACTTTTTTCTTCTTATGCCTATAAGGCTCTCTAGAACTCTTGGGGATATCAAGAGCAAATTTTTTCACAGAATTCCCCTAGTTGTTGTCTTTCATTAAGACGATATCTCTTAATTTGCTGATTTAGCCAGTCCTGCGACCTTATTATCATTGGGTGGTTTGATTTTTATTCAAGTAATCCATGCCATATTTGAAGGGAGCCTTGGAGTAACTGGTAAAGTTGCTGCCATGTGACCAGAAGGTCACCGGTTCAAGCCTTGGAAACAGCCTCTGGTAGAAATACAAGGTAAGACTGAAGTTACGGGGCTATTTTGCCGAGTTCCTTAGAGAGTTGTCTCACGCCCCTAGGTATTCTCTACCTACCCCCCTGTGTTGGTTTCGGGTACAGGTACCCTCTTGCTCAGAGTCGTTCAAGCTTTCCTGGGAGTATGGCATGGGTTACTTCAGCGCCGTAGCGCTTGGTATTCGAAGTACGATACACCCTTGTGGTGGGATCCTTCCTCGGACATCGCGCATAGCGGTAGCTTTAGTGCACCGGGCTGCCCCTTTTTTTTTAATCTATGCTATATTATACTAGTAGCTTAGTATGTTATAGTTCAACACTAAGTATTTAGCCTATTATTTAGGCTAATTAAAAGTAAAGAAAATAAATAATAGAAATTTAAAATGCCTTAAGATGGAAGGGCTTGACCAGTACTTAGCGGAAATTTACAAACTGCTTTATTAAGAGAAATATGATTACAGAGAGAGAGTAAGAGAGCAAGGTGGTTTCTAAAAACCTACTTCTAACTAAGAAAGTGAGATCCTTTTATAGAGGATACTCAATACAAAATGACAAAACTAACTTGGCCTTACAAGTTAGCCTTTACTATAACAAAATGGCCTTTACTTTAAAAAGTGGTCTTTACTATTCATGTTTTATAAAAGCTAAACTTTATAAAAGTCTTTCGTCCACATGATGTTGCCCCCAACAATATCATTTTCAAGCAATTTAGCAAATGCAAATGCAGTAAAATATACTACCTTATTATCTTTTTCAATTTGAAAAGATTGTTGAGGAGGAAAGACTGATGTGGTGATTTCACCAGTAGTACTCATCATAGTTGATACTTAAGGTCTTCTGAGAGCCAGACAGAAAGATCTTTATAAAATTATTCTTGAAAGAAATTCTTTTCCTCTTTATTAAAGTTTTGGAAATACCAATTTGGTTTTACCTCCACGGACCACTTCATAATTCATGGGATAAAAATTCAATAAAGAAATACATTGTAGATATTTTCTTAAAATAAATGTTCTCTTTTCTCCAATTTTATAAGAATTGGATATACTTCTAACCACTCAGTATATAAGCTTCTGAAAGGTTCTGATAAGATCCATAATAGATCCACCATTGTGCATACCAATTTGGGATGTTCTGTTTAAAAACATTTTCACAAATTTTAATGAACCATGAATGTTTCTTATTAGGATTTTCATATAATAAGATTTTATTAAAACCTTCGACATAATCCCAGTAGTTAAATTTTACTGAGACTTTTGTTCTGGATGCAGATACTCCTTTTTTTTAAAAGTGTCGATTGCCCACTCTTCTGGAGTAAAAATCTTTTTTATAATAATTTTGGTAAAGCTATAATCTTTTCTGATGTTAGCGGCATTAGCAGGCGCAAAAGAGTGCTGAATTTCAATTGACCCGATTTGAGATAATAGTCTCAAAATCCACCTTGTATTTGTATGCAGTGGTGGCATAAGATGTATTATCCAAATACCTTTGCATTAACTGCCATGGATTATCTTTCCATTTGGGATCATTGTTTTTCAGGATGAGTATAACTTCATCCGCTTCATTTTTGTTCATATAGTTCAATGCTCTCATTATTATCATTAGCTAGAGCACTGGAGTATGAAGGGACAACATTCTCCCCTTTTTTGGATTTCATAAACTCCAAGAATTCCTGATACATCTGTTGATCTTTATTAATTAAGATTAGATGATCTTGCAATAGTCGCAGCTATTAGCCTTTGGTTTCCCATTTGGGCAAGGATATTTCCTCTGCCTGATATGCCACAACAATTGGATCTACTTAATAAGTGGACAATTCCTAAAGTCCAAGCATTGCCAGAAGAGTGAGCAATGAGCACTCTTAAAGAAAAGGAGTATAAACTTTAACTACTGGGATTATGTCGAATGTTTTAATAAAACCTTATTATATGAAAATCCTAGTAGCAAACATTCATGGTTCATTAAAATTTGTAGAAATGTTTTTAAACATAACATCCCAAATTGGTTTGCACAATGGTGGATCTATTATGGTCCTTTGGTAAAAATCTTACCAAAAACTTATATACTGAGGGGTCGTTTGGTAAAGTGTATAAGAATAATGCAAAATATGGTGTATTAGTAATGCTTGTGTTTGTTATGCTTGTATTTTTCTTATGTAGTGTTTGGTTCGATGTATTAAAAAAATCATGAATTACATAATTTCTAAAAAAAAAATTTTTTGTTTTACATAATAACCTCAATATATATGTTGGAAAGGATGCAAATTTTTTTTTGAGGGGTAATAGGGTTTTTAAGCATGTTAATGCATGCAGTAGATCCATTGCATTACTACTGTCATGGATATTGAGGTATTAGTAATACATCTCAATACACAACAGAGTATAACTAATGCTTGCTTATACATAGGATAAGAAGGTATACCAAACAACGTACTACTAATACACATTAAACTAATGCATGCATTAATATTTCAATACTCTCTACCAAACGACTCCTGTGTGGTTAGAAGTATCTCCATTTCTTATAAAATTGGAGAAAGAGAACATTTATTTTAAAGGAATATCTACAATGTATTTCTTTATTGAGTTTTCTATCCCATAGATTATGAAGTGGTCCGTGGAGGTAAAACCTAATCTCGATAACTTTTAATGTTTGAAAAGGATTTTTATACAAAATTCTAGAACAAACTCAACCAAAAGACAGCTGATGGACATATCCACGGCCAGGGAATTGTTGACTCCATTATCCAGTACAAAGAACAAAGAGATATGGCACCCTCATATGACCAGGATGAATTTAAGTCCTTTCAAAAGCATTGCCAGAAAGCTTCAAATGAAGAAGGGAATCGTATCAAGATCCGAGATGATTGCTTTATATATGAAGGAAGTCAAAAAACACTTAATGAGAAACCTTGATAAGGAAAATGTGTCAGATATATCCGTGATATCTGTCGGTCATACCACAAATAACGAAGAGGACTGTCTAGCAGGAGAATCCCAGAGCATCCAGATGAACTCGACCTGGATGAATACCTGAAATAATTCAAGGACACATTGGAAGAATCTTCCAAGTCAGTTAACAACAAAGGAAAGAGAAAAATATGAAATAATTTACAAGACCCCACAAAATGCATTATTGGGGACAACATCATGTGGACGAAAGACTTTTATAAAGCTTTATAAAGCAGGAATAGTAAAGGCCACTTTTTTAAAATGAAGGCCATTTTGTAATAGTAAAGGCCAACTTGTAAGGCCAAGTTAGTTTTGTCATTTTGCATCGAGTATCCTCCATAAAAGGATCTCACTTTCTTAGTTAGGAAGTAGGTTTTTAGAAACCACCTTGCTCTTTCTCTGTAATTATATTTCTCTTAATAAAACAGTTTGTAAATTTCCGTTAAGTACTAGTCAATTCCTTCCATCTTAATAAAACAGTTTGTAAATTTTCGTCAAGTACTGGTCAATCCCTTCCATCTTAAAGTATTTTAAATTTATGTTATTTATTTTCTTTACTTTGAATTAGCCTAAATGATAGGCTAAATACTTAGTGTTGAACTATAACATACTAAGCTACTAGTATAATATGACATGAATTACTTGAATAAGAATCAAATCACCCAATGATAATAAGGTCTCAGGACATGACTTATAGTAATAGCTCTGATTCAGGTTTTATGTCGGAGGTCCAGTTGAAAGCCTCTTGAAGCCAAGAGGGCGTTTAAGGCTGTGTTTTAGACCCGTTTTGAATTAGAACTAGAACTATAAGTTTATGCTTTGTATAAAGGATCCAAGATTATCATTGAAGCGATCTGTTTCATATTTGGTGTATATACACACACACATATATATACACAATAGTTTAGGTGTACGTGCTTCGCGCGTGTATCTCACTTTAATGAGTTCAATTTTATAAAATCACTTGCATATAAGAAGCATGATAGCTAACACTTATCACATAATTATTATCGATTTGATCATTGATGCTAATAAGAATATGCAAGACAACACTTAACTATCTAATGAACCTTCTACACTAATCTGAGTCCTCCACCACCTCCTATCTAAGTTCATGTTTTTAATAAGATGAAATTGTGTCATAATCAATCCAAGCACCATTCTATACAACTCGTATTTGGTGTTTCTAAACAAAAACTAATTACTAAGGAGAAAATATATTGCAGTACGTAGGCAAGGATAATCATAATCTTCTAGCAGGTATTAGAATACTTAGGCAAGACAAAATCACTAAGGAGAAAAAGTATTGCAAGACAATAGAAATATATTTAGCGGGTACCTGAATTTGGGGAAAGACGATGAACATAATCTTGTTGGATCTACTCCAACGTGCTTAGAAGAGGACAATCGTAAAAATTTAGATTATCAATATGTGAGTTAGAAGTTACAGGGTTTATGTATTAGTGTCGTGTTTTAACACGAAATACGACACCAACATTTATTTACAACTCAAATTATGATAAAATTTAACGCCCTAAAATAATTGATAAGAAAAATAAACATCAGGTAAAAAGTTTTGATAGAATTATTAATTAAAAAGACCTAAAGTATACTGTAAGATGAAAAACTTTTATTCCATATAAATGTAAAGAAAAAAAACGGAGCATATAGATGCAAACCTGGCAATAACCAATGAAAGTTACTTCATCTCCATGTTTATGATTGTTAGCCGTATATTTTTGGAATTAAATAAAATTTTACATGCAAATCAAAAGTATATTTCAAGTATAATCAAATTGTGTCCTAAATATTAGGGACCAAC
>NC_061117.1:208675140-208747146 GCF_002878395.1 Capsicum annuum
ATATTAGGGACCAACTGAATTATAATTTTATTTTTGGAAAAATTACGTGCCCAACCAAACTTTATTCATGAACTTTGGAATTTAGTTGAAAGTAGAAAACTTTTCTCATATATATATTTTTAATATATATTTATTATAGTTAATGTGAAGAGACTATTTTGTCTAAAGAAGAAAATTCTAATACAACAACAACAAAAAACCCAATATATTCCCACCAAGTAGGGTCTGGGGAGGGTAGAGTGTACGCAGTCCATACCACTACCTCTAAAGAAGTAGAGGCTGTTTCCGATAGACCCTCGGCTCAAGACACAGGACAATATACAAAAACATCCGAAGTATGAAACATGATAAAACTAACATAGATACGACATCCACAAAAATAATGTACATTACCAAACAAAAGAAACCAAAGCCCCCTTAACTACTGACTACAATTCATCCACCCACCTTATCCCTCTATCCTAATATTTTTCCTCCAAACCTTCCTATCCAGGGTCATGTCCTCAGTGAGCTAAAACAGCTTCATACCATGTCTAATCACTTCTCTCCAGTATTTCTTTGGTCTATCCCTACCCCGCTTGAAATCATCTAACGCTAGCCTTTCACACCTGCAAACTGGGGCCCCTTCTCATCACATGATCAAACCATCTCAACCTCACTTCCCGCATTTTTTCCTCCACCGATACCACTCCCACCTTCTTCCGAATAATCTCATTCCTAACCTTGTTAGCCCTTGTAAGACCACACATCCAACGCAACATCCTCTTTCCGCCACCTTCAACTTTTGGATATGAGAATTCTTAACGGGCCAACACTCCGCTCCATACAACATAGTCGGTCGGACTGCAACACTATAAAATTTGCTTTTAAGCTTGGAAGACACCTTCTTATCATATAAAATTTCCGAAGCAAGCCTCCATTTTATCCAACCTGCCCCAATACGGTGAGAGACATCCTCATCTATCTCTCCATTCCCCTAAATCGTAAACTCAAGATACTTAAAACTATTCCTCTTGCAAACTGCCCGAGAGTCCAACTTCACTACCACCTCCTCCTCTTGTCTCGAGTCACTAAACTTGCACTCCAAATACTCCATCTTGGTCCTACTCAATCTGAAACCTTTAGACTCCAGGGTTTGTCTCCAAACCTCCAGCTTATCATTAACACCTTGTCGCGACTCATCAATTAAAACTACATCATCCGCAAAAAGCATACACCAAGGCACCTCGCCTTGTATTCTCTGCGTCAACACATTCATCACTACGGCAAATAAAAATGGACTAAGAGTTGATCCCTGGTGCAACCCTGTCAAGATCGGAAAATGCTCAGAATCTCCTCCAACCGTCCTGACTCGAGTCTTCGCCCCCTCATATATATTCTTAATCACTGATGTACGCCACAGGGATCCCCCTTGCCTTTAAGTATCTCCAAAGAACCTCCCTAGGGACCTTGTCATATGCCTTTTCCAAGTCAATAAACACCATGTGAAAATCCCTGCTCTATCAGTCTCCGTACTAGGTGAATTGCCTCAGTCGTCGAACGACCAGGCATAAATCCAAATTGATTCTCCGAAATAGACACAATCTTCCTCAAGAAGAAAATTCTAATGAAGGGTAAAAAGTTTAAATCAATTTTCTAAGGGTCTTCACACTTTTAATAGATTATAGATATAGATTATAAATTATATTATTATTATTGTTAATGAGAATGTTGCGTTGGATGTGTGGACTTACTATAGGAAACAGAGTTAGGAATGAGATTATCCGGGAGAAGGTGGGAGTGGCTTCGGTGGAGGACAAGATGCGGGAAAGAAAGCTGAGATGATTTGGGCATGTGATGAGGAGGGCCACGGATGCCCCAGTTCGTAGGTGTGAGAGGCTAGCTTTGGATGGTTTCAGGAGGAGTAAAGGTAGGCCAAAGAAATACTGGAGAGAAGTGATTAGGCAAGACATGGGGATGTTACAGCTTTCTGAGGACATGAGACTAGATAGGAAGGTGTGGAGGTCGCGGATTAGGGTAGAAGGTTAATGTGTGTGTGGGTTATAGCTAGTAGTTAGGGAGCTCTGGTGTAGCCGGCTTGGTAAGCTTACGACTGTGCTCACTGGTAGGATCTGTTAGTGTATGCTACTACGGGGGGTGGCCTTTTATTATTTCTTATTTACTATTTTTTTACTTTCGTATTGCTCTTATTTTCATGGCTCTCATAGCTCTATTTGTATTATTTCTCATTTCTTATCTCGGTTATGCCATCCATTTTGCTTCAGGTATTATTATGACCGTGTTAACTATTCTTGATCTTTGAGCCGGGGGTCTATCGGAAATAACCTCTCTACTTTTTCGGAAGTAGCGGTATGGACTGCGTACATTGTACCCTCCCCAGACCCCACTTGGTTCACTGGGTTTGTTGTTGTTGTATTATTATAAATAAATTATAGATTATAAATATAAATATAGATTATAGGTATAAATATATTTGTAGCCAATAGAAAGTGAAAAAAAAGATTATTCATACCATTTTCATTATACGAAATGTAATTTTGAGAGCATATAACTGTTATCAATAACAAAATGATTCTGCAATAAATATGTCGTGATGACATACTAATATTTTTTAGTCATAGAGATTCCATACAAAAATTCTTCAAGAGTTTCTTATAGAATGAACTCTTAAACTACACGTAAAAAAAGAATAAGAGATTAAAAAAAATAAAATAAAATAAAGATTCGACATTTACAAACCTCATGACCACAAACACCTCCTATCCATAAATTTGATAATATCCTTGACAATTGAAAGAGACCACACAAATAAATAATAAAGAAGAACAAAATCTTAAACAAATTACAATAACAATTGATAATTAGAATACTTGTAGGTACTTTCTACTAATACTGCAAATTCATTTAAATACATCTAAGAAATTGATGAAATCGAAATGATCCAATTGTTTTTTTTAAGTTTTCCTTCTAGATTTTGATTTTGGATTTCACACTACCTTTTCTAAATAGTATTTGATTTGGATTTAATAATACTTTTTCTAATTAAATAATGTTTTTTAGTTCTTATTAATTTTGGTGTCTTAAATATTATTATAATAATTTAATAACAATAATTTGAGGAAAAGAGTGAAAAGAATATTTATCTAGTCAGAGTGTTTTAATGAGTTTTTGCTCATATTTTTCACGTCAATTAATAAAATATACACAAGAATTCAGATAATATAAATAAATATTACATCTTAGGTATGCTAGTGTATGTTGTGTCTCAGCAGATTTCTTTTAAAAACAGAAAGAACAAATTAAATTGGAATTTCATGAAAGTTAAATTATTCTTTTCATGCGATATATAATAGCTTAAAATAATTTTCTAGTTTAGTAATTTTGTATCTAATTGATTAATTTAATTATTTTGTTTTACATTATGTATATATTGAAAAGCTCAAACCTTAAAATCCTTCGAATATAACCAGCCGTACGTACTCCTAACAAGAGATAATCCCAAACCACTTACCAAAAAAAAAATCCCAAACCATTGACAAACCCTTTTCTAACAAATTAAGCCCATCTTTTTGACAATTTAGCCAATAATTTTTTCATTCTTCTCTTATTCTCCTTTTTTCTTTTTTTTTTTTTCTCCTTGAATTTTTAAAGCTTTTGTATTATATATGCTAAAAAAACCTCCCAACATATATATTTTAGGAGTCACATTAATTAGATCTTACCATATAGTTTTTCTATATCATATATTTTAGGACTCTTCCCGTATACTTTAGGAGTTGATTTTATGTATATAATGATATAATAATTTTAGAAAAAAAAGGTGAAAAGACAATTTTATCTAAAGCGGAGTGTTTTAATAAAGGGCAAAAAGTTCAATCAACTTTTCTAAGGGCTTCACACTTTTAATATATTAGTATATATAAATATATATATATATATATATTTGTATGTTTTGCCATTTGCGCCTCTCCTCATTAGAGCCCACACTTTACCCAACTAGGCTTGAGTTTTTTTTTTCGCATTTGATAACACTGGCACACGTCTTGTAGTATGCAAATTCAGGCGTTTGGCGTGATCTTAGATGCTTGTTATAAGATTTTGTGAGTTGCTAATAATCAAAGTAAAGCAACTGTTACTTTTGCATAATTGGGCAAATTCAGGCTTTTGTCCTGATCTTAGATGCTTGTTATAAGATTTTGTGAGTTGCTAATAATCAAATTAAAGCAACTTTTACTTTCGCATCATCCTCCCCCCCCCCCTACCTAAAACAACAACAACACACACAAAAAGAAAAAAATTAATAGAAGACGGTCGCCATACTTGGAGACTAACACAATTCTGGCTCAATGCTCATAAGGCTAGACACATCTGTGATCCCCTTGCTAATTCAGGCTTTGTGTAGGTTCTTTGCTTCCAGTGTCGACTATCAGCGCTTTTTTTCTTATCGAGTAAATAAGAAAACTGGATGCTAAAATATGCTGTAGGTATTTCAGTTTTTAAATGCCAAGGTATTTCACTTTCCTTGGCATTTTAAAAATGAAAATAAGAAAGTTTTAGCAGTTTCTGTTCTCTATTTTGAATTATTTCAAGGATGAGGATTGCTTTGAGAATAATAATCCGGATGATTTGTTGATTTTTCTCCCACTTTTCCTGTGCATCGGCATTCGACCCTTTTATCATGAATATTCTGCAGATGTTTCTCTGCGTTCCCAAGTATAAGTAGTTAGCCAAAAAATCACGTCCTTTTAACTTAAAACATGCTTTGTCAATCTGGTTTATCTCAAAATGTTTTTAAGTGTTCCATTCCCGCTTTCTGCTTGGAAGAAAATGTTCTAAAAATTGGTGTCCATTTCGAATTTAGCCTACTGGTTTCACCTTGCTCAGCTTATAAGAAACTTTGAAGATCTGAGTTATTTGTTTTCCATTTGGGACAATTCCGGGAAAGCCTTTAAAATCCTTATTTTAAGACGTAAGAACTTGCATAGCTAAGTGGGAATACACTGGGTTTGTTGTTGTTGTTAGTTGAAGGGGACTTTTTGGTTGAAAAAGTGCCACAAAAAACTTCTCTCGGAAGTTTCTTGAGAAAACTTTTAGGGCGCTTCAAACACCTCTTTTTTCTCTTATCAAACTACACTTGCTATTTGTTCAAACTTTCATCCAGCCATACATATATGAGGCATTGACTTCATGTGAACCGCAGCTACTACTCATGTAACTTGTAAGTGAATATATTTTTTGAGTTGCCATGTAATCAGTAGAAGTCTAGAATTATTAGTCTGAGGCTTTTACCATTCCCCGTCTTTATGCATCACGCTACTGAAATCTGTGTTACTATGTTTGTCTGGAGAGATGCGGATCCATAAAATTATTAGCCAAACCTTTTTTTTATCACATTATTCATAGAAGCATGCATGTCCAATTATTAAACCTGTTTGTTTATCTGGCGCTTGAGACTTTAACTGGTCTATAAATGTAGAAAATAAGATTTTCTTTTTTCCAACTAAAATGATCAAGGTTTACATTTTCTGCAAAGCAGAAAAGCTGTTTTTGAAGAACTTAAAAGTTTCTGAATGTTGTTTGCACCCATGGTGCCAATCACTGGGTTGTGCTTCTTCTTGCTATCTTTTCACTTTTTTGGGGGTGGGTATTTGTGTTGCAGTTGGTTGAATTTTTTTTGATAACAATTGTACCTGGGTCAGCTTGCACTCACCTCGACTGTTCTATCGGGTGTGGTGCAGTTAGTTCATGTGTGTCGTCACTAAAGAGTATAGTGTTATATTATTGTGTTTGCATTCTGTAATTTTGTTCAATTTCTTGATCTGTATCTTCAATTTTTGGTAACTTATAAAGTTCTTTCGTGAAACCATAGAAGTGTTGCTCTGAGGGAACTGCAATTTCTGCATTTGATGTTGTTCGTTAATGATCATCACTCTAGGAAACTGTAGTAGTTTATCCTGCTGTTCACATTCTGCAATTGCTACTAGTGTCAAGTTTAACATTTCAGCATCTTATGATGTGACTTGTCATATGACATGCTTTAATTCAAGCTTAAATTTCTCTTTGTTAGAACAAATTAAGCAGGAATTACACATTAAACCATAAAGCTACCGACATTCAAGGAAAGAACAAATACATGGTGTTGGTCCCCTAATAGAGAACCCAAAACCATAAGGATTAGGGACCACAATTTTGCATCTTAATTTGTCATCCACAGTTGATTTAGCATGTTGTACAAACATAAATTATAATGATGGGAGTCCGAATGTAACCGGGTGAGTTTCACCCTCTTCCCCGACACTGTTAAGGAAAAAGACAGAGGTAACCCAATAGTGTGGGACTCTGTTTCTAATCCACATTTTAATTTGGTTGACAGATCTTGACGGAGCTTAGCTCCCCTTTGCCGATGAGGATGGAAAGGTCTTTTCTGAGGCAAATATGTTAGCAAGATCAGCTGCGGATGGATGTTAATGGTTGTTGAAGTCATGAAAGTTGGATTTATGACCAGGTTGCTCCTTTCGTCTGCAGTAACTCCAGTAACCAAATGATGACTTGCTGGTGTAAACGAAGACGTTCAAGGATCAAAAAGCTCGATCAAATTGTTCTTTTCATTTCTCGCCTTCAAACTTCTTTTGCTTTCGTCTACCTACCCACTCTCTCAGGAAGAGATAAGGTTTAGATGAAATTTAGTGTATTGTTGTATGTTGTTATATTGTGCAACTACCATAAATTGGTGTATTCTGATGGTATGCTACCACCATTGCACCTTATTGTATGTACTTTCTGTACTACAGTGGATATGAATTTGTTTCTGTTTTCAGGGTTCCTCACTTAATGATGTTACTAGTTTCTGCTTTTTTTTTCTTTTGAAATGAAATCCCTTTTCCCCTCTAAACTGAAAAAGTAACACCGTGCAAACGAAAGCCTGTACTATGCCAAAATACAAAAGAAAAAGATATTTGTATCACTTTAATGATGGTATTAACAAGCAATCTTATATTAATTATACTCCTTTTCGAATCATATCATAGTTCAATTGTATCACCCTGGTGATGCAACTTGATACAATGAATACTTGAAGCGAATCATAGTTGTATTTCTCATCGAATACAACCTGTATCAATTTGTATTCGTCCTCTCTCGTCTCTCTGCCAATGTTTATGGTCTTGATGAAAATTGTGAGCAGACATAATATGCAGAGTTCAAAGTACATAGCTCTTTCCAACCTCTTAAAGGGTCGCATTTCCCATAATCACCTTCAACAAATCCATGCTCGAGTTTTCCGTATTGATGTTCACCAAGACAATCTCATAGCTACTCGTCTTATTGGTCAATACCCATCAAAATTTTCCCTTCGTATACTTTTTCATCAGTTAAAAAAACCCAACATTTTCCCCTTTAACTCTATTATTAGAGTACTAAGTGAAGAAGGAAAGTTCACTAATGCATTCTTGGTATTCAACAAGTTAAGATATCAGTTCATTTTGCCTAATGAATTGACTTTTTCGTTTATGCTCAAAGCTTGTTGTCGTTCTGGGTGTTCATATTATGTTCAGCAAGTTCATACCCTTGTTGTGAAATTGGGATTTAGTGATGACCCATTTGTGAGTAATGGGTTGTTGAGTGTCTACGCAAGGAGATTGGAAGAGTTATGGTGTGCGCGTAAGGTGTTTGATGAAATGCCTGAGAAGGATGTTGTTTGTTGGACTTGTTTGATTTCTGGGTATGCAAAGTTTGGTTTGTCTGAGGAAGGTTTGGGTTTGTTTTTGTGTATGGTGAAGAAGAAGTTCGTCCCTGAAAATGATACTATGGTCAGTGTTTTATCTGCGTGTTCGAAGCTTGATATATCGAATATTGAGAAATGGGTTGGGAATTTTTGGCATTTAATGGAGCATTATGATTTGGGGTGTTCAGGATGTGACTCGGTTAGTGTTGTACTTGCTTACTTGTATGGGAAGTTGGGGAAAATTGGTAAGAGTAGGGAAATGTTTGAACGGATTTCTGGCGATGGAAAGAGAAGTGTGATTCCTTGGAATGTTATGATAGGCACGTATGTGGGGAATGACTCTGCTTTGGATGGTTTATGTGTTTTCCGGTTAATGATGGAGCTTAATTGTTGTTGTCCCAATCATGTGACAATGGTTAGTGTGCTTTCGGCTTGTGCTCAAGTTGGTGATTTGTACCTTGGTTTGTGGGTTCATGAGTACATGAAAGGTAGTAGGCAAAAAAGCTTTTTACTTTCAAATGCAAATCTTGCAACTGCTTTGATAGATATGTACTCTAAATGTGGGAGTTTAGAGAGAGCAAGAGATGTTTTTGACCAATTGGTAGTAAAAGATGTTGTTTCATTCAATGCTATGATTATGGGTCTCGCATTGAATGGTAAAGGTAATGAGGCATTAAAACATTTCTCAAAAATGCTAGAACTCAATTTGTGTCCAAATGCTGGGACGTTCCTTGGTTTGCTATGTGCCTGCAGTCACTCAGGGTTGATAGCAAAAGGACGTCAAATATTTAAGGAAATGAGCCAATATTTTAGAATGGCTCCTAAATTGGAACATTATGCTAGCTATATTGATCTCCTTGCTCGAGTAGGTTATGTTGAGGAAGCACTTCAAGTTGCTACCTCAATGCCTTTTAAACCCAATAATTTTGTATGGGGAGCTTTACTTGGTGGCTGCACGCTACATAACAGATTGGAATTGGCCCAAATTATTTCCTCCATTCTTGTTGAAATGGACCCCAACAATTCTGCTGGCTATGTGATGTTGTCCAATACATATGCCATTGATCATCACTGGAGTGATATTTTGCGGTTGAGATTGTCTATGAAGGAAAAGGGAGTAGTAAAGCAGCCAGGATGTAGCTGGATCAACATTGATGGAGCAGTGCATGAATTTCTGGCTGGGTCCTCGTTGCATCCTCAGAATAAAAGCCTTCATAGTGTATTACAGGTCTTACTGAAGGAGATGAAGCTGACGAGTATTTGAGTAGCACCCTCTTTCTACCATAAGATTTTCCGGAGTTAAACTATGGGCTCGGTGGGATAGAGCTCCATTAAAGATCTCTGTTGTTTTGAAAGGTATGCAGACTCTCTGGAAGCACTAGGCTAATGGATACTGTTTCTTGGTTTTACTTTTGAGTTACTATTTACAGCATTACTGCCACGAATACTTTCTTGTAAATGACTCATCAATTACATTGTTGCATCTTTTTTAGCAGCAGCCAGTCCCATGAAATGAGCCTTTGTTTTCAACTGATGCATGCTGCTGCTGTGATCCTTAGTTTTATTGCTTGCTACAACTTTGGAGTTATTTCTGGACATCCATTAGCCTTTATTCACTTTTTAGCCGACTAATATCAGGTATATGTTTCAGTTTAATTTTCCTACTTGGAATTGTTATTCACTTCAAGTGAATTCATATGAGAAACACTCGTCTAATTGTACCTCTCTGGGTGAATTTAATGAAACATTTTCCATGAACCTATCTGATACAGAAATGATGATGTGAGTAACCCTCTCACTCCCTGAGTTGGGGCTGGGAAGCATAATCAGGGACATCTTGGGTCGTCACCTAATCGGTACGGAGAGAACAGTAGGCCAAAATGGGGAGGTGGGTATAAACGAATCAGGAGGGTATTTGGTGAGGCTGATTCCATGAACTTCATGAACCGGCCTGGTTCCAGCAGGGCTCGGCCCATTCATAGTGGATGATGACATCATGGTCTGATTTCTCATCTTATTACATCTCTTATTTCAAGCCTCGGAAACAGCCTCTGACAGAAATGCAAGGTGAGCCTGTGTACAATACACCCTTGTGGTGGGGCCCTTCCCCGGACCCTGCGCATAGCGGGAGCTTTAGTGCACCGAGCTGCCCTTTTTTTGCTGTTGGGAATCTTTTTTCTAGAAATGTGAAAGTGAATGATTGAACATATTATTTCTTCTGTGTTTATGTTGTTTCAATTTGGCCAAGATTTTTTGAAATAGTTGCCTTTAGGAGTGCATTTGAATCTGTGAATTGCGATTAAACTTGTTTCATGAGTGTGCGATTTTGTTTATTATTAGCTTTCTTGATTGAGCGGGAGTAATCATTTAAGGTTGTTTTCCTTTTCAACAAAATAAAAATGGCTCATTTGATACTATTGGGAGGAAATATTATATAGGTTTGATTTGTCCTCTGTAGCTCATCTTTGAATTTATCTTTGTTATTGCCTTGTTGGTTGGGAAGTAGCAGTTCAATGTTTGAAAGTCTACACGTCCCATAGTATGCAAATTCAGGCTTTTGTCCTGTTCTTGGATGCTTAAGACCAAAATCTGGTCTACAGATGTAGACGATAAGTTTTTATTTTTCTCTAAAAGGAAGAAAGCTGCTTCTGAATAAGCTGAAAGTTCTAATGATGGTTGCACTGATAGTGCCAACTATTGCAGTTGTGCTTCTTCCTACAATCTTTTTTCGTTCTCTTTTTGGTCAGTCCAAATTTTTTATAGTAGTGGTGTCTGGGCCAGCTTGTGCCCACCTATTTCACCGGGTGTGTTGCAGTCAGTTCATGTGCATCATCACTAAAGAATATAATGTTCTATTGTTCTGTTCACATTCACTACTTGAAAGTAAAGTGGTCTATTTGCTGTTGGCATTCTGCAAATGCTAGTAGTCTCAAGTGCAAACTTTCAGCATCTTGTAATATGATCATTTGTCATATGGCATGCTTTAATTCAACTTAAACTTCTGATTGTTAGAAAAGCAAACTAAGCAGGAATTACGCATTAACTCAAAGCTATTGGACATTGAGGGGAAGAACAAATAATGGTATTTGTCCCCTCATGGAAACGCAAAATCCTTGGGGTTTTACAGACCCCAATACTGCAATTTAAGTTGACATCAACAGTTGTTTTTGCATGTTGAAGTGTTGTATATGGACGGGAGTTCAAGGTAGCAGAGCAAAAAGACGGAGATAACATAATATTGAGAGCCAGAGGGCCGTATTTCTGATCCGTATTTTAATTCTGGTTTGCAGATCTTGAGGATGGGTAAAGTGTTAATATTGAGAGCCAGAGGGCCGAATTAATTCGAATTTGCTTCGGAAAATCTTATTCGGAGGGGTAAAGTATTTACTACCAAAGATGATTTTATACCCATTACTCGAACTTTAAACCTTTGATAATGTTTTTTTTACAGGTAAATGACAATTGTTGCAAGAGCTCTCTTGCATTAAGAGTTGTCTGGTAGCTAGTAAAGAACCAACTTATTTATGTATTAATTTTTGCAGAAATTATATAACTTTGATTAAGAAGTAAGTTATGTATAAAGTTAATACGATATTTGATTTTACGATTTAGAAACCTGCATAACTAATGCGTTCTGGAAAAAAATCTCAATATCGTATTCGTCTAGAAGAAAAACAAAAATTGTGTTCATTATGGTCTTAAGAACAACAATTACTTAAATACGTTCGTATCGCCAGAAAAGTCAAGGGGTCAACAGGTGAAGTTTTACTACAATTACTTGAAATGCGGGATATCACCAATCGTGCAAGTGCGAAGGTTTGGTGTGGATAAAGAGAGCTTCTCTTCGTTTGTACGTAACAGATGTCGCTTCTTCTCCTTCTGGAGCCTCCCTCATCGGAGAAGGTTGCCCAAAAGCGGTATATAAGACATACCCGGTAGACTGAAGACCAAGCCAATCTTGAAACTCAATGCTTGTGTAATTTTAACTAGCGATCAAACTATCCCTACTAGTACAGGCGCATTTTCAACGACAATTTTGACAAAGTTTTGGGACATTTTTATTTTTTAACCAAGGGGAAAGAAAAAAGGAAAAAGCTTTGGGACATCTTGCATATTTGTAATATTCAAATAGAGACAAATATTTCGTATATTTTCATTTCATTAATTTTGAACAACATCAAAAGGTTCTTCCACCCAAGTAGACTTCAATCATTTGCGTACAAAAGAAAAACATGAATTAGTGTCCATCAAAACTTTAAGATAATCAAAACTTCACATCAAAAGAAAAAGAAGGAAAAGATTTGTTTTCATCCATTTTTATCACAACAGTTTAAATCCACGTGTAGCGTTTGATTATTTAAAGATAAATGATCTTTAATAAAGTGTAAAAGTTCAGATCACTTTTCAAAAATCTTTCACACTTTAATATAATAGTGTAAACATAAACATATACACACATATATATTACCACCAGAGGTTGCGATTAATGGATCATCACTTTTGCATTTGCCATATAGTACCTCTTTCCCTTATTGCCACATGTAGGCTAAAAGAGACGCATCAATTTGAACTATATTTATTTTGCGATTATTTTTTTATATATTTATAATGTTTTCTTATTTTTAAAGTCAAATCTTTACAAAATCATTGATTACATTCTTAGTACGTACATAAAACTTTTGAAAATCTGATACTTCTAAGAAATTTTTTTATTCTAATAATTTTATATTTATTTACAGATTTTTTCAATTTTCTTAAAATAAATTTAGTTAATTTAGAATTCTTAAACTAATGAAAAAAGAATTATTTGTCATTAGTTTTGATGATTTCTAATAAGGAAAGGTTTTACCAAATATATTTAATTAATTTTCAACTACCCATCAATTTGAACTATAGTTTTGTTACAATTTTTTTTAATATTTAAAATCTTCTCTTATTTTTAAATCAAATCTTTACAAAATCATTAATTACATTCTTATTACGTACTCAAAACTTTTAAAAATTTGATACTTCTTAAATTAATCTTATTCTAATAATTTTATATTTATTTTTAGATTTTTTCAAATCTTCTTAAAATCAAATTTTTCTTACTCTAACGATTTTATAGTTATTTTTAGATTTTTTCAAATCTTATTAAAATCAAATTTAGTTGTCCAACTAATCCGGATTCACGCCACTAACGATTTTATATTTATTTTTAGATTTTTTTAAATCTTCTTAAAATCAAATTTAATTGTCCGACTAATCCGGATTCACGCCGCATGGGGCCCATTCGGGAGGAAGCGCTCCCTATCAGGGATTTTTTCATACCCAGGGCTCGTATCCGAGACCTCTTGTTAAGGGAGGAGCAGCCTCATCCGCTGCACCACATCGTTTGGTGGTATTTAGAATTATTAAACTAATGAAAAAAGTATTAGTTGTCATTAATTTTGATGACTTCTAATAAGGAAATATTTTATCATAAATATTTAATTAATTTTCAACTATGCATCAATTTTGGTTCATATTTTTGTTACGATTTTTTTTTTTAATATTTAAAATCTTTCCTTATTTTTTAAGTCAAATTTTTACAAAATCATTTAATACATTTTTGTTATGTACTTAAAACTTTTAAAAATCTCATACTTCTTAAATTTTTATTATTCTAACTGTTTTATATTTATTTCAAGATTTTTCAAATCTTTTTAAAATAAAATTATTTGATTTAGAAATCTTAAACTAATGAAAAAAGTATTTATTGTAATAATTTTGATGACTTCTAATAAGGAAAGGTTTTACCACAAATATATTAATTAATTTTTATCTCTTAAATTAGGAAAAAAGAGTGAAATTCTGATGACTTCTAATAAGGAAAAGTTTTACCATAAGTATATTTAATTAATTTTTAAATTTTAAATATTAGAAAAAGGTAGTGAAAAGACGATGTTGTTTAAAACAGAGACTTTTAATGAATGACAAAAAGTTCAAATAAGTAACAATTTATAGATATAGATTATAGATTATTTTTTGGATATAATAAATTTAATATTTTAAAAAATATATTAAATAATGATTCGTATTGTCACGACCCAAAGGACCATGAGTAGCACTCACACTAATTTTCCTGTGGGAGAATCATCTAAATCAAACTATTACTCAATCACTTAGTCAATATTAAAATAATATTTTCATAAAATCATCTTAACAATAGTAATCTGGAGTTAATAATCAGTAACGCGAAAACCAAACAATCTACCTACTGATATTCCCAAGACCCGAAAGTCATCGTACAAGAACTACTGATGAAGATCATGTCTAAAGAACTATCTAAAAATTAAATAAATAAAGAATGTTTCATTGCCCGAAAGATGGACAAGAATAATTAAAATGACCCATGGCAGCCTGGAGATGGAGTGCTCACCCTTGGATCAAGATCTGCTATCAAACTTTAGAAGTGAGATCATGTATGGGTCTCTAGAACAATTTCTGCACTCAACAAAAGAAGAGTACAGGGTAGTATCAGTACGAACTACTATGTACTGGCAGGTATCATCGGCCAACTCAATTTAACAACATGTACACAACATAAATCAAATAACAAGTAAACAGACATCATCACATAACAAATCCTCAATGAATCAACAGTACAACAATAACAGGTCAAACAGTGCTCACAAACAAGCCACATAACCATCAAGAGTATCAACCATACTGTAAACCTCCACAAAATCAACACAAATATGTACACACATGCTATGGGACTTATTTTTGCCCAAATAGTCATGACCTGCAGGGAACAATCTATGTCCATGTACCGTACCAGCGTGGTACCTGATCCAACATAAATATAAATGTATCGGCGTCGTACCCGATCCAACATAAATATAAATGTACCGACGTGGTACCCGATCTAACATAAATATAAACAAGTATTATCAATATCAATTTACACAATCTCACAGCATACAACACAATGTAACAAGTTTACAAGTACACTTAAAAGTCATAAGACAATTCTATCAAGCCAATTTTCAGTAAACATTTATACACAAATCAACAACTCAAATATCAACAATTTCAAGCATGTCCGAATACCAATCCACAAGTATCCCATTTAGAAGCATACACACAATTAAGTTGAGTCTAAACTCCAATTAAACCATAACCTACCTCAATCGAAGAATCCAATGCAAGCTAATTTGTAAGGGTCTTACCCTTCTGTAAAGCTTCCGAATATTTCAAATCTGTTCAAATACGATTATTACTAATACGTAAAAGAGTCCAATTTTAAAAATTCTTACTCTAAAATTCCCAAAACCTAAACCTCAGTTTCTCTAATCCCAAATTATAGAGCAAATTACCAAAAATAAATATATCACAAAACTGTAATCCATTTCTATAAAATGCCAATGATTGATTTTTTATTCTTTCCATATTTGTTGTCTAACTTGTTCACTGCACTACAGGTGCACTACTGCCATATACTTATTCCATCCACTAGTTAGTTTATGCAATTCTAATACAACCAATTTTCTACCCAATTAATCGTACACTACTCCTCAACTACCATTCATTTCTATTCTGTTGCTCAACTTCAATTCACTGTAAACATATATTCATGAAAGGCCTCTCGCCTAAATTCTTGTCACCCGTACATCACTACAAAAAATGATTACCATCACAACTAAACCTCACCTTAAAACTTCAAACTCCCCCGTGAATAATAATAAAGCCGCAGTCTAATCTCCATTCACTTTGTTACACTAGAAATATAATCAATCTAAGGAATCAATTTGACAACTTACAAAGAATTTTCTTTGACATAAAACTACCACTCCAACTTCTGTCTCTCTTTCTCCTCACTTTCTGATTCTATTGTTATAATATATGGTAAACCCCTATTTATTTAAAATCATTCTTATATTGACCACTCAGGTACATAAATTATTATTTTGACCCACTAAATCACTAATTAAATTAATTATTAAAATACCCAAAATTTTTAATAAATTCTTAGAATTTGTCCGAAATCTTATAAAAATAAATTAGATATGTACATTGACTAAAAAGTACATCCCGGCCCCATTGAAAATACTATGATACTAATTCGAGGTCATCTCGATAAAAGGTTGACAATTATTTGGTTTAACTTTCTCAAACTCAATTACCCAACTAATGACTTAAATCACTGCCGCACATCTCAAAATTGATATCACTCATCGCATGAGTCATAATTCACATACATAAACTATAGGGAGAGCTAAAATGAAAAAGACAAGTAAAATTTCACAAACAACCGGGAGGATCGTTATACGTATTTAATATTAAGTATAAAACAGATAAAATTATTTATTAATTTTTTAAATCAAATAAATATTATTAAACATCTACTCCTTACTTTTAACACAGTGGGACAAGTAAAAAAAAAAATAATCGTTTAGCCATGAGAATTTTTTATTTATTTTTAAAAAATTATTTCACATTAGTGAAAACAGTCAAGTGGAAATAAGTAAAGCATTAGTGTTTCACTATAAAAATTTCAAATACTTTTTTCACCTCCGCAGATTACTTTTTCTCCAAGCATCTTATTCAAAAAGTTTAACTATTTAATTATGTGATGCTAAATGAAGCACATATTTAATTAATTACTCAGTATTACTAATATGTCAGTCATTCACTTCATTTCCTTCCAAGGCTCTCCTCTTGATTGAGAGTCCTCCACTACGCTCATCAAAATCACTGTTTACAATTTTCCCCCCAATCATTCATTCTACAATGATACTACCAGTGTTCAAGCTAGGGACACTTGCCCTGAAATCATTCTGCAAGCCCATTGGTAATCGCATTAAGAAGGAGGCTGGGTATCACCCCAGGTTCCGTACTTTCATCATCAACATTGCCCAGGTATTTATTGTATCCATTACCTGAAAACTTACACTTTTGTTGACTAGATTTCACTTTGATTTGGATTTAGTGAGATAGCTCTCGGTTTTTAGTAGGTTAACTCAGGTCAGGTGGTGCTGGAATTTGAAGATCAATAGCATAGGTAGATGAATTAGTTAACCCTAGGTTGGAATTACCTAATAATGTGAAATTAACAGCAACATACCCAGTGTATTCCCACAAAGTGGAGTCTGGAGAGGGTAGCGTGTACGCGGATAGTAGTATCGTACCTCTACTTAGAGGTGAGGTTAATGGTGTGAAAAGATTTTTTTTCTTTTTCTTTTTAGAAAAAACACTTGATGCTTAAAGGTAGAAAAGATCAAAGAATTTTAAGCATATTTGGTAATGATAGAAATTAAAGACATAGAAGAAGAGCCTTGGAGTAACTGGTAAAGTTGTTGCCATGTTCAAGCCTTGGAAACAGCCTCTTGTAGAAATGCAAGGTAAGACTGCGTATAGCGGGAGCTTTAGTGCACCGGGCTGCTCTCTTTTTTAAGAAGCTAAAGACATAAATAAATACGTTTTTTTAATCATGTTTTACTAGGGAAAACTAGAGCAGCGATTTGTGATTCTATGGGAAATCGAACACGTCTAAGTAAAGAATATGACTTAAAGATTACAAGATAAGAAGATAAGTGGCAAAGGCTATTCATTTTTGTAGGTTTAACTTACAGGAGCTCTGCCGCATAGTCGTGTAATGACAGGAACGAAAACAATTGTGGCGACTACCTTATTTGAGCAAGTCCTGTATGCAGTGTGCTTCAGTGTACTCAAATTAACACAGCTTATTATCATCCATATACTAGTTAAGACCCGCGCAGTATTGTTCGTGTCCCTGGCACTTAATGCGTTTCAGTCTTGCATTATCTTTCTGAATATGTGATCTAAGTTGATAATTTCTTTTCTTGGGCATTGGAACGGAAGATCATCAGAATTGGAATTCAATGGACAATACACATATTTGATTTCTTACTTTTTTCTTTTCTGCAGGCAAACCATAGATTGACAACTAAATTGCAAAGACGTATATATGGTCATGCAACTGATGTCGCAATTCGCCCATTAAATGAAGATAAGGCCGTTCAAGCTGCTGCTGATCTCCTAGGTGAACTCTTTGTGTTCTCGGTAATGTTGTCTCTAGGTCCTTAATCTGTTCTATTATACAAATATTCTTTATCTAAATTTATTCTCATTTGGGATAATTTTATGGATCATCATGGTGATGTTTTTCGAAGTGCTGATTTGTTTATTTATGAGAACACCCTTGTTTATGTCTCCACTTGTGACAGGGCTTACAATTCTACTACTTCATTCGTTCATAGCAGACCATAGTTGATATTCCCAAACTTAGTCTGATATCCTAGATGCAACGAGAAGGCATGAGATGTTATGCTTCAGAATAGGGGTTTGTTATCGATCAGGCCGCTAATTTCTAAAAGTGAAATCCAGCGTCTAGTATTAGTAAGTCATAAGTACTTCAAGTAGAATTAATTTAGGGTACTACCTAGTTGCCTTCTTTATGTATGTGCGCTGAAATGTAAAATATGTTGACTTTATGTGTCTAATACGGTTATGTTATTGGTAATATATGTGTTTCAATTAGGTTGAATACATAGACAACTCAAACTTGCCAAAAATTTTCATTTAGACACCTTTAGAAGGGTTAGATCTATTGAACACCTGATCTAGGTTCAAAATGTGCCTATCATTAACCATTGGCCACTAAGGCATATTCTCAAAACCCTTATATCTATAGTTGTGGCAATAGGAGTGTGATTTGGTAATATGCAATTTGATCTCTATTTATAGATTTATAGATAAAATGATTTCTTCCGTTTCTGACACTCAACAAATATTGCTTACATGGCAGTGTATGTGAGAAAGAAAAATTTGAGCTTGTTCAAGTTAGCTTGTAAGCAGCTTCATTATTTTGCGAGATTCCTACATCTTTTCACCTGTACATGTTACGAGTAACTCTGATCACTGATGTTTTGGCTGATAAGAAGAAAACACCTATATTTTTGCGTCTGATGGTATTTGAACCTTGTTCTCTTATGGTCTTAATTCCAACTTCATTGTTCCCCGTGCCACTCCGGAGGTACTCATCTAATCCACTGTTTTGCTGCAAAAATAATAGGATGACCTCACATGTTTCTTAACAGATATTAAGTTGTTTCTATTTCAGATTTTGTTTTAATAGGTTTGCGAAATGAAAACTAAACAAGCAAATTGGGACAAAGGAACTGATGTCTAAATATATTAATATGCTGCCTTTTGTTTAAAGCAATTTACTGAGGACATGACTCTAGATAAAAGGATATGAAGGTCAAGGATTAGTGTAGTAGTAGGTAGACGAGTGTTGTCTATTATTCGTGATCAGTATTCACATTGTTACTCTCCCTTATTCTTCGATTTTATTGTTACTTGCTATTTCCATTGCTTCGGGTATCATATTATTTGTTGTGGCTACTGTTCTTTTTTCATCATGGCTTCTCCATTATTGTATTTCCTTTCAAACCAAGTTTGATATGTTTTGCTTGAGCCCAAGGGTCTATTGAAACAACACCTCTTCCTTCTTAAGGTAGGGGTAAGGTCTGCGTAGTGTGTACAGACCACCTCTCCAGACCGCACTTGTGGGGATTGTGAGAAATAATAGAGAAAAATATTATTTGAATTGTTGTCCACATAATTACATCGTCACCTTATTTATAGACACTACAATATAATCTTTTTCCAAGTAAGATTTTGTATATTATTCCTATTCCTACTCATATTCTAACACTCCCCCTCAAGCTAGTGCATACAAGTCATATGTACTTAGCTTGTTACAAATGTATTAATACGAGGACTGGTGAGGGACTTGGTGAAGATATCTGCAAGTTGATCACTTGACTTCACAAATTTTGTAACAATATCTCCCGAGAGTATCTTTTCTCTGACAAAGTGACAATCAATCTCTATGTGCTTGGTCCTCTCATGGAACTTTGGATTAGATGCAATATGAAGGCCTGATCACATACAAGTTCCATCTTATCGGTTTCTCCAAATTTTAGTTCTCTCAGCAATTGTTTGATCCAAACCAGCTCACAAGTTGCTGTAGCCATTGCTCAATAGTCTGCTTTGGTGCTAAATCGAGCAACCACACTCTGTTTCTTACTCTTCCAGGATACCAGATTACCACCCACTAAAACACAATATCCGAATGTAGAACGTCTATCAGAGGGTGATCCTGCCCAATCAGCATCGATATTTCCAATGATATGCTCATGGCCTCGATCCTCAAAGAGTAGTCCTTTACCTGGAGATGACTTTATGTATCTCAAAATACGCACAACTGCATCCCAATGACTATCACACGAGAAAGTCATAAACTGACTTACAACACTCACGAGAAAAAAGATGTCAAGTCTAGTCATTGTGAGATAATTTAACTTTCCAACCAACCGCCTGTACCTTCCAGGATCACTAAGTGGCTCCTCGCTTCCCCTGTCCTGGTAGAAGTTTAGCATTTGGATTCATAAGAGTGTTAATGGGTCGACATCCCATTATTCCTGTTTCTCAAGAATGTCTAAAGCATACTTGCATTGAGAAATAACAATACCTGATCTGGATTGTGCAACCTCAATACTTAGAAAGTATTTCATTCTGCCGAGGTCTTTAGTCTGAAAATGTTGAAAGAGATGTTGCTTCAAGTTAGTGATACCATCTTGATCATTGCCGGTGATAGCAATATCGTTAACATAAACCAACAGATAAATACATAAATTTGGTTCAGAATGACGATGAAACACTGAATGATCAGCTTCGCTACGAATCATGCCAAACTCCCGAATCACTACGCTAAACTTTCCGAACCAGGCTGGAGGGGACTGATTCAAACCATAGAGCAACTTGCGCAATCGACATACACGACTACTAGACTTCCCCCCGAGCAACAAAACCAGGTGGTTGCTCCATGTAGACTTCCTCCTCAAGAGTACCATGCAAAAAAGCATTCTTAATGTCCAACTGATAAAGAGGCCAATGACGAACGGCAACCATAGAGAGAAAAAGACGGACAAATGCTATTTCTTCCACGGAAGAGAAAGTGTCACTATAATCAAGCCCAAATATCTATGTATATCCTTTGGCAACAAGGCGAGCCTTCAACCGATCAACCTGACCATCTGGACCAACTTTGACTATATAAATCCAATGGCAACCAACCGTAGATTTACTTACAGGAAGGGAAACAAGCTCCCAAGTACCACTCATATTTAAAGCAGATATTTCATCAATCATAGCTTGTTTCCATCCTGAATGGGAAAGGGTTTCACCCGTAGTCTTAGGGATGGAAATAGAGGACAAAGATGATACAAAAGCATAATGGGGTGATGACAGACGATGATAACTCAAGAAAGTATAATGTGGATTAGCATTATGAGTGGATCTTATACCTTTTTGATGTGCAACTACCTGGCTAGGAGGAGGCAGGTCTGCAGTAGGGGAAGCATCAGGCGTATGACATGAATCATTTGGGACTAATGCTGGACGCGGGCGGCGGTGATAAGTCAAAAGTGGTGGTACTGCAGCTGGAGAAGGAGAAGTAACCGTAGATTCCTCAAAGATTGGTGTGGGTAAAGCTGGAGGTATAGGTAAAACCTCAGAGATATCAAGAGCTATCAAGATGATCAGAAGATGTATAGTAAGGTTGAGATTCGAAGAATGTGACATCGCCGGACATAAGGTTGCGACCCAGATCAGGTGAATAGCATGGATACCCTTTTTGAACTCGAGAGTAACCAAGGAAGACACATTTGAGAGCATGAGGGGCTAATTTATCTTTTTCTGGGGCTAAGTTATGAACAAAACATGTGCTCCCAAAAACACGAGGGGGGATAAAGTAGAGATGTGACTGAGGAAATAGTATAGAATGGGGAATTTGATTTTGGACCAAAGATGATGGCATTCTGTTAATTAGATAGCAAGATGTGAGGACTGCATCGCCCCAAAAACGCAGTGGAACATGGGATTCAATGAGAAGAGTGCGAACAGTCTCAGTGAGATGCCTATTTTTCCTTTCTGCTATGCCATTCTGCTGAGGGGTGTATAGGCATGATGTCTGGTGAATGATTGTTTGATGAGTCAGAAACTCCTGAAACTGGGAGGATAAGTATTCTAAGACATTATTACTACGAAAAGCACGAATAGAAACACCAAATTGTTTTTTGTATTTCAGCACAAAAACTTTAGAATATAGAAAATAACTCAGAACGATCTTTCATCAAGTAAACTCAAGTACATCTCGAGAAATCATCAATGAAAGTAACAAAGTAACGAAATCCTAAGGGTGAACTGACTCTACTAGGATCCCAAATATCAGAATGAATTAATGAGAAAATAGACTCTAAAGACTCTCAATACTATGTGAAAATATAGCACGGGTGTGTTTCCCAAGTTGACACGACTCACAATCTAATGTGGATAAACTAGACAAACTAGGCACCATCTTTTCAAGCTTGGATAGACTCGGATGTCCCAAACGTTTGTGAATAAGGTTGGGAGGGTCTGAAACGGAGCGTGCTGTGAAGGAATTTGAAGAGGTAAGATAGTAAAGGCCCTGTGATTCATGTCCTATGCCAATCTTCTGTCCATTTTTGCGGTCCTGCATTAGTAAAAAACCATCAAAAAATGTTATACTACAATGAAGGGCACGTGTCAAATGACTAACAGATGCAAGATTAAAAGGACAATCGGGGACATAAAGAATAAAGCGAGTGACAGAAGATAGGAGTTTGGCTTGTCCAACTCCTTTTGACTCTGTTCGGATTCCATTGGCTAAAGAAATAGCAGGAAGAGATTATGAATAAACAATATTAGACAAAAGTGATTTGTCACTAGAAATATGATCAGAAGCACCTGAGTCCACAATCCATGATCCAAAGGTAGGACATTATGTAGTTGTGGCTATTGGTAGAGATATACGCTTACTTGCTCGATACTGAAGATACTCATTATATTCTTTGTCAGATAAATACACCCATTGATCACTTGTGGTGTTAGACTAACCAACATGAGCATTTTTAGGTCATCGACCATGCAAAGAATAACATATTCCACATGTATGTCCAAGCCTATTACAATAACTACACTTAGGTCGAGAATAACATACTCCACACGAGTATGTCCAAGCCTTTTACACTAACTACACCTAGGACGAGATCTTTCAAATCGACCTTCCCTCACCGATTCTTCATGGACTGTGACGTTTGATTTTCTGATCTCCTCATTAAGGGCTCAGATTTAATCATAGGACATCAAGTAAAAGATTAGAAAATATGTTGCCAGAATCAGGAAAAAAGGCGTCTAGTCGCCGGAAGTAGGGTTCCGGCGATCGAAATTTGAGAAACTTGGCTGAAATTGAAAAACAAAAGCTGGTTGGAGGTCAGAGTAGCTGGGCGACCCAACAAAAAAGAAAAAGTCTATCGGAAAATGGCTCACGCGGCTGCGCTTGACAGATATTGCCGGAACTCCGGCAAGCACGTGGGAGCGCGTGGCTGGGGACTTTCCGGTGGTTTTGGTCGGGTTTTTGTCGCCTAAGCCTTCCGATCCTCTTGGTGGTGTTGTATTTTGCACACAACCCACAAAACGGATAATGACTCAACCAATCACAGAAATTGACACACGGTGACTGATTTTTTTTTTTTTCTGAATTGTTTCACCAATGCTCTGATACCCTATTTCTACTCATATTCTAAAAGGGATTACATTGGGTATGTTGTCGTTTTTACTGCTGCCTTTTGAATATGAATTTATAATTACTAGCATCTGATATCTAATGATTAGAAACTTTTATTTCCGGTGACGATGCTAAGTGTGAAAGCATTTGAACTGGTATTAAATGATTTTATGTTTCTATTATCAAACTTGTCTGGTTGGGTTATCAAATGGCCCCCAAGTACGAATACAAAAATTTATGCATTTCTCTTTTACAGTAAAGAATAGTATTATAGATCGCCGGCATTAAGAAAATGCTGAGAACTGAGAAGTATAAACGGACTAGCAACCATTGCATATTCTGTGATGTGTAAAAAAATTCATGCACAGCTTCTACATTACTAAATTGAAGCCATGTTGCAGCAAAAAGTAGGAGAGACATGTATTGTATCAACTACAAATACAGATTCACTATTACTCTCAAAAGTCCTAGATGAAAATTTATACATTAATTCCAATTGCTCAAGTTGGCTTGTTGAGTCAGGGGCCGGGGTGCTCCGGCACCCAGTAAACTCGATCTGGAATAGGTATAATTATATAGAAAATATACGAAAATAGGTATAAAACATATAAAAACACCCACTGGTTGGGTGCACTGGCATTTAAGTTGATTCTCCACTGAAGGGACGCCCCGGGTTCAAACTTTGTTGAGGTGATTTTTTATTTTTTTCAGGTTTTTAATTTTTTAAGCACCCACGATCATCATCTTTGTTATTCCTCCTCCTTTTTGTTCGCTACACATTTGCTATCTGAAGACTGATTACCCTACGTAACCGGAAACAGGATTGGAAAGTGCAATGCTGATTTAATTATTGATCTACAGAAGAATATTGTAGATGCTCCTCTTAGCCTGACATATCCCTCTTTCACTGCATAACACACCAATTCTTTAGTCGCATATAGTATGGAGATGTGCATGAATTAATTTGTAGTTTTTTTATCCACCCATACAGAATGCCGTCAATATGCTTTTGTTATCTGTTTAATCAGGTCGCTGGAGCGGCTGTTATCTTTGAGGTGCAAAGGAGCTCCAGATCTGAAGCTAGAAAGGAGGAAGTTCGGAGGCAGGAACTAGAGGTGCATATCGACATTCATAAAAATTATTTTCTTGTGCTGAAATATGTGCCCATTCCCTCCTCCCTTCACACTTTTTCCCTCGGGAAAATAGATGAAATCATTTCCATAGAACACAGAAAAAATATGCTAATCAAGGAAAAAAACTCAGTGGAAAATGGAGCCAAAAGATTGAGGGGTGAAAATTCTCAACTGAGATGCTAAATAAAGCACTTACTGTATTTAATTTGTATTGCCCTCTGCATTAATAAGACCAGGTTAGGTTGGGTATTGCCACGATGATGCATTATTTGTTTTCTTGTTTATGGCGTATTTTTCTGTCGTAAGTCCTGCAATCATTGCTTTGAGATGTTCACCACACTGCACATAGTCTGAAGCTATAAGCATTGAAGTTACAGAGTTTTAAATATAATTATCCATGAAAGTGAATTTACTTTTCCACATGTTGTGGCATGCTATGATTGAAACTTCTTAGAGTTGCGTTTCTTTTTCTTCACCTCATTTACCTTTTTCCCTTGATACAAAAATAAGCTAAAGTATTTTATAGTTGTCATTGTTCATACGCACGGATAAACTCTTATGTCTTAGATCGAGGAGATCTATTACGAAAAGATGAGTTAAGGACTTGATGTTACTGTTATTGCTAGCACCGTGTCAAGTAAAACTAATTCATAATTTGTTTTCGTTCACAGGCAATGAAGCAGCGAGATGAAGAGCTGAATAGAGAGATTGAGTTCCTCAAGAACAGGATTGATGAACTGGAGAGACAAACCAAAACACGAGGGTTAAGCAGTATTTTTAGCATTGGTCATGCAGAAAGTACCAAGGATAAAGTAAAAGCTGGTTGATCCTCCGCTAGTGTTGTGCTAACAGACACATTGTAAGACCCCTCTACAGTTGAACAACTTAAAGAGTTAAGATAGTAGTTTCTGGAAGTAAAGAAACTTAAAACAACTCTGAAGAAAGGATCATGTTCTAGACGTGCAAGTTTTGACAGGTCAAAGTCACTAGAATACTACTAACCAAAATGGGTATCCGTAGTCTGCAGATTTTGCTCTATAAATAAAGGTCAACATCCCACATCACGACTGAATTGCATAGTCTGGAGATTCTTTATATGCACCTAGCCATTGAGGCAGTACTCGGATGACAATTTTATTTGTTCTGGCTTTCATTAATCAAAATTGTTATTAATAGTTCAGGTGTCTCTTAATTTGTTAAATGTTCTTCATTGTGCTTTATACCTGGGAATCTCCCAAGATGTTCATGGAGTTTTACCTCTAAATATAAGAGGACTATGAATCCCTATGTTGCTCGGAGCCTCCAAAATGTTGCTACCCAAGGAGAAACCTGGCGGCATTTTTGAATTTTCCAAGCAACATAGGTGAATTTGATTCAAGTGTTCTCTGTTGTGATTCCTTCTAATTATTGCCTTGGAAGTGGCCATAACAGCTTGCTCTACTTGTTTTGCCAGTGCTACTCCGAGAACTCGGATTTACTTGGTAATTAGAATCCTACTACTTATAGAAGGGTAAGGATACAAAACACAAAATTCTAGTCAAATTTTACACTAGAGTATTTTCCTTCAGCAACTTTGCATGTGCTGTTTTTGTATTGTTACACGAACTTGATATTTTAGCTAGCTTTTAATAAGGATAGCCCGGTGCACAAAGCATCCTGTATTAGTAGGGTCCCGGAAGGGAATTCATCCCTCTTTAGTACTCAAAGACATCTGCATTTGATTGAGATTGTCAACATATTGGATGCGTTTAGCGATCCTTTGCCCATCACTTTAAATCGTGTGCCAAACATAGAATCAGTAGAGATTTTGACGAAATCAAATAATTATAGAAAAATATAGATTGATGTATGGAAAATAACATCATTGGAAAAAACATATGAATGGTTTGATAAATCTAGTGCAGCAGTCGTAGTACCGAGCAGGACAATATCTGTTCAAACATGCTGTGGTTCAACCGTTGCCATCAAAGTGCACCCCATCCAAGACATCCATTAGAAGGTATACTACAATCATAAACTTAAGCTAATTTATGTATGTGCGCTGAAATCTAAAATATGTTGACATTATGTGTCTGATATGGTTATGTTATTGGTAATATATGTGTTTCAATTAGGTTGAATACATATAGATGACTCCCCAAACTTGCCAAAAATGTTCATTTAGACTCCTTTAGAAGGGTTAGATCTATTGAACACCTGATCTCGGTTCAAAATGTGCCTATCGTTAACCATTGGCCATGAAGGCATATTCTCAAAGCCCTTATATCTATAGTTGTGGCAATAGGAGTGTGATTTGGTAATATGCAATTTGATCTCTATTTATAGATTTATAGATAAAACGATTTCTTCCGCTTCTGAATTCCAAATAATTTGATTAGTGGTCATTACACTCAACAAATATTGCTTACATGGCAGTGTATGTGAGAAAACAAAATTTGAGCCTGTTCAAGTTAGCTTGTAAGACGCTGATAAGAAGAACCTTGTTCTCTTATGGTCTTAATTCCATCTTCATTGTTCCCTGTGCCAGACCGAAGGTACTCATCTAATCCACTGTTTTGCTGCACAAATAATAGGATGATCTCACGTGTTTCTTAACAGAAATTAAGTTGTTCCTTTTTCGGCTTTTTATCTTTATAAGGTTTGCCAAATGAAAACTAACTGACGCTTAAATTGAAGTCATGTTTCAGCAAAAAGTAGGAGAGACATGTATTTAACTACAAATAAACTACAAATACAGATTCACTATTGCTTTCAAAAATCCTAGATGAAATTTTATAAATGGCTTGTTGAGTTGAGCTAACTAACATGAAGAAGGCCTGTTGTGGCATCATTTTTGCCATTCCTCCTCCTTTTTGTTCGCTACACATTTGCTATCTAAAGGCTGATTACCCTACCTTAACCGGAAACAGGATTGGAAAGTGCAATGCTGATTTAATTATTGATCTACAGCAGAATATTGTACATGCTCCTCTTAGTCTGATATATCGCTCTTTCATTGCACCACACACCAATTATTTAGTCGCATAGAGTGTGCAGATGTCTATGAATTACTTTGTTCAGTTTTTTAATTCATCAAAGACAGTACATCGCCAATATGCTTTTGTTATCTGTTTAATCAGGTCGCTGGAGCGACTGTTATCTTTTGAGGTGCAAAGGAGTTCCAGATCTGAAGCTAGAAAGGAGGAAGTTCGAAGGCAGGAACTTGAGGTGCATATAGAAATTCATAAAATTGATTTTCTTGTGCTGAAATATTTGCCAAGTCCCTCCTGCACACTTTTTCCCTTGGAACATAGATAAAATCATAGAACACAAAAAAATATAGCATCTGGAAAAAAAAACTCATGGAAATGGAGCCAAAGATTGAGAGGTGAAAATTCTCATCTGATATGATGCCCTCTGCATTAATAAGATCAGGTTAGGTTGTCGCTACAATGATGCATTATAGGTTTTCCCAGGTTAAGTTGGGTATCGCTACAATGATCATTGGTTTTCTAATTTATGACGTATTTTGCTATGGTAAGTTGTGCAATCATTGTTTTGAGATGTTCACTACACCGCTCCTAGTCAGAAGCTATAAGCATTTGTGAGTTTTCAGAGAGTGAAGAACATAAGAAACTGATTTTACTTGTTGATAAACAAATGAAACATGAGTTTGATAAATTAACATAGAGATATTGATAAAAGCAAAAACTATTGTTTTAGTACTACTGATTAATATTAACTAGATAACATAGAATTCAGATTGCTGCAGGCATTTTTTTAATATTAACTTCTAATAGATAACACAGAATTCAGACTGCTGCAGGTCTCATGCATTTTTCTAACAGCATTGTACTTACAAGAGTTAATATTAACTCATAGATAACATAGAATTCAGACTGCTGCAGCTCTCATGCATTTTTCTAATAGCATTGAACTTACAAGAGTTCTAAAGCTAAATAAGAACTTACTTTTTCACCTATTGGCATGCTATATTTTAGGCACGTCTCCATAAAATTAATGGCCGAAAGCCAAAATTTAATTTAAGAGCCATAAAAATATACATATACATAATAAATAAAAAATTTCACATAATAATATTATTATTTATAATAGTAAGAATTGATTCAAGTTAATAAGACGTTAATCATGCGTTTTCAATATATTACCTTGAATGTTATTGCAAATATATTATTTATTATTATAAAGATTTGAGTATTTTAATTCAAAGTTTAAAAATAATTCTACTGAATGATAATAGTTTTGTTTACTATTTCAATATTCTCTGAAAGAAAAGAAAATCATATATAATCTATAATCTATAATATATTAAAAGTGTGAAAACCTTAGAAAAGTGATTTGAACTTTTTGCCTTTTATTAAAAGACTCTGCAATAGACCAAATTGTCTTTTTACTATTTTGCTTAAATTATTATTTAACTATTTTAATAATATCAACTATGATATTGAATCCTAACATATATATGGAAAGAAAAAATTAAGGGTTCTAAAACATATGGTAATAAGAAAATATTACAGTAAGAAGAACTAAAAAAAAAATTACTTAGCTCCTTAGTTTTTGGAAATATAGGTATGCGTGGTTTTTTTGATTTTTTTTTTTTTTAAATAAGACAATGAAGTTTATTAAATGTCTACAAATAACTTTAAAAACATACAGCAAACGGTAAGAAAAAAATATTTATATTAGCTTAGAGTTTTGGAATTCATATTCTCCTAAAATTGATAGATATTTATGGGAAAAAATATAAATTTATCATATTTAGGTAGTGTTTTTCAAAAAAAGGATTTGGACTTCTATAAATTGAGAATCCTTCTACAACAATACAATAACATCTTCAACGAACATATGGAACAAAAATATTTACTTTTGATCTTAGATCATTCTTTATTGTTTGCTTTACAATTGTTTTTTACATCAAGAAATATTTTTATAATATTTAATTTACTTTGATGTGCACTGATTTTGTAGGTATCTCGAAGATGTACGGTAATGATAATATATAGAGATATAGTTGATGGTAAATCGGACCCTCGTAGTGGTTGCTACCCAAGGAGAAACCTGCCGGTATTTTTGAATTTGATTCAAGTGTTCTCTGTTATGAGTACTTCTAATTATTGCTCTGGAGGTGGCCATAACAGCTTACTCTACTTATTTTGCCAGTGTTGCTAAGAGAACTCGGGTTTACTTGGTAATTAGAATCCTACTACTTGTAGAAGGGCAAAAGATACAAAGCACAAAATGCTAGTCAAATTTTAGGGTCCTGGAAGGGATTCATCCCTCTTTAGCAGTCAAAAGACATCTGCACTTGATTGAGATTGTGAACAGATTGGATGCGTTTAGTGATCCTTTGAAATTGCGTATCACTTTAAATCTTATGCCAAACATAGGTGTCAATAGATATTGACGAGATGTGATTTAAGACTATACTGATCCATGAAATCAAATAATCATAGATAAAAATGGATTGTATACGGAAAATAGCATTGGAAAAAACATATGAATGGTTTGATAAATCTAGTGCAGCAGTCTTGGTTCAATCGTTGCCATCACAGTACACCCTATCCAAGACATCCATAAGAAGCTATACTACAATCATACACTTAAGCTAAGACAAACATAGAGACAAGGATAAAGAATGTTGAGGAACTCGAGGAAAGATGGGTGTGTGGGAGGGGTAGCTCCAATCCATACTTGAGCACGAGAAAACTAAAGCTCTCAGCCTCTCACGGCTAACGATTCATTTGGTCTATTCAATAGGAGAAGTAACACTGCTACAAGAAAATTTGAAGCTCAAAAGTTGGAATAGAGCTTGTTTTACGCGGAACAGCACCCAACTTTCTTTACTGCTGAAACATCATCCTTGTTTCCAACATTAATGGTCTGCCCCTGAGGCAATGCTGCCGGGTCATCTCCCGCTTCAAGAGCTTTCTTGCTCACGACACGGTATATTTGTGTGAGCACTTCCGTGAAGGCGTTCTCCACATTCATGGATTCCAGAGCAGATGTTTCCATAAAGAAAGTACTCTCCTTCTCAGCAAATGCCTTGGCATCCTCGGTGGAAACAGCTCGTAAGTGACGCAAATCTGCCTTATTTCCCACAAGCATTATGACAATGTTTGAGTCAGTATGATCTCTGAGCTCCTTCAACCATCTCTCTACATTCTCGAAAGTCACATGACGAGTGACATCATAAACCAGCAATGCACCAACAGCTCCTCGATAGTAAGCACTAGTGATAGCTCGATATCTTCAGAAGAGAACACATCATATGAGATATAATATGATACATGAATTCATAACGTTTCCATACCGGAAACCAAAATATTAAAATTGTACCATGTAAAGAAGATTACAACACAAAAAATGGGTCTACTAGACACAAGAAGTTCAGATATAAGCCAATCAAAGCACGACATCTATTCTTGAAAAAAATTGACTTACATCTCGTATCAACTTTAAGAGTTAAAAATGCTACTTTTGAAAAAAAATGACTTACATCTCATATCAACTTAAGAGTTAAAAATGCACAATTCTATCGACACGAGACTAGAAAGAAATAGATGGCAGGGGAAATAAGAAGAGCAGTATCTCACCAGCATACATCATGTCACATACAAATTATCCCTGCTGAGTACCGAAATTAGAGCATCTTCAAATATAACTCGTACAACATACCCGGTGTAGTCATACAAAGTGAAGTTTAGGAAGGAGAGTGTACACGGACCTTGCCCTACCTCAGAGATAGAGAGATAGTTTTCTTATTACTAAACAATACTAACAACAACATACCCAGTATATTCCCATCAAGTAGGTCGGGGAGGGTAAGTGTACGCAATCCATACCACCTCAGAGGTGTTATTATTACTAAAAGAAATAAAAAATAGTTTTAAAAAAACGTGGTAATACTTGGCAGTTACACACATTCTATTTGAGGTCTAGAGAGGCCACGATTACGTTGCATGGCATGGTTGTATTATATTGGCAGTTAGACCATGGATTACATGTGATGACATAATTACCCTAGATTCCGTAAAAATGACGTGTATGCTAGATATTCTAGGCATGGCTTCGGTAGAGGTTGATCGAGAACTTTAAGGCGGCAAAAATATACTAGCGACATCCTTGATTGGTCATGTTACATCACTTCCTTTACTTACTAATGCTAGTCCTGAGGTTATTGTTCTACAGCAAGTGTGCTTGTACATGCAGTGGATCATTAGAGGCGTGATTGTGGTTGATACGTAAGGTAACAAGGTCAAGTTGATGTATCTGCATATTTGTTTGTGAATTTGTTTAGATTGAGTCAACATGCTTTTGGTGCAGCCAAACTTGTGATACTTTATAGATATCTTTGTCAAACGTTAGAGGGAGTAGAGTGTCATTGGCTATATTTTTTTTCTTTGCTTCAAGTTAGGTAATTAAATTTACTTGCTTAAATTAACCTGTTATTTAATATTTATTTCTTGTATCTTATATTATATAATAAAGGTATGGATCTACGAGAGGATATGGCCTCTCAGGCCATGAAGGGATCCATTAGTTGGCGAGTGGCTTATTCCTACCCAGGACCACAATGTGCTCGTGTCTAATAGGTTACGCAGCACTATAGAAGCACCTCACCTATTATATTTATTTTGAGATCAACTAGCATCATTCTTAGAATGTTTTAAAAAAAATATTATTTTAATGGTGGAAATGGAAGAGGGGACCGCAGATCTGGTGAAAATAGGGAAGAAATGAAATTTTTGATATTTATAGAAACAGATCTATACGCACATACCTGAAGGTGCCTTCCTACCACTGAGCCTTCAGGTATGTACTCAAGTCCAATCAGTGCAAAAAGCACATTTTTGGAATTTGAAATATTCATTGAAGGTGCGGTAAAATGGATGAGACATCCACATATTTTGGAAAATAAACTTAAGGATCATCATTCGTAAAACACCTTCCAAGTAACACACTTCATGAACTGACAGTTTTTCTCACGTCAAAGTTACACATTAAAGGTGCTCCACAGCCAATGTGTTTCACCATTTTGGTCTTGAGATTTCTAACCGACCCATTTATTGGATTTATTACTCAGCACACACCAATTCAATCAAAAATTCTTGTATCAGCAATCAAATGATACCGTACAAAAGTCAACCCATTTTCTTATCCCCACCCTGAGAAGATCCACTGCATTCCTACTTACATGGCTCTGACCTACAAGCTGGCCATAGAAGTGCTCTATCGCCCGAGCTAACCTCACTCATCAGACCATTAATTATCAATTTAACCGTCACAAAAAGCAACTAGTAGTTAGTACTGAATGTCTATGTTGCTTGGACTCTTCAAAAATTCCAATAGGTGCGTGTCGGATTCTCCAAAGTAGTGTATTTTTAGAGAATCCGACACGGTGCAGTATCGAAAGTGAAGAGTTCATGCAACTTAGCTGAATGTAGTTAGCAAAGGCTAAATCAACCACACTGATAACCATTGTTGCACAAGCATGGGCCATGAAGCAGCCAGTATGCTCACATCCATTAGTCTTTGACTCAACCTCTATATATATATAGTCAAAGCGCTCAAAGTTAGCATGAATTATCACAGTGTAACGAACTACACTACTAGATCTACCTGTATCAATACTTCAAACGAATTACCATCCTCTCTACACCAACGATCTTATACTTGCACTTACACTTGCATTCAGCAAACGTCGAGATCTAACTTAGCAAAAAAACCAACAATCAACAAGTACAAAGCAGCACAACATATCATTATCATTCCAGATCTCACACCATATATACATACACACAAAAGTAATAACAATAATTATAACAAGCAAAACAAACAATCTGAGCTTCACTCAAGGTATCATATACACAATAATATTAATAATAATTATAATGAATAAAAGAAGATGGATATACCGTTCCTGACCAGCAGTACCCCAAATCTGAGCTTCAACAACTTTATACTCAAGGTATCAAGCACACAAAAATAAAAATAAAAATAATAATAAGAATAATAAATAAAAGGAAGAGTTCTATACCGTTCCTGACCAGCAGTATCCCAAATCTGAGCTTTAACAACTTTATCCTCAACATGAATACTCCTTGTAGCGAATTCAACTCCGATGGTGGACTTAGACTCAAGGCTGAACTCATTGCGACTGAATCTGGAAAGCAGGTTTGATTTACCCACACCAGAATCACCGATTAATACTACTTTGAACAAGTAATCGTAATCGTCTTCCGCTCTGTATGCCCCCATTTTTGAAGAGGAAAAAACTTTTTTTGGGGGGCGGTGGGGGCACGGAGTACGATGAAAATTTGGAGAAGGAAGAGAGAGAGATGTGAAGGGAGCACCGCTTTTTAAAAAGGAGAGAGAGAGAGAGAGAGAGAGATTTATTCAAAAGGATTTGTCAGTACCATTTCAACTTGTTTTCTAGTACTACTAATTAGAGTAGAAAACCCCTCCTTAAGTCTCTGATTTTCCTGTTCAATACATTTCAAAATTCGTCATAATTTGAAAAGAAGTTTTCAATGGGGTGAAATAATAGTATCTTCTAATGAGCCAAAAATAGAAAAACATGGAAAGAATTTAATTTTTTTTGGAATTACCTTTTTTATATTATGCTGTGAGTGGTGAACAATTTTTTCACAAAAATGGAACATTTAAACTTTGTTCTGAGATTTACTCCGGGTGGATCCAAAATATTTCTGCAATTTTCACATATATTCAATAGTTTTTGCATAAGTTTTGTAGGTACTACATTATTCATTAATGTTAAAATACATTTGAATGTAAATTCAACTCACACTACATTAATTTGAGATAATTATAAAAGCTTATAACAACAACAACAAACCCAGTGTATTCCCACCTGGTGGGGTCTGGGGGTACGATGTACGCAGTCCATACCTCTACCTCTGAAGAAGTAGAAAGGCTGTTTCCGATAGACCCCCGGCTCAAGACACGCGGTACCACACAAACATAGTAAAGCACAGCACAAGGTTATAAGATTACATAACATAAATACGGCACTCCTAAGTAATATAAAATAGAGGAAAGCACACAGATTCGTAATAAAACATGGGACACGGACTCCTAACAGGAATAAACCCCCACCAAGTAGTTCCCTATACTAGCGACTCAGACTGGCCCTAGTCCACTGCTCTGATTCGCGTCCTCCAGACCTTCCTATCTAGGGTCATGTCCTCGGTGAGCTGTAACTGCTCCATGTCTCGCCTAATCACCTCACCCCAGTACTTCTTCGGCCTACCCCTACCCCGCTTAAACCCATCCAACGCTAGCCTCTCACACCTACGGACCGGGGCATCCATGCCCCTTCTCTTCACGTGTCCGAACCATCTCAATCGGGCTTCCCGCATCTTGCACTCCACTGGTGTCACACCAACCTTCTCCCGGATGTTCTCATTCCGAACTCTATCCCCTCTAGTCATCCCACACATCCAGCGCAACATCCGCATTTCTGCCACCCTCATCTTTTGGGTGTGGGAGTTCTTAACTGGCCAACACTCCGCTCCATACAACATGGCCGAACGGACTATCGCCCTGTAGAATTTGCCTTTAAGCTTAGGCGGCACCTTCTTATCACACAGCACCCCCGACGCGAGCCTCCACTTCATCCACCCCGCCCCAATACGGTGCGAGACATCCTCGTCAATCTCACCGTTACTCTGGATCACGGACCCGAGATACTTGAAACTCTCCCTCTTACCTACCTCCTGTGATTCCAGCTTCACTACTACCTCATTCTCCCGCCTCCCGTTATTAAACTTGCATTCCACATACTCTGTCTTGCTTCTGCTCACCCTGAACCCTTTAGACTCAAGGGTTTGCCTCCGCACCTCTAATTTGTCACTCACACCCCCTCGAGTCTCATCTATCAGAACTACATCGTCTGCAAAAAGCATACACCACGGCACCTCCCCTTGAATACGCCGCGTCAACACATCTATCACCACTGCAAACAAAAAGGGACTAAGAGTAGATCCCTGATGCAACCCTGTCCGGACCGTAAAATGCTCTGAGTCTCCTCCCGCCGTCCTCACCTGGGTTTTCGCTCCATCATACATATCCTTGATTGCTCTGATATATGCCAGCGGTACTCCACTCACCTCCAAGCATCTCCAAAGCACCTCCCTGGGGACTTTGTCATAAGCCTTCTCCAGGTCGATAAACACCATATGCAGGTCCTTCTTCCTTTCCCTATACTGTTCTACCAGCCTCCGTACCAGGTGAATTGTCTCCGTCGTCGAGCGGCCAGGCATAAATCCAAACTGGTTTTCTGAAATAGACACTATCCGTCTCAGCCTAACCTCGACCACTCTCTCCCAGATCTTCATAGAGTGACTCAATAACTTAATCCCCCAATAGTTATTGCAACTCTGGATGTCCCCCTTATTCTTATAGAGAGGTATCATGGTGCTCCACCTCCAAGCCTCGGGCATCTTTGCCGTCTTGAAGATTTCATTAAACAATCCCGTCAACCACCTAAGACCAGCCTCTCCAACGAACTTCCAAAACTCGACTGGTATCTCATCCGGTCCCGTCGCCCTACCCCTTCGCATTCTGCGAACAGCCTGTCTAACCTCTTCTACCTTAAAACGTCTACAATAGCTAAAATCCCGACACTCCTCTGAGTGCTCCAGTTCCCCTAACACAATAGCTCTATCCCCTTCGTCATTCAAGAGCCTATGAAAGTACGACTGCCATCTATTCTTAATGTGGCCGTCCTCCACCAACACTCTACCGTCCTCCCCCTTAATGCACCTCACCTGATCGAGGTCACGACCCTTTCTCTCCCTAGCCTTAGCGAGTCTAAACAACTTTTTCTCCTCTCCCTTCCCCTGTAACCCTGCATACAGGCTCTCAAAGGCGGCCGTCTTAGCTGCCGTGACTGCTGACTTAGCCTCCTTCCTCGCTAGCTTGTACTCTTTCCTGTTTACCCGCTTCTCCTCTTCGTCCTTACTCTCCACCAACTTGGCATACGCCCCTTTCTTGGTCCCCACTTTCTTCTCCACCTCTTCATTCCACCACCAATCCCCCTGATGGTGCCCGGCCCGGCCCCTAGAAACCCCCAACACCTCACTTGCATTCTCCCTGATGCACCTAGCCGTCCTATCCCACATACTATCCACGTCTCCCCTACACTCCCACACCCCCATTCCCGCCAACTTCTCCCCTATCTCCCACGCATTCACTGGCGTCAAGCCGCCCCACTTAATTCTAGGTCTACACTCCCTGCTCCTCCTCTTTCTATTCTTCTTTATACCCAAATCCATAACCAAGAGCCTATGCTGGGTCGAAAGATTCTCACTTGGGATGACCTTACAATCCTTACACCACGCCCTATCCCCTTTCCTAAGCAATAAAAAGTCAATCTGGGTCCTGGCTACCGCGCTTCGAAAGGTGATCAGGTGCTCGTCCTTCTTCGGGAAGCCCGAGTTCACCAACACCAGCCCAAAGGACCTCGCAAACTCCAATAGGGTAGCCCCCTCTTCATTTCTCTCCCCAAAACCAAAACCACCATGCACATCACCAAAGCCTCCCGGTAGCGCCCCGATGTGCCCGTTGAAATCTCCTGCTACAACAATCTTCTCCGAGCTGGGCACGCCTCTCACCACCTCCTCCAAAGCCTCCCAAAACCGTATCTTCTCCTCCCCCTCCGATCCCACTTGCGGCGCATAGGCATTACACACGTTCAAGGTAAACCCCCGAATGACCAACTTAATAGTCATCAACCTATCATTGATCCTCTTCACCTCTACTACCTGACCTCTAAGCTCTTCATCCACTAAGATGCCAACTCCATTCCTACGCCTCTCGCTCCCAGAGTACCACAGCTTGTAACCATCCACATCCCTAGCCTTAGACCCTACCCACTTGGTCTCCTGAACACACGCAATGTTGATCCTCCTCTTCCTAAGGGTCTTCACAAGCTCTATGGACTTGCTCTGCAGGGTCCCTATATTCCAAGACCCAACCCTCAGCCTACCGTCACTACCCGCACGCCCTCCACTACTCCCCCCACGGCCAAACCTTGGCCTCCCTCCCACTCCCGCCCTTTCCTCATCCCCCGCCCCCACCACGGCCCCCCGCCCCAACCCCCTCGGACATGACCCTATCCACCCATTACTGCCCACAGCCACAACTAGACGAAAGTATAAGAGAATATAAAGATAATATAAAGGTATAAAGACATAAACGATGGTAATAGCAAAGCAGCAGCAAGTAATACAAGTCTCACACAAATTCAAAGAAATACTCCAGCAACCAAACTATACTCAATTACTAGTATAATACGAAGAATGAAAGAATGCAGAATGAAGAATGAAATAAGCAAAGGTTAGAAGTCACCAGATTTCGCTTGTAGACCAAGCCGGCAACCAAGCCCTGCGTCGACCTGCTGCCGGGGGATTTCGCTGCTGAGATGGATCTGCGGCTGCTGTCGACCGAGCGACGGTTGCGGCTGAAGACCGAGCTTCGGCTGTTGGACTGTTTTACCGGCGCCGGAGGAGGGGGGTGGGGGTCTGGACAGAGAAGGGTGGGGGGGTGGGGGTGGGGGTGGGGGGGTACAGCGGGGGGGAGGAACCGGCGTTCGGCGACAGGGGTCGGCGTCGGTGACCGGCGGTCGGGGCCGGGGGTTGGGTCGGGTCAGCGCCGTAGGTCAGCGACGACGACGGGGCCGGAGACCGGGGCGCGGGAGAGAGAGAAAGCCGTTCGGCCGGCGACGGCGGTCGACGCCGGGGACCGGTGGTCGGGTCGGGTCGGCGCCGACGGACGGTGACGGCACCGAAGGCTGTGGACCAGGGCGAGGCGAGAGAGAGAGAGAGGGGCTAGGGAGAGAGAGAGAGCCGTTAGAGGCTAGTAAGACCAACAAATTCGAAAATCCCAAATATAGACGACAGTTAAAAGAGCTCCAATTATAAAAGCTTATAAATTTTAAATATCGAATGATCTCTCGTTAAAATTAAATAAAGCTAAATAAGTTTACACTAAATGAATCTCGATCAATTTTATAATTTTGACATGGATATATTGTGACTGTCTGACATCGATGGATGGCAACTGCCAAGAAGTTTAAATAGCACATTATTGCATTTTATGCATAATTAACTAAGTATACTTTTCTTGAATAATTTGTTTAGTGAGGGTGGCTTTGGAAAAGGAAGGGAAAACAAAAAAAGAGTTTTCAACATGTGATGTGAAATGTGAAATAGAAAAGGATTTGGTGAAATCAAAAGTTGCATTACCCGTGATAAAAGGGTAGGTGCCTATGGAAACAAAAGTTATTTTTTTAATTCAACTAGAGGAGTACTGCGTTAATTTCAATTTTTCTATTAGTGTGGAAACAGAAATAGTAAAATGGGGAGCTACGAACATAATAACGACAAATAAACAAAGCAACATAACTAATCTACGACCAGGGGTCAGCATTCAATTTAATTCACAATTTATCGTTGGCTATTGTGAAATTATACTAGATATGCTGCTGTTGTCGCCCTTGGCAACTTCCTATGAGTTGCTTGGCATTGGTAGTAGAAAGGACATGTTCACTAGGAAAAAACCTGAGAGTTAACACCAAAAAAGTACTACAGTATATAAGTATCTATTTCGTATTTGGTACAAGATTTGTAATGTCCTCCACATTTCTGTACTTTTACTTGAATAGAAAATCTTTCAAAAATAACCTTTCATTTATACAAGAAAGAGATAAAATACTCCCTCTATTTTAATTTGTTTGTTTAGCTTTCATCTTAATCAGAGAGCTTTTTTTTGTAAACTCTTTATTTCAATTTTTCACGTGACCTATTTAAAACAACAAAATTAAAACAGTCTAGTATATTTATTAACACAAGATCTGAAAGTCTTCTTTACTAACTTTAACTTCAGCACAAAACGAACTGAATGGAGGGGTAATATAATTAGTACCATAAAACATTAATTCATATGAATTGGTTGAATGATGCTAAAGGAGATTTCGAAGTGGGACAAAAGAATACTGCGCTCAAGCATTTTATTCAGTAACTCTGCCTTTAATATGCTGTGACAATAACATACATTTCCTGTTGACCAGTGCTTCAAAAAGAATATTATGTGATACAACTTTTTTTTTCTATGTATATAAGTGCTAAGATATGTATAAATGAGGATCATTTAAGTAGAGGTGAAGATAATTAAACATCACGTATACAAATGGGGGCAAAATCTTTGACCAGTATAGATGGAAAATGGAGGAAAACACTTCAATCCTTGGGCCTCTTGCTCATTGCTTTTCTCTTGTTCACTTCCAAGTATCTCTTTCTCAGCCTAATGGCTTTCGGTGTAACCTGCAATAATTTTTTTTAAACAAAGGCATCGTTAGTGTAGGCTTGCATTATTCTGGATACCAAGGTACAGATGTTCAGCCGAACAACCCATTATTCGAAATAGGTATTATAGAAAGTCATCTGTAATGGGAAGTCATTTTATCACGTTTGACAAGTTAAAATAGCAAAGATACCTCAATAAGCTCATCGGAAGCAACATATCCTATGGCCTCTTCAAGAGACATCTGCAATAAAACCATCGGACATCAGACAATCAACAACCAGAAGGAGCACAGCTTAATACCATAAGATTCGTTAGCTAAAGACACTTTTGAAGACGAACAATCTAACGAAGTTTTCTCACACTTCTTTAAAAACTTCACGCGAGGAAATATGATTTAGGAGTGTCATGCAATATGTCAACAGCAAAAGTTCTTTTTTTTTTTTCATTTTTTGAGAAAGGTAATTGTAACAGCACAAAGTTTTGTAAGTGGATAAAGCACAATCAAGAGTAGAAACTCACAAGGCGAGGAGGAGTTAGCTTGGCATTCTCATCCTTGCAAGCGGCCCTTACATTTGTGAGTTCTTTTGACCTAACCGGGTTGACCTGTATCATCCAATCACCCAAGAGTCACAAATGCGCATGACAAACACAGTAAGAAACAAAACAACAGCTTCTTACATCAAGGTCTGTATCTCGAGAATGTTCTCCAATAATCATGCCATCATATGTCTGCACATTATCCAAGGCAAAGTAAGATTACAATACTTTTATATTCTTCAAAAGAGCATGTGATTGATATGCTTTCATGATCCCTGATAGTATACCCTTTTTGTTTTCCGTCTTTACTTCGAAACTTCAAATTTTACAAGTCTTCACCTTGCAAGAACACCGGACCTGTAGTTTATTATACATTCCACAGCTTAAACATCTCCCCCATCACCCCCATCACCCCATCACCCTTTTAAGTAACCACAAATGGAATATTGAGATCACAAAAATGTTTGCTAGTTGACCAACGTTGATACCCTTTTACTACTTGTAAGGAACGAAACTAGGACAAAAGGCTGAGAAACAGTTCAGTTGAGTCACCTCCATCCCAGGAGCCACGAAGAGAATTCCACGAGCTTCTAAACCCATCAGTGCATGAGCAGTGATTAACCCACGGCCCATCGATACCTGTTCAACCAACAGAACAAGGACAGTTATCCATAAACTGAAAGAGGAGACATATATCTTTTCAAAAAACAGAATATATTATATCAAATACAAGTGTATTACGAGGATTTTCCAAACATATGTTCAAATCTGAGCTTAACTGTCTTGAAGTGCAAGAGAGAAGATGCATTTGATGTGCTTACCAGAACTCCTTTTCTGACATTTCCAAGAGGACCACGATATTTTTCATAAGCTGCACCAAGGAGAAAGATGCTAAGCATAATGAAAAGTCAAACCATATAGCAGGCATTCATACATACATTAGATGTAGTCAAAATAGACAAGGGAAAAAAGAGCTAAAGAATAACTCCAAAAGCCAGCGCCTTGGCATTTGCTAAATTGAAAATTTGTTCTCTACATATGAATTCATGAGTTGATCGTGTTTATGCACGGATAACACTTGCACCTATACTTAAAAAAGATAAAATGGGAAATAACTCATTTTGAAGTGCCTATTCAAAGATCTGCATGACATGTCAAGCTTTTCTTTATATATGTCTGACGATTAAAATCAGAGATAATAACACTGTTGGCTCCTCTGTTATTAGTTAACTCTAATGGTCCTTGTGATATATGACTAAGCATATTTAACGTTCAATTAATATGTGCCCTTCTAGTTCTTCTATATAGAGAATATTTATCCTATTTTTAGAACAATATTACCCTCATAATACATGGATATTAAATGATGTAACAGTTAACAATTCGAATGTGATGATTCCACAAGGAAAGGGGTCAAAATGCACGTATCAGTTAATTGAAAGTTAAATGTGGATATCACAAGGACCAAAATCAGAATATGTCGATATTTGAGGGACTAATAGTGCAAATTCCCTGTTCTCTGTCAAAGAAAAAACTGACCCATGAAGAAACTCAACCCACCAAACGCTCAGAGGTATTTTAAGAAAGAAAAAGCAGGATGGTTTACCCAAGGTGCATTCAAAGAAAGAAGAGGGATATAAAGAGGCCAACATTTGTAACATCAATGTAAATTCAGAAACAATCTAGTGTCAGACAAGAATGTTTTATTACAAAGTTCAACTGAGCTGGTAAGCTCACATTCACATATTGCTAGCACATAGTTACTTTTGCAGTTTTGTCATCGTTATATAAATACGCAGGGAGATCCTACTGTAATGTGCGGCATGAAATTGGAGTAATTGTCAGATAAACTTGTCATAAATAGTAAAGACAAGTTGAAAAGCATACTCAGAAAAGCTCGGTGCATAAATCCAGAGCCACGGGTGTCACTGCTGAACACACTTCTATAGCCAACTAGCCCTCTGCATTAGGTCAGGGAAGCTTAAAAATTAAACAAACTAGAAAAAAAAAAGTAAGCAGCCAAGCTTGAAGAACATGCTGAATAAAAAACGAGGGTGTGAATACAGAAAGGTTGCAGTTGCATGAAACTGAAATCTGAATCTACAAATTTGTTAGCAGCCTCTAATAAAATCTTTTAAGAAGATGCATTGATTAATCATTTCAATAAATTGGCATTAGTTTTGTCACTATGTTAACCAACGAATAATCCAGTCACATTTTAATCCCATACCTCTGGATCGATAGGGTATACCTTGAAAAACAAAGACAAGATAAAACGAGGATAGAGAGCAAAGAATATACCTAGATAAGACTCATAACTGTAGCTATTTAGTACTTTACCTTACTCAAAATGCTCAGATAACTAACCCTCCAGCATGTATTAAAAGAGAAATCAGTATCATATGCATCCAGGACATGCAAGGAGGGAAGAACAGAATAATATTCCAAAAGGCAGAGGTAGGGAGAGAGAGGGAGGTAAAACCAATCTTCTAATTACGTCTCATTGTGCTCTACAAATAAAGAAAACCTGCCAAGCAAATCTGAAATAAAATACCTTGAAGGGCATGTCAGACACATTCTAGTCCTTCCCATGTTGCCAGGAACAGGGCCCATGTCAGTAACTTCACCTCGCCTGTGAGAAAGTGCTTCCATGACCAAACCTACATGCTCGTCATCAACCTGGAAACAGAAGATGGTCCCTAGTGATTTGGTATAAAATCTGAATTAAGTAAAAAACAATACTATAGGTTTATGCAATTGATTTGTGCACCTCAATAGTCACTTCTTCAATTGGCTCAAGCTTAACACCTTTCTCTACTTTGTACCTATGCGTACAGACATTGCAAATGCAGTATTAGCAGTTTGTCACCAAGGCTACTGGTGAATAATAGATACCAGTTGCACAGATACTATTAGGCCATTCAAAACCCCAAAAGAAACACCGTCTTAAATGAAGCTATAAATGTCTTGTCTACCATAGATATGTAAATATGTGTATATAGTGAGAGTGAGCATAGACGTGTATGTCTAGTTCTGGTAAGCTTTAATCTGAACACCATTCCGTAATAAGAAATAATTCTCTGCTCCTTTTTGCAATATGCTCTATATCTCCTGAATTATTGAGTAACCATAACAAAATTTACCAAGTCACAAGTTAATAGTACAGAGGAAGAGTATGCAGGCATATCAAAATGTGAATCCTAGCAAACCAGTCCAGAATGAGGACAAAGAAGCTCACATGACTTTAGGTGGGGAGACAGAGAGCTCAAATCCTTCGCGTCTCATGTTCTCAATTAAGATGCCTATTACGAACAAGAAAAACAGAAAGAAAGAGTTAGGTGTGTGTAAAATTCTAGAGAGAGAGCTCAGGTGGACTGCTTGCTTGATCCGGTTTAATTTTGTCCCTTAAGCACATATGAGACAAGCACGAATATTGGCTACATTGTTAGAGATCGTTACACGAAACAACTCACCTAATTGAAGTTCACCTCTACCCTGCACTTCATATGATTCCGACGTACTGGGGAGAACATTTATGGCAAGATTTGTTTCTGATTCAGCTAACAGCCGGTCACCAATTTTCCCTCCAGTCAACTATAAGAAGTACAAAACATTTTAGATGGCATCAGAAAAAAGAGCCTGTAGTTTCAACAATCCTATTTTCCCAGGCAGTTTAACTTAAGGACACATGCCTTCTGAAATTTCTTCAAAGTCTAAACGGACTCATCTCTCTTCTTCTTTCAGATTGAAAACTGACTAATCTCTGCTCAAAAATTCAAGAAATTTCTTGATCCAATTGACACTGGTTCCAAAATCCTATATCTCAAAAATGATAGAAGTCTTTTAAGGGAATGCTTATTGGTACAAGTTTCAATTTATGAGTTTAATACCTCTCCCACATATTTTGATAGCCTATATAAGTTTAATACTTCTCACACATACATCAAATAAGAACGCCAACTGGAACACTTGAAATGACGAAATGAGGATTCATATAGCCGACCCCGGACTGAGGCGTAGTTGTTGTTGGACATTTCAAAGCTCATCAGTTACTCGGCATACAGAACCACCCCCCATCCTAAGCTGTATACTTCATATTTTCCAGAAATTGTTTTAAACAGTTTGTAGTACAATAACCCTTCAATGACAATAATTACAGTCAATTCTAGTTTCTGCTTAAGGAAGAAATAATATCAAAGGACAGTGACAGTCTTTGTTATAGTGAAGCATACAATTATAATAAGTTATAACAGAAATCACTGTACTAGTGCTGGCAAATGGGTTGGTTGGGTCGGATATGGGCAGGTTGAAAACAGGTTAGACAAAATAGATAAAATTACAACAGATAAAAAAGGATTGATATGAATATCCAATATTATCTATTGTTTGGTGTAGACTGTAGAGGACCTGATAAGGCAGCAACTTCATGAACAGAGAATCGCTATACATATGATAAATACCTTTCCCCCCTTCTCCTTCACGGATATTATAATATTAATCTCTCACGTCTTGGAGTATTGCATTTGGAACTGGAACCAGCAACTAGACATAAAGATCACATAAATAGGAAATGAGCGGCGAAAATTATATACTTACATGACTACCATCAGAACCAGCCAAGGGAGAATCATTGACACCGAAAGTCATGGAGATGGTAGGGGGATCAAGCACAACTGTGGGCAATGCCGTCATAATCTGTCAAGTTTAAGAGTAGTTGCAGAAAAGGTTGAGGAATTTAGCTCACAAAGAATTCAGTCTCAGTAACATGTTACAAGATCAAGAACCACATACCACGTGGACATAAAATAGGAAACACAAACAGGAAAATATAATTAACCAAGTAACAAGTACTAAAATGTATCAACTAATGAACTTAATAAAGACTAGTTAAGTTCAGGAAAAGGAAGTAAAACAGTGGTAACCATAACGACTTAAATATCAACTATTGCTTGGTTTAACTCTGAATCAATTGACTAAAATGTACAAAACGTATAACTGCACACCTTGTTAGTCGAACCTTATTAGAACTTCCACAATCAGGGATATCTCTATTCTTTGATTTTAGTTTTAAGCATGTACGACGCAAGGAATAAAGGATGATCAGGCCCCTTTAATAATTATTACTTAAACCATTATATTGCACTTAAACAACATCCTACTGCTATTAATTTTCCTACAGCAATAAAAGTTAAAACAGCTTCAACAATATCACTTTAGACAGTATAAATTGCTATGAAGGCATAAAAAGGTTGGTTTCTACATTCAAAGCACAATGGTATCAATGTTTATTTTGGAGCAATAATGACTACAATTTCTGCAGAGGTCATATAATTTCATGTTAGGAACTCTTCCACATGCTAGTGAAGTATCATTTCCTCTTGCGTACAGGATTTTTCCTTCTTCGATGTGAAAGTTATCTTGTATAATAATGCCAGCAAAATTTCCACCCACAAAGCGTCAAGATTCCCAGATCAAGAAGCAATAGAAGAAATAACATGATCTAGAAACAATTAGAATTGAGTTGGATCACTAAGTGAAGAAGAAGTCACATACCTCTGCATTCGCAACTGTGTGTCCAATTGTCGGACTTGACAAACCTGCCATGGACACTATGTCACCTGCACCAGCACTATCAACTGGATCTGCTCTCATACCCTTCTTTTTCATCAGCTTTACAATCTATAAAAGTTTGACCAGTAAACAAGAAAGGAACAGAAGTGAAAATTAGGTGACAATTTCAAAGCATGGAACTAGTTCAGGCTTAGTGTTCCAACAATAAGTAAATAAATGATGGATCCTGAATATAGTCCTAAAAATTCACGCTTGAAAATTGAAATAAGTTAGTTGAATGCTGAAATATCTTCGTCCGAATCTACATGAGCTATCACCAATTATAGTTTTCCTCTTAAAAATTAACTTACTGATGCATAATAAAGTTGCAAGTAATAACCATCCAAGTTACAATCAATACCTCTGATAACAGATTACATAAGTTATTAATCTCGTATGTTAATTAAAGTATCACAGAAATATATCACATGATAAGATATGTGTACACTGTACAACTAATTCTCTGATAGTCTAACACGTGGTTTTGACTATTTGATATCATTAAGTTGCCCATATTGGAGTTCAATTTAATTTGATTACCTCAAATTTTCAAAATTTGAAAATTGATTTGATGACTAATATATACAACAATTTATTAGATTTCCAAATATTCCTCTAGCATCTTAAAGCATACTAAAGTTACAGATTTGATAAAAAGAAGATTTTCCCTTAGTTCTGTAGACAACAGACCTTTCCTTCTTCAATTTTTACAGTTCCATCGTCTGTGTTCTTCAGCCCATGTACTTTATCACCGACACGAACAACTCCACAAGTTACACGACCCGTCAAAACACGACCAAGATAAGGATCTTTCTCCATCATGGAAACCTGAAAGCAACTGTTAAGCATCTTCTCAATGCACATAAGAATGCAGAAGTTTGAAGATTCTGAAAGGATTAAGATCAGAAAATCATCAGAGAACATGGACCCAAAAAAATAAAGTTATCCAATATGAACAACTAATAAAAGCGGTCTTTCAAAGGTTCAGTACATCTAATTAGGGCCCCAGACTTGAAGAGTCGATCCGAAGGATCAAACAAAGATGGAGAGCTTATTTCTTAAGTTGCAGATTACCTTTTAAAGAGGACGGAAAGTAACCTAGCCACTATAGCAAGGTCTAAAATCACTTTCTCTGTTGCACTTGATGACAAACCTTAAACAACCCCCCACCCCACCCCAAAAAAGAATTCTTCTGTTTGGATTTGGATCGACTTCTCACCTATTGGTAAATCCTTTCTTTCCTGGCTTTATACAGCCTACCTGACTTTTTTCTCAGCTAGCATCTTTCCCAGCTCATCTTGCAGCATTACATCCATTATAAACTTATCTAGATTAGCTATGCACAGCACCACTTTTTAACCAGCTCGCATGCACCTACCTCCGACGATTTCGTTCTCCCTATTAATGAGCCATTACATTCCTTTTCAATTCTAAAAGATAACAGCCATTGAAGCATGCGTCCATTTTCTCTTCCATCTTTATCCCTAATCACCAAATAAATATCAACACGCATCACTATTTCCATTGTCCAACAAAAGATGAGGCTCTCGTAACAAGCATTCGTCTGCAACTTCTCCATCGGCAAGACCTCTAACCATTTATGAAGGAATTCTCAGTACAATATTTTATTGGAAAAACAAAGCAGGGACGAATTTCTTACCCATGGCCATGGCTAGTGGTACTTGAAAAAATGGAGGTACCTCAACGAGGTGAAGCAAAATGTACAATAGCTAATTGAACAAAAGCTTAAATATACGAGAATTATTACCAGCTTTAGCGCTTCTACACTTTAAATTTTGCAAAGTTGCATAAGCAACTGATCACCTAAATCATTTATCTCAATAAGATTTATAAACTAAGAAATGACAATGCAATACTAACCAGCATCTGAAAAGGGGCATCTAGGCTGGCACTCGGTGGAGGAACATGCCCAACAATTGCATCAAGCAATTGCGACATATCCTTCACATTAGGAGGACTTTTTGTATATGTGGAAGATGCCCATCCTTCTTTCGCTGAAGCATAAAGAACAGGAAAATCCAATTGTTCCTCTGAAATAGAATAATACAAGCTCGATCAGAAAGGGTCAAGGTTAAATATAAAATTCAAAGAAAATATAAAATATATGGAGTTTGAGTCTATGTATGGGAGAGAGATCCAGAAGAAATGAACTTAAATTTGTTATGAAAGTAATTTTCTAGAACCTGAAGCACCAAGGTTTGCGAAAAGATCAAATACAAGGCTCTCAACTTCATTACATCTCTCTTCAGTCACTGCATATGTATAATTGAACAGTTAAATATGAAACCACTAAAAGAACTTGTGATGCGAACTACCTCAGAAATAGTAATACCTGCAGGTTTGTCAACTTTATTGAGAAGAAGAATGGGGCGTAAACCATATTTTAGGGCTTTGGCAAGAACAAATTTTGTCTGTGCAAGTGGACCTTCACCAGCATCAACAACTAGGACTGCTCCTTCAACCATGCCAACAACCCTCTCAACCTGTAAGCAAATGAAAAGTGAAAAACTTACAAGTGTCATGTCAACCTAACAACACGAGGCGATACTCGAGTAGAAATTCAAAGAAACTTCCGTCAAAACAACGAAACGCTACATGATGGCATTTGACAATAAGATCCACTCTCCATTTTTTCTATGATGAAGATGACATATAAACAATACAGAAAGCTCTTGCAATTCACCATGGTAAAATGGAATTCACTCCCATTCAATGAAAACGTCAGTTTAGTGCAAAACAACTGACATTAGAAACAGTAGCCAATTGTCCAAGAAAATTGTACCAAGATTATGAAAGAAAATTTTGCTCAGGAAACTGTTTCAAACTTTTTTAATGAAGTGCTCAGAAGGTGCTTCTCATTGAAAAGCTCTTCTTCCACACACATAACACTCATAAATCTTCACAAAAAAAATTACAACTATCAACTTCCACAAACTTCTTATTCAATATTATTTTGAAAAGTACTTTTCCCGAGTATTGTCCAGATGATTCCTCATGAGAACCTTTACCACAAAGAATTTCTTTTACCGCAGTCTTACTTTCAAGGATGTAACTAAGGAGAAGACTGGAATAACAGTTGCCCCTAGAGCTAATAGAAGCTCGATCATCTTTTCCTCTTCACTAAGCCTGAATGACTTCCCAAAATCTTGAGTTTATGATTCTTATTAACACAATATCAGTAGATCCATTTACTGAGTCTAGAGACAATCTGACACGTGGAAATAACTTCTTGCTTTTAGAGAACGCAATTACAATGGTAATCCTATTTCAAAGCATATCAATTTTTCATATTTGTATCCATTCCCCCTCAAAATCCAAATAATTTTTAAAAAATCCATCTCTTTAAAACTTTGTACTCTTAAAACCCAAGGTAATAGTCAAATTACTAATTCTTGTGGCAACCTCTATGTGATTTATATATCTAAGGAAAGAAAAGATTATAAAAGACTTTACCACCAAAATCTTCATAAAATAAATACTTACTTCACCACCAAAATCTGCGTGTCCAGGAGTGTCCACCATGTTTAGCTCTTTGTCCTTCCACGAGATGGATGTAACCTTAAAAGTGTAAAAAGCATATCAGAGCTCACCCAGATCTTGGTCCAAATGACCTTATAAGGTTTACTTGAATAGACATCAGCAGTGTTACCAAAGCGACCATGCTAAACTTACATTGTGACCCATTTTGTATTCATAAAAATAAATTAAAAACAAAAAAGCATCCCCCCCCCCCCCCCCCCCCCCCCCCCCAACAACACCAAAAAAAAAAAAAAAAAAAAAAAAACCAACCCCCCCCCCCCCCCCCCACAAGAACACAATCATAACCTTGTTTTCAAAAAGGAAAATGACATCTACAATTCGGTCACTAGTTTAAACTTCATTCATCCCAAACTTATGGCCTTGCTAAAACTTTCTAAGATCAACATCATCCATATCTGGCTCAGCAAATATACCAAGCTGTAACTTTCATCACTCTACTACCAACCACATGGTAGCAGCTGTAAGTCCGGCCTTTTTTTCATCATTGCCAGTGGAAGCAGTACTTCATACTACACATAGTAACAACCCTTAAAATTCTGATATCTTAAATCATCACATGTATTTGAAAGCCAACATGCATCTTCAAGATAACAGAGCATCCTGAATAACACTATCAGTGAATAGTCAGTCAACCTCAAATTCCATCTTCAAAATCACAGTGCAGTTCATGGTTAGCTAAAGAAACGTACTAGTGGTCCTCACAAAACCTCTTAGTCTTAGAAGGAAAAAGATTAAATTAATCCACAGATTAAGTATCAGGCAAAAGATTGACTGAAGAAAACGAGGTTATTGGCTAAAACTTTCTAAGATCAACATCATCCCATCAGCATCATCCATATCTGGCTCAGCAAATATACCTAGCTGTAACTTTCATCACTCTACTACCAATCACATGGTAGCAGCCGTAAGTCCGGCCTTTTTTCATCATTGCCAGTGGAATCAGTAGTTCGGACTTCGGACTTAATACAGTAGCACCTAAAATTCTGATATCCTTAATCCTACATCATCACATGTATTTGAAAACCAATGTGCATCTTCAAAATCACAGAGCAATCTTGAATACCACTAATAGTTAGTAGTGTTTCAAACTCAAGAGTGTATCTTCAAAATCATTCTGGGTAAGCTAAAAAACCATATGGGTGGTACTCAAGAAATCTCTTAGTTTTAGAAGAAAAAATCAAATCCATATACAAACGAAGTAGAAGGCAAAATATTGGGAAAAGAAAATCAGCTAATCAGCTTTAACTTCCTCAGACCAACATCATCCAAATCTGGCTCAGCAAATATACCTAGCTGTAACTTTCATCACTCTACTACCAAACCACATGGTAGCAGCCGTAAGTCCGGCCTTTTTTTCATCCTTGCCAGTGGAAGTAGAAGTTCGGACTACGCATAATAACAACCCTTACAATTGTTATATCCTAAATCATCACATGTAGTTCAAAATCAACACGCATCTTCAAAATCTTAGAGCAATCTTGAATACCACGAGTAGTAAGCCAAAGAATCTGGCACAATAGCAAGTAGTGAGTCAAACTCACAAGTCACAGTGCATGTTCAAAATCACAGAGCAATTCATGGTCTAACGATTGTGATTCCATCTGAAGTCTAGCAACAAGGGTTTTTATCTTAAGATAATAAGGTGTAAGAGACAATTGGCCGACTTGAATAAAGCATGAGAATATGCTATTAATGAAGGCAAGATAGTCAACAACACTTAAGGATTAGGAAATAGGGAGCTTCATAGTAACAGGAAAAAAAAAAAAAAAAGGGCAGCCCGGTGTACAAAAGCTACCGCTATGCGCGGTGTCCGGGGAAGGGGCCCACCACAAGTGGTGTATCATACGCAGCCTTACCTTGCATTTCTGCCAGAGGCTATTTCCAAGGCTTGAACCCGTGACCTCTTGGTCACATAGCAGGAACTTTACCAGTAACAGAAAGTGGAACTTTTTCTGTAGAGCTGCGTTTTGATTCCGAGAAGTCTATCCACCTAATTAATTCAATTGGTATAAAAACATGGACCAAGTGACCACGACGTAATATATACAGATGAATCCAGCTTCAATTATAACATGTATGCTTTTAAAAAAAAAAAAAAAGAAAAAAAAAATCCAAACTATCAAAGCTAATGAAATAGAGCCTTTTACGGTTGTACCTACGCACTGTCACCTCCCTCACCCCACCCCCACCCCCAAACCCCAAAAACATGAACTCTCTCAGGAAACATTGGAAGCCAAACAACAGATACATCAAACAACATAGAATTCCTTTCATTCAATTAGGGATATATATATATACATATATATAAGCAAGCAATACAAAAGAAACCAATAGAACTGACATTTTCTATTTTAATTTCAGCAACACGAATTTGGAATTTACCCATGAAATATTTCTATATAGCGCATTACTTATAGAATGAGAATTTTAATGAGGCTTTAAACAACTGTAATTAGCCCCAACAAACACAAAGAGTGAATCAAGGCTGGATGATCAGAATATTAAAAATTCTGCTCATTTTGTCCATCATAATTTAAATGCAAGGACAGCACCTCTTAATTGACATACTTATATATTATATACACACATCTGCATATAGTTGGGCATCCACTACTTATATAGTAAATCCGTTTCTGTTAATCAGAAACTTATGACAAAGGCACAAACGAACTTTGCTATAGAAAAGCTTCGACAATATCCGCATAACCAGTGGCAAACTTATAGCTAAAATATGGGGCACATGAACCCCTAATCTCTCCATAAAATTTGATATTTTATGTATATACTCACTCCATTCATTTTTACTTATCACATTTCGCTTCACAAGAGTCAATTTGACTATTATAGAAGCAAAATTGAGTTAGATTTATTTAATATTTTTTATTTAAATTTTAGATATTTGAAAACTATTCAAACAATACTGTAAGTTGCACTCTTTCTCATATTAATATGATGAAAAAATATATCTTAAAATGTTGGTCAAAGTGTATATAGTTTGAATCTTGGTAAGCGAAACGTGACAAGTAAAAGTGAATGGAGGGTGTATTTTCTAGAAATAGTATAATATCATCTGTTGTACCCATGCTACAAGAAGGTTAGGTGGTGCACTTGATTAGATGCTGAGTTATTTATCTAGACGGCCAGGGTTCAATTCCTACTTGATGCATTTTCCTTTTCTTAAGTGTTGCACCCATGTTCTAAAAATCCTAAATTCGCCTCACATAACCAAGCAGGTGATTGGGAAAGAGGTAAGGGAATTAAACACTCTCTCTATTTCAATTTGTAGTCCGGTCTTAACTTGGCACGGAGTTTAAGAGAGTCAAGAATAATTTAAAATCTTGTAACATTAAACTAAATATACATCAAATATACCAAAATATCCTCTAATCTTATGGTCTTAAACAAGTCCAGATAAACAGTCGGAATAAAAGAGTTCTACGTAAAAGCTTAAAGATGCTTTCTTTTTTTACACGAACTAAACGGGAAAGTAGGATAAACAAATTGACATTAAGTTTGTCCGTTTCAATTTGTTTGTCTTGTTTTGACTTGGCTCGGACTTTAAGAAAGCCAAGAAAAAATTCTATCTTAAATACGTCAAATCTACCAAAACATCCTCTAATCCTCTTGTCTTAATCATGTTTCATGGAAAGTTAGAATTAAATCGTCGACAAAAAAATATTAAAGATGCATTCTTTCTTAAACGAACTAAAAAGTAAAGTAGGCCAAACAAATGGAACAGAACAAATACCTTAGAAGCAATAGTTATCCCGCGTTCTCGTTCAAGGTCAATAGAATCCAAAGCACGTTCATGAGGTATATCAGCTCCACACTGCCGAAGCAGTCTATCCATAAGAGTCGTCTTTCCATGATCAACGTGAGCTATAACAGCAACATTCCTCAGCCGGCCGGGATCCAGTGCGCCGCCGGGTGCATCGGCGGCGGCGGTAGCGGCGGCGGTGGAGAAAGATCGAGCATAGGATAGAGGTTTGATATGGGAATAGTGAGGGGAGGAGAAGGATTTTCGAGTTGTTGAGCAGAGAGATCGAAGCAATGGAACCACCATTTCGATCTTCGAAAATAGAAATGGCTACTCCAGCTCTTTCAGTGCCAGAAGCTTAGGGGGTTTAGGGTTTTTGGAAATGAGTAGTGCTCTTAAATGGCACACAAATACTCTTTTTCTATTTGACTCAAAAATATACTTAATGTATTAGAAATGACTTAAAAATATTTTTTTTTCCTTGGTTTAAAAATATTTCTCCATCCACTTATTTGGATCAAAAATATCTTTAACAATAAATTTAAATTCAAAAATATCTCCTTTATATTATATTATTTTTTTAGTTTCACGTAGAGATAATTTTTTTTGTCATTACAATTTTTTAATTATGATACTATATATTTTTTGATGGAATAAATATGCATTAATTAGTAAATTATTTTTTGGTTTCACGTAGTGATGGGATTTTTTTAGTTATAATTTATTTTATTATTATATTATTTTAGGTTATTTCTGGATTTTTTAATTATAATTTTTTATTATTATATAGTTTTTGTGGGTTTTACGTCAGGGGTGTTTTTTTTTAATTATTATTTTTTTAGTTTTAGGTTGGTATCAAGTTATCAAGTAATTTATGGTACATCATAATAGCTATATTTATGGTAATTTTTGTTTTTTCAAGAAATATATTTTTTATATTTTAGGACTCTTAATTTCCTTCCATATATTTTAGGACTCTTAATTTTCCTATATGTTTCGGGTTTCATATTTATATATTTTAGAACTCTTAATTTCATTCTATATATTTATTTAATAAAATAAAAATTAACGGAAAAAGATTAAATGATTTTATCTATTGTAAAGTCTTCTAAGGGAGAATGTTTTTTTTTTAAGTTATTGTTATTTTTTTGGTTTCACGTAGGGGTGTTTTTCAATTACATTTTAATATATATATATATATATATTTCTTTGTATTATTACTATTTTTATGGTTTCATGTTGGAGAAGGATAGGATTGTAAAATATTATGCATTCTTACCTAAATTAAATAAAGACTTAAATTACTTTCAATTTCTTTTGTTATATATAAAAAGTTCAAAACCTAAAAAGAACTAAAAGTCTTCAAAATTTTACCTAAAATATGTTTTTTAATATTTGAGCACACTGAGATAATCATTAACTATGAAAGTATTTGCCCTTCGCTAATTATCCTATTTAAGGAATTCTTTTCTAATTTTGCACTTAAACATTAATTAATTTTTTTAAAATTTTTATATATAACTAAAAAAATTAGTGAAAAGAGGACCATTAAATTGTGAATGAATTTGAGTCTAATTACATGTGGACCAATAAAAATAATGTCATGTATTTAATTTAAATAAAATTATATTTTACATCAGAATTTGTTAAAAGGAGGAGACATTTTTTTGACTTAAATTTAATGTTAAGGGCATTTTTTATCCAAATAGGTGGATGGACAGGTATTTTTGAACCAATAGAGGAAGAAGGATATTTTTGAGTTATTTCTAATACATCAAGGGTATTTTTGAGCCAAATAGATGGATGGAAGAGTATTTTTGAGTCATTTCTAATACATCAAGGGTATTTTTGAGCCTAAAGATGGAAAGAGGGTATTTGTGTACCATTTTCAATAGTTGAAGGGTATATTAGACCCTTTTTCAAAATATCAAAATTTACAAAATGATAATTTAATTTAATTTTTTTAATAAGGCATAAGTATTTCAAATTTCAGCTCTTGATACGACACATTTAAATTTTACGAAATCTATTACTTTAAAATTTATTTTTTATATATTTTTATTCTAATATAACTATTAAGGGTCGTTTGATTTATGGTATTAATGTAAATAATCTCAGAATAAAATAATAATTCCGAAATAAAAATTTTATTCACTCGTTTGGTTGTCAATAGCTGGGATAACTTATCCCGGGACTAATAATTAGTCCCGGGATAAGTTATCCATAGATATGGTGGGATTATTATCCCAACTTAAGTTATCCTTGATATAAAATATAAAATGACAAAAATACCCAAAATAACTAATAGGCTGGTGTCTGATGCCTTCAATAACTAATTGTAACTTCTCCTGCAGTTCAATTATATGAGTCTTAATTGAGAATTGATGCCGGTTGCAAAGCTCAGCATGGGTGGTGCGACTCCAGCTGCAATGAAAGCAGGTGAGGGAAATGATTCTCTTGATACCTTAATTAGGCAAGCCATGGAGCCTCTTTTTTCCTTTTCAAGAACAGGGGGTGGTCCTGACCAGTGGTTTCAACTGCTTCATGGTTTAGAGCAGCAAGGCACCAAATAATATAAAGAAGGGTTGCATTCATAGCATACAACTTTCGTAGGTTCTTGTGCATATTAGATAAGTGGGTCAGGGAAGTCATCAATATTTCAATTAGATTGAAAACCTTGTGGTGGTAAAGAATGTTGTGCTTTGGGCCATACTTGTCTTGTAGGTGTAGAACCTATCAACCCATTTAGTAACTTGAAAATGACTCAAAATTTCTTATATATAAAGCTCTGGTTGAAGCCATGAAAATTGATTGATTTATGTGGCTCTTTGTGCATATAATGTTGGTGGTTGACATATGTTAACACTAGTGAAATTTCAGAAATATGAAAAATGCACATGGGAATTTTATATCTGATTATACCTAACTGTGCAGTTTTTAGTCAGTCCATCACAGGTTCCATTTGACATGTGGTCTTCTGTCACAGTTGAAGTAAGGTTTTCTAGAATAGCTTATATCCTGTCCTCTTCTTGGGGTTGTTGCCGTATTTTGGCTAGGGTAGCCTTCTTTTTGCAACTTAAAAATTTTGTGTTGTAAGTTTGGTTTTAAATTTTGTCTAATTTCTTATTATTTTCTGCAACAAAAGCTCAGCAACTTTTGTTAGTTTGAACAATATATGAGTATAGAATTAATTGATACAATGGTCCCAGCTCTTCACAGACCAACTGCTTGTCTTTATTTTTCATTTAAATTGAGTACTCTCACTTCTCTTTCGTATTTTTTGTGCTTATTTGCTATGGTTGAATGGCCGTAAAGGTTGTCAGGTTTCAAATTTGATAATCAGTCGAGTTGTGCAGTGGTGGTTGCTGCTCAATTTTGTATAATTACACATGCAAATAGACACTTGCAAGCAGCATGGGTCTCCATTGAAAAGCATTTGGATTCTGCATAAGAAATATAGTTGAAATGAAGATTGAGGGAGTTGGTGACTTGGATAAAATTGCCGCGAATATGTATATATATAACAGAAGAATGTTAAAAGAAAATCTTGCCTTGGAAAACTTGCAGTCATTGCAACCACAAAGGTAACCAGTCCCTTTAATAACTGTTCTAGCAGATTTCTGCATGAAAAGATAGGTTCATCATTTGAGATATCTAGAAGACTTAGCATGATGAACTGCATTCACATTAAACTGTAGTTTGGAAAATTTATCCAAGTATCAGCGACATTCGTTGTTGGATTAATAATAACTTTTATTAAGGGGTGGCATCTAACATTGGTCTTATCAACTTCAATTCCTCCACTTGTCCTCTCTTCTGCTGTCATGACTATCATTCTGGAGAAATTAGCATCCCGTGCATAAACTGTTTATTCAGAAGCCGTAATTGTGGTTGAACAGACAATAAGCTCAATTAGAATTGTATGACAAGAGTGTTATTTTCCTTCTACGGGTACTAGAATCTGTATTAATACAACAACAACTTCATAATAAGTTCACATATGTACAAGAACAGTTCTGAAGTTCTTTAACACCTTCAACACAAGATTATTACTAATTTATCCAAGAAGTGTATTAGATATCAGAAAATAAATGAAACAGAAATTTTAGACCAAGTCCCTCGAGTTCACAGAGTGTCCTTAAAGAATAATTTCCCTCACTGTACCCAAGGTTATGAAATTTTTCTCTCGGGATAAAATGACCTTCAATTCAATTATAACGGTACCTTAAATAATTGAATTCCACGTACGCACTCAATGGTTCAAATGATCATACAGAATATTTTTAATAGAAGAAGAGTTTTGTATTCTAAAAAATTCTGTATATCAAACTTGTGGATCAAAGAAGGTTTATATAGCCATAACATGCCTCTTCTGAAAAGTGACAATAGTTCACTTTAGAGGTGTGCCTTTTCTGAAAATTCATGTTTGTTCATCCAAAGACTGTGTCTTTTAGAATAAACATACCATTTCACGTGAAACAGTGTGTCATTTCGTTGAAGGGTTGCATCCCTTTCGAAACAACACTTTATTTCTACATGGCATTTCAAAACAATGCACCAGTTCAGAAAAACAGTGCATCATTTCACTGCATGCATGTATAAATGGAGTATCAAATACTGTTTCAGACTGAATTTCATTAATTTTGTCAGATAAACTTTGTCCAAAAAGATATATCTCATCGATCGATCATTTGACAAATCCAAAGCCGAAGTCAAAGCCGAGTCGAGCGAGCGACGACGACGGCGCGATACATCTCTTATTTCTTGCCTCACTTAGCATGTGGAAATGTGTTTCACAATATAAACACTTTAAAGCTTCTTTCTGCCACCAATGTGGGAGAATTTTAGTAAGCTTTCCTATTTTGAGTACACTTTTCATTTTGGTGTAAACTCAATTTTCTCTTCCACTTAATTCCCTCCATTTTCCATTCAAAACACACACATAGGACCCAACAATCCCCCACATGAGTTGGGAATGACTATTTTTCAAAAAACTTTACAGACAAGTATGTGATCATCAAGCAAAGACTGATTGCATTCGGATAAGTGGGTTTTCCTTTGAACTTTTCGTAGTGAACATGCATCGGATGCACTCAGTCAATCGGTGGATTTAATATCTCTGAACCGTCGAGCTTTAATGTATACCTAGATAACACATGTCACACAACCAGCCTTTTACCGTTTATGGTTCTCACGATTTTATTCTTTTCAGCCATGAACACGTCCCGGTTTCATGAGAGCTTAGAGAATAGGCCTTTACTAACATTCTCCTTGAAGTGGCTTCCACTTTGCCCTCACATAGGTGATTTCTAAATATTCAATCCTATAGATTAAACTATTTGGTCAAATCTGCCAAATTTAGATAATCATTAAAAGACTTTTAAACTTCAGTCTTATCCTTGTTTACTAAACATTGTCTACAGCATGAGAATGAGTTGGGTAATTGACAATGTTGAACCTGTCAGACACAACTTTATTTGATCTTCTTGAACCTAGCTCCTGGGATCTCCAGTCTGCTAGGTAGAGTTACCGCCTTGCTGACTTGTCCTAGGCCTTAAACTCATTCCCTTAGATATCCTTTCTATTCCTTCTCTAGATAGGCCTTTTGTAAGTGGATCCGACACATTATCTTTTGAATTTACATGGTCAACAGTAATAATTCCACTAGAGAAAAGTTCCCTAACGGTATTATGTCTCCGTCGTATGTGACGAGATTTACCATTGTACATCATGCTCCCTGCCCTACCTATTGCCGCTTGGCTATCACAGTGTATACATACTGGTTCCACTGGTTTAGGCTAATACGAAATATTTTCCAAGAAATTTTGGAGCCATTCTGTTTCTTCACCGACTTTATCCAATGCGATAAATTCAGATTCCATTGTAGAGCGAGCAATACAAGTCTGTTTGGATGATTTCCATGAGACTGCTCCTCCATCGATAGTAAATACATATCCACTTATGGATTTTACTTCATTCAATCCAGTGATCTAATTTGCATCACTATATCCTTCAAGTACCACATGATATTTATTATAATGCAAGGCATAATCTTGAGTGTATTTAAGATACCCCAAAACTCTTTTCATTGTCATCCAATGAGTTTTGTTGGGATTACTCATGTACCGACTCAATTTACTGATAGCGCATGCTATGTCTGGTCGTGTACAGTTTATTATATACATTAAACATCCCAATACTCTTGCATACTCCAATTGTGAGTCACTTTCACCTTCATTCTTTCGAAGTGCAAAGCTCACATCCAATGGAGTCTTGGCAATATCGAATTCCATATACTTGAACTTGTCAAGTACATTTTTGATATAATGAGACTGTGACAATGCCAACTCTTGTAGAGTTCGATGGATTCTCATACCTAAGATCACATCAGCAACTCTAAGGTCTTTCATATCAAACATGCTCTCGAGCATTTGTTTTGTTGCATTTATGTCAAAAATGTCTCTGTTGATGATTAAAATATCATCCACATATAAACAAACAATGACTTGGTGACTTGAAGTGTCTTTAATATAAACACATTTATCACATTCATTTATTTTGAATCCGTTTGCCAATATGGTTTGGTCAAACTTTGCATGGCATTGTTTTGGTGCTTGCTTTAGTCTATACAATGACTTAATAAGTTTACACACCTTGTTTTCCTTTTCTGGAACCACAAAACCCTCAGGCTATTCCATGTATATTTTTTTCTCCAATTCTCCATTTAGGAAAGCGTTTTTCATATCTATTTGATAGATTTCAAGACCATATACCGCAACCAAGGCAATTAATATTCGAAGCGATGTTATCCTTGTTACTGGCGAGTATGTATCAAAGTAATCAAGGCCTTCTTTTTATTTGAAGCCTTTTACTACAAGTCTTGCCTTGTATTTGTCAGTAGTACCACTCGTTTTCATCTTCCTTTTGAAGATCCATTTAGAACCTAAAGGTTTATTTTCAGAAGGAAGATCTACCAATTCCCATGTATGGTTGCTTAAGATTGAATCAATATCACTATTGACTTCCTCTTTCCAAAATGATGAGTCCAAAGATTCCATCGCTTCCTTAAATGTTTGAGGCTCATTTTCTAAGAGAAATGTTACAAAATCTAATCAAAACGAAGTAGATGCTCTTTGACGTGTACTATGTCTTGGATTTTCTTCATTATGTACATCCTCACTTGGTTCATCTCGAGGTCGTTTAGACCCCCCACGAGACTGTTTATGTCTAGTTTTATATGAATAAATATTTTCAAAGAATTCAGCATTGTATGATTCAATTATCGTATTTTCATTAATATCTGGATGTTCGGATTTATGAACCAAAAATCAGCATGCTTTACTACTTTTAGCATATCCTATGAACACGCAGTCCACCGTTTTAGGTCCTATCTTAACCCTTTTAGGCATAGGAATTTGGACCTTTGCTAGACACCCCCACACTTTAAAATATTTTAAGTTGGGTTTTCTTCCTTTCCATTTTTCATAAGGAATTGATTGTGTCTTACTATGGGAAACTCTGTTGAGTATACGATTGGCTGTAAGGATAGCCTCCCCCATAAATTTTGCGGTAAACCGGAACTTATAAGCAAGACATTCATTATTTCCTTCAAAGTTTGGTTTTTTCTTTCCGTAATTTTGTTAGATTGAGGTGAATACGGGGCCATAGTTTGATAGACAATTCCATTCTCTACACATATTTCGGCAAAAAGAGATTCATATTCTCCGTCCCTAACACTTCTTATCATTTTTATCTTTTTATCTAACTGATTTTCAACTTCATTTTTATATTGCCTAAACACATCTATTGCTTCATCCTTACTATTTAGCAAATAGACATAATAATATCTAGTGCAATCGACAATAAAAGTTATGAAATACTTTTTCCCACCACGTGATAGAGTTGACTTCATATCACAAATATCAGTGTGTACTAAGTCTAAAGGATTGGAATTCCTTTCAACGGATTTATAAGGATGCTTTGCATACTTTTATTCCACACACGTTTGACACTTTGATTTATTGCACTCAAAGTTTGGTAAAATTTCTAAGTTAATCAGTTTTCGTAACGTTTTATAATTAACATGGCCTAAACGTTCATGCCATAAATCATAAGACTCAAGCAAATAAGAAGAATTTGAACTTTTATTTATTTCAACATTCATTACATTCATCTTATAAAGGCCTTCGGTGAGATAACCTTTTCCTACATATATTTCTCCTTTGCTAATCACAATTTTTCCAAAAACGGTTACACATTTGAATCCGTTTGTGTCTAGAAGTGAAACAAAAATTAAATTCCTACGTAACTCCGGAACATACAAGACATTGTTAAGTGTCAAGACCTTTCCTGAAGTCATTTTCAAGCATATTTTTCCTGTTCCTTCTACCTTAGCAGTAGCGGAGTTAGCCATGTAGAATTTCTTCTACTTAAGCCAGAGCGAATGATGAAAACAACTCTTTGTTGGCACATACATGATGGGTGGCACCAAAATCCATCTACCATTCGCAAGGATTCCCCATCAAGTTTCATTCCGAGAACATAACACACAGATCATCGCATTCTTTGTTGGATTCAATCATATTTGCTTGATTCTTTTTCTTGTCTTTCTTTGGGGCATGACAATCCGTGGACTTGTGGCCAATCTTGCCACAATTAAAGCATTTTTCTTTGAATTTCTTCTTGGGTTGATTGCTTCCTTGTTCAACTTTCTTCCTTTTCTTAGAATTATTTTGGTCATCTTCCACAATATGTGCTCCATTAATTACAGAATTTCCTTTTGACCTTCTTTCGGCAGCTTTATTATCCTCTTCAATACACAGTCGGGCAATAAGATCTTCAACAGTCATCTCCTTGCGTTTATGCTTCAAGTAGTTTTTGAAGTCTTTCCACATTGGTGGTAGCTTCTCAATTATCGCTGCTACTTGAAAAGCATCATTCATAAACAAACCTATAAAACAGTTTATGTGAGTATTAAGAATTTTTTCAAGTTGTTCAACTAAGACATTTTTCAAAGATATACCTTCTGCTAGGAGATCGTGGATGATTACTTGCAATTCCTGCACTTAAGAGACAATCGATTTGCTGTCTATCATTTTAAAGTCCAGGAACCTTGCAATAAAGAAATTCTTAATTCCCGCATCCTCTGTCTTGTATTTTCGTTCTAGCGCCCCCCACAATTTCCTTGATGTCTTAGTTTCATTGTAAACATTGTGGAGGTTGTCTTGGAGACCACTCAATATATAATTCCTACAAAGGAAGTTCGAGTACTTCGAAGCTTCTACGATCATGAAATGCTCTTTGTCCGAGGTTCCCTCGGGCACCTCAAGAGCATCCTCACTAGTGAACTTTTGAAGGCATAGTGTTGTGAGGTAGAAGAACATCTTCTGCTGCCATCGCTTAAAGTCAATGCCCGTAAATTTTTCGGGCTTCTCCGCAGGTGCTATAGGTTGCGGAGCATTTGCTCGACTTGTTAAGGCAATACTAGTTTCCCCCACAGTCATAGCCGCATCTTTCATTTGACTTTCGTTAGTCATTTTTCCTGTCACCACAAGACAATAATATTTAGTATTTTCAAAATACTACTTATAAAGTTAAGCAACTTTAAGTTTTTCTTCTTGTTTCTAGTTAACAATGAAGTTTTAATGACTTTCAATTATCAATCGAGTGAATTTTAAACTTGTGATAAGGATTTTATGCCTTTTAATCACTAGTTAAATTCAAACGGAGTAGAAGGCTTAAAGCTTTAATCTCCAAAAACAAGTAATACAGATTCTGAATTTATTCCTTAAGATTGTTATTTTCCTTCTACGGGTACTAGAATCTGTATTAATACAACAACAACTTCATAACAAGTTCACGTATGAACAAGAACAATTTTGAAGTTCTTTAACACCTTTAACACAAGATTATTACTAATCTACCCAAGAAGTGTATTAGATATCAGAAAATAGATGAAACAGAAATTTTAGACCAAGTCCCCCGAGTTCACGGAGTGTTCTTAAGGAATAATTCCCCTCACTGTACGCGAGGTTATGGAATCTTCCTCCCGGGATAAAATGGTCTTCAATCCAATTATAGCGGTACCTCAAATAATTGAATTCCACGAACGCACTCAACGGTTCAAATGATCACACAGAATATTTTTAAGAGAAGAAGAGTTTTGTATTTTGAAACATTTTGTATATCAAACCTGTGGATCAAAGCAGATTTATATAGCCATAACATGTCTCTTCTGAAAAGTGGCAATGACTCACTTTAGAGGTGTGCCTTTTCTGAAAATTCATGTCTGTTCATCCAAAGGCTGTGTCTTTCATAATAGACCTACCATTTCACGTGAAACAGTGTGTCATTTCGTTGAAGGGTTGCATCCCTTTCGAAACAGCACTTCGTTTCTGCATGGCATTTCAAAACAATGCACCAGTTCAGAAAAACAGTGCATCAGTTCACTGCATCTGTTACTGCATGCATGTATAAATGGAGTATCAGATACTGCTTTAATTCTGTTAAATAAACTTTGTCCAAAAAAATAGATCTCATCAATCATTTGACAAATCCAAATCCAAATTTTGAAGTTAAAACCGAGCCAAGCAACGGTGACAACGCAAAACATCTCTTATTTCTTGCCTCACTTAACATGTGGAAATATGTTTCATAATATAAACACTTTAAAGCTTTTTTCTCCCACCAATGTGGGAGAATTTTAGTAAGTTTTCCTATTTTGAGCACACTTTCCATTTTGGTGTAAACTCAATTTTCTCTTCCACTTAATTCCCTCCATTTTCCATTCAAAACACACACATAGAACCCAACAAAGAGTTGGAAAAGGACACATTTTTGCACTTCTCAACTTTTATCAAAAGCTTGCATTCACCAAGTTTAAGAATGTACCACTTATGTTATCCTGCAAGACCAAACGAGAGCATATTTGATGCTTTCTCTGTATCGATACCTAAGGGAACAACGACAACTCTAGTAGGGAGAAGTGGAAGTACAAAATCGACTGTGATCGGTCTAATAGTGAGGTTCTACGATCCACAGGCTGGTGAAGTTCTAATTGATGGTATAAATATCAAAAAAATTTAGCTTAGGTGGATCAGGGGGGAAATCGGCCTTGTTAGCCAGGAACTTGTGTTATTTGGTTCGACGATAAAGGATAATATTGCCTATGGGAAGAATGATGCAACTCTTGAAGAAATTAAAGATGCAGTTCAACTTGCCAATGCATCCAAGTTCATTGATAAATTGCCACAGGTTTTGTTTCAATTTCTACTTTTCTATCAAGCTATAGCTAACTTAAGTTCTTTTCAATATCTTACAAATTTTTTAGTCCATTATTCCTTATAATTCAGGGATTCAACACTAGAGTTGGCGATCATAGAAGTCAGTTATCCGGAGGCCAAAAAAAAAGAATTGTTATTACAAGAGTTATACTGAAGGCCCCAACATTCTACTTCTAGATGAAGCTACAAGTGCTCTTGATGCGAATCCGAAAGGATTGTTCAAGAGACATTGGATAGTGTCATGATCAATCGAACTACAGTAATTGTTACACATCGCTTGAGTACAGTTAGGAATGCAAATACAATTGTACAAAAAAAATGTGAAGTTCCAGTTAGAGCTGGAATAAAAGAAGGGCTATTGGGTGGTGCAGGTTATGGTTTTCAATATTATGCTTGTACTCTGTCTATACTATCAGCTTTTACGCTGGTGCTCAGTTGGTTGAGTCCGGTAAGGTCACATTTGCTGAGGCATTTCGGGTAAGTCTCGAGAGCTAAAGATAAAGCTTGTGTCAAGACTCTCGTTACAAGTTCCTTCTCTGTCGTTTCAATTTTCCTAGTTTTGGATTTCAGATTTTCTATGGTGTTAGCTTGACAGCTACCGTGATTTCTCAATCAGGAGGCCTTGTTCCTGACTCCACCGAAGCCAAAACTGGTGCCTCTTCAATCGTTGCACTCTTTGACCGACAATCCAAGATAGATTCGAGCAATAACTCAGGAATGACATTAGTGCTTATTCAAGTAAGTTTTTCTTGTAGAAACTATACGAGGATGCGAGTCAAGTTGCTAGTGAAGCAGTTGGAAGTATCAGAACAGTGGTTTCTTTCTCTACAGAAGAGAAGGTGGTGCAATTGTACAAAAGAAAATGTGAAGGTCCAGTTAGAGCTGGAATAAAAGAAGGGCTATTGAGTTCTGCACGCTTTGGTTTTTCAATGTTCTGCTGGTACTATGCTTATGCTGTCAGCTTTTATGCTGGTGCTAGGTTGATTGAGTCCGGTGAGGTCACATTTGCTGAGGTTCTTCAGGTGAGTCTCGAGAGGGAATGATAAAACTTGTGTCAAGTCTCTCTTTATAAGTTCCTTCTCTGTCATTTTAACTTTGCTAGTTCTGAATTTCAGGTTTTCTATGGCCTCGTCTTTACAGTTAACACGCTTTATCGATCAATCGACCTTGTTCCTGACTCCACCAAAGCCAAAACTGGTGCATCTTCTATTTTTGCTCTTCTTGACAGGAAATCCAAGATAGACTCGAGTGATAACTCGAGAATGACATTGGACAATCTGAAGGAAAACATTGAGTTTCAATTATCCAAGTCGACCTTGATAAAGAAATAGACATTGGGCCTAACTCAACTAGCTCATGAGGGTAGGATTGCTCAAAGACCATATGAGAAACCAAGGAGCCTGTAACCCACCGATGTGGGACTCTAACACCCCCACACATCCAAGACTGGACATCTGGAGCGTGAACAATATAAGACGGGGGGCCCAACATTGAAAACAATGAGCTGGATGGGCGTGGCTTTGATACCATGATAAAGAAATGGACATTGGGTCTAACTCAACCTCAAAAGCTAGCTCATGAGGAGAGGATTGCCCAAGATCATATAAGGAGACCAAGAACCCTTTGACCCACCGATGTGGGACTCCAACAGACCTGAGGCTCAAGTCCTAAAAGATCTATGCCTTGCCATTAGCTCTGGTCAGGTAAATAATATTCTATTTACCGCCATAATCATTTTGTGGTCTTAAAACATAATTTATCAACGATTCTGATGTAGAATATATGTTTATGCTGCTCTGGTGGGAGAGAGTGGGAGAGGAAAATCAACAGCTATTTCATTGTTGCAAAGATTTTACGATCTGGATTCAAGCCTAATCACATTAGATGGAATAGAAATTCAGAAGCTGAATGTGAAATGGTTGTGAAATGTAAAAATAATAAAGTCAACTAAAGTGAGAGGTATTTTAGTAAACAAACAATATATTTTTACAAACAATGCACTACATATTATTTTTAGTACCACAAACCAAACAACCACTAAAAAAATAATACCAAAATAACTTATCCCAAGATAACTAATCCCAGCATAACTTATCCCAGCATAACTAATTCTGATATAACTTGTTTTCAAACCAAATGACCCCTAAGAGTCTGACACAAAAGGAGCACAAAAATATTTTGCTATTTGATAGTTATGTCAACAAAAAAGAGCATAAAATATAAAAAAAAGGCCTAACCCATCGTCAGGCCTCTTAAGTACGCGCGATCTGTCACTTAGGCACCTCAAGTGGACATAGCTCACTTTTGGCACCTCAAGTAGCCATAAAGTGGGTCATTTTGGCACCTTTTGCTGAGTCAGCAAAATAATACTACGTGTGTGTGTTACACGCGCCGATAAGCTGGAAAATGACGAATAAAATGTAGACATGTGTCATTTTTATCCAAATAATTTATACATAATTAATTTAAATAAAAAAATACCCCCCCTAACCTACCCACCCCATTAGTCTTCTTCTTCAAACACCCCACCCGACCATTCTTCTTCTTCAAACATCCCTCCCCCACCCGCCACCCCTCCCCACCCCACCAATTTTTTCATCAAATAGCCCACCCACCCCGCCACCCCCACCCCGACAGTCTTCTTCCCCTCTTTATCTCCTTCAAAGACACCGCACCCCTTCCCACCCCTGCACTTTTGCTTCGATTTTTAATTTTTCTTCACTGATTTTACTTGGTTTTTAGATTCGATTTTTTTTTTTCAAATTTGCATCATCTATTTTGCTTCAATTTTTAGTTTTTTTAATTGATTTTGTTTGATTTCAATTTTTCTTCACGGATTTAGCTTTATTTTTTAACTTTTTCATCGATTTTCAATTTTTCTTCACTGATTTTCTTGGTTTTTATGCTTCGATTTTAATTTTTTTTATTGATTTTATTTTATTTCAATTTTTCTTCACTGATTTAGCTTTATTTTTCAAATTTTTTTCATCGATTTTGTTTGATTTTTAGTTTTTCTTCGTTGATGTTGCTTATTTTTTATTTTTCTTCATCAATTTCGCCCTTAATGATTAAAAAAAAGGTGCTTATTATTTAATCTTCACGAACCTTTAAATGCGTATATAAATTTCTCTCAATAATTCTTACCGTTAAATAAATTAAGATTGACAAAAATAACAGATAAAATGTGAAAGAAGTATAAATTAGTGGGCGTTGAGTTAATATATTATTTTTGACAAGACGAACTCCTAAATGTGTATCTAATTTTTAAATCTCTCCCAATAATTTTCACCATTAAATAAGCTTAAGATTGACAAAATGATGGATAAAAATAAGAAAAAAAATATAAATTAATGAAAATGAGTTAATATACTTTTGGTGGCCAAATTGGGCGCCACATTAGCCAAAAAGGGGCTTTCACGTGTCTTCATGGAGGTGTAATACACACGTCTTGCTAACTCAGCAAAAAGTGTCAAAATAACCACTTTATGGCTACTTGAGGTGCCAAAAGTGAGCAACGTCCACTTGAGGTGCCTAAGTGAAAGATTACGCGAACTTAAGAGGCCTGGCGATGGGTTTGACCTAAAAAAAAATGAATCTAAGTGTTATAAAACCACTTAAACTTTAGGTATATCATAACAATTTTGAATACGGTTTAAGGAGTACTTTGCCTTATACCTCTTTTTTCCTTTCCTTACCTTGGAAATATCTTTCTTCATTTTTAACTTATGGGTAACTTATCCTAAAGATTTTATTTCAATTGAAATTTGATTATTCATCATATACGAGGATTCCCATTAAGCGTTCATAGTTGATGGTTAAAGCGACTCATAATTGGCGAGTGGTTTAATTTTTCCTGATGCATGCAAATATGATCCTTCAATAAGTCTACTGGAATTAGATACAATAACAATATATCAATATAATTTTATAATATGGGGTGTCCAAAGAGTAGTGTATAGTAGATCTTATCTCATTAACTTGAATTAATGATGTGTTCGTGCTTAACTATTTATAATTATTTAGGGGATCTTTTTAGTACATATACAAAGTCAAATTTTTTGACAAAAGTTACTTCCTCCGTTTCAGAAAAAATGATTCAGTTTGATTTGACACAAAGTTTAAGAAAATAAAGAAAACATTTGAATCTTATGATCTTAAATTAAACATATGTCAAATGTACCAAAATGTCTTTCAATGTTATGATCTTTGACATGCCACGTGGAAAGTTAAAATTTAAAATTATTAAAAAAAAAAGGATTATTCGTTTTTAATCGGAGGGAGTAGTAGGTTCACGCGAGACCATCTGTTATTATATGTTGAATATGCCTTCAAATTTAAGAACTTTTGACTGCTACATTTTTTTATTACTCGTGTCGTGTGAATTTTTATAGTTATTTCATATGTTAGGGTAATGTAACTGCTATCTAATAAGAGGGAAAGGCACGAGAAACATAGCTCTCCATGAAAATGACTGTTTCTTCTATCTGCTTCATCATCAGCTACTTGCTTTCTAATTTTACTATATCATCTTTAATTAATTATTATAAATTATTTATGTATTAAAAAATTAATAATATTTAATAAAAAAGTAAAATAGATATTTATGACATATCTGCTTTAGCTGCTTCAATCATAACTTTATTAACTATCACCCTTAATTAATTATTATAAGTCATCTAAGTATTAAAAAATTAATAATATTTAATAAAAAAGATAAAATAGATATAAAATGATAAGTTAACTCTTGATATTTTAAATTAACTTTACGTACCCACTTAAAAAAAATTACGATTATATTTTATAGTAATTTGGCTATATCACGTCTAATTAGTTGTTGTGAGTCGTTATGACATGTCTGCTTTGCTACTTCAATCCTAACTTTACTATATCACCCATAATTTATTATTACGATCATCTAAACATTATATCGCTTAAATTGAAATAAAGAAAATGTATTATAAAACACAATAATTTAAAACTTGAATTAATAAAAAATGTAATTGACTATCAATGCCACAAAAGTTTGGACAAGGAGAGTAATATAACTTATTTGAAAATTACATAAAAAGTATTATAAATTAAAATAGTTAGCAACTTAAAATATCTATAAAAAAATCTGTTATATATTTTAAAAAATACGTAAAAAAAAATACTATAAATCACAATAATTAACAACTTCAAAAAATTAAAAGATATAAAATATTTGGTTGACTATCAAAATTATATCAATGTCACTTAAATTAGAATAGAAGAAACGTATTATAAATCACAATAATTAAAATTTTAAATTATTTTAAAAATATAATTAACTATCAATGCACAAGAGTTTGAATAGGGAGAGTAATGCGTATTATTTGAAAACTACATAAAAAATTTACTATAAATTACAATAGTTAATGGCTTAGAATAACTATATATATATATATATATATTAAAAGTATGATTGATTATTTAAATTCTATTTGTGTCGCATAAATTGAGACAAAAAAGCATATACTGAACCCGTGTTATCTGAAAAACAGTAATATAGGCCCATTGAATTTTATTTTTCACACTCTTTACTAATTTATACATTTGTAGAGTTTAATTTTGATCGTAAATTAAAATTTTGAAATAAAATTATATATTTAAATAATAAATTATAATAATTGATAACTTAAAATTTTTTTTTAAGAATATATGCAAAATTGCTCTGAAGAATAAATTTATTTAACTTTCAAAACTCAAAAGATGTCATATTAATTGATATGATTATTTATAATATCAATTTAAAATGTATATTGAGTCTGTGCAAAGCACAGAATTTTCGTGACTAGTTTAAACATAAAAGGACGGATATTTCGTGATTAATTTAAACATAAAAGGATTAAACCCACATTTTAATAACTTCAACACTAAATAAATTCAGTAAAATATTACGAAGATTGCATCACAATTCACTAATAAGTGAAGAATAACAAATACTAATGTCTTTAATATATATATAGATCCCGTTAGACCATAAAAATTACCTTTTTCTGGAATTGAAGTTGGAGTTGGAGTTGGAGTTGTGTTTGGTCATGAATATAAATTAAAGTTGTTTTTGAAATTTTGTGAGAGAAGTATGAGTGAAAAAAGTGAAAATAAATAAAATTTGTTTTTACTTTTTCAAATAATTTTTTAAAATTAGAGTTGAAAAATTCATGATCAAACACAATGCGTTCTTACTTTTTTTATTAAAATAAATAATTATTTTGAAAAAAAAAAATCTATGGTCAAACGGCTAAAAGAATAAAGTATTGACAATCGTGACAGAGGAAGAGTTGAAGGGAAGGATGGATGGACATACAGCTAGCTGACAAATTTCTAGGATGTACATGACATCTTAGATAAATTTTATAAGTGAATTGAAATTTGGGAAAAAATAAAAACGATACTTCAAATTAAATTTTGGTAGTTATTTACTAAGAAATAAAAAGATATTTATAAAAAATTATTACCATGTACAATTCAATTACAAAGATTTAAATTAAAATATCATTAAAATAATACATGAGGACAAAACTAATAAATATAAGAAAAAAATAATATGCATGTGTAACCATTTTATTGCACCATAAAAATAACGATAAAATTAATAAATATAAGGGAAAAATAATATGCATGTGTAACCATTTTATTGCACCATGAAATTATCGAAATATCCTTAAGGTATAAAAAAATAAGTAATTTAATAAGGAACAAAAACATATTTATAAAAAATTACTATCATGTATAAATCAATTACAAAGGTCTAAATAAAAATATTATTTAAATAATACATGAGGACAAAACGAATAAATATAAGAAAAAATAATATGCATGTCTAACCATTTTATTGCACCATAAAAATAGGACAAAACTAATAAATATAAGAAAAATCAATATGCATGTTTAACCATTTTATGGCACCATAAAATTACCGAAATACCCTTGGTAATAATTTAATTAGGAACAAAAAGATATTTATACAAAAATACTACCATGTATAATTCAATTACAAAGGTCTAAATAAAAATATTATTAACACAACATTCACTTATATATAGTAGTAAATAAAATGATTACACATGCATATGATTTTTTCCTTATATTTATTAGTTTTATCCTCATTTTTATGGTGCAATAAAATGGTTACGCATGCATAATGCTTTTTACTACTATATATAAGTGAAGGTTGGGGTGACTACCAAGGGTATTTCAATAATTTTAGTCATCTCAACCTTCACTTATATATAGTAGTAAATCAAATGGTTATACAAGCATATGATTTTTTTCTTATATTTATTAATTTTATTCTCATTTTTATGGTGCAATAAAATGGTTGCACATGCATATTATTTTTCTTATATTTATTAGTTTTACTACTCCTATTATTATTATTATTATTATTATTATTATTATTATTATTATTATTA
>NC_061117.1:208750146-208750653 GCF_002878395.1 Capsicum annuum
TTATTATTATTATTATTATTATTATTATTATTATTATTATTATTATTCATTTCTTTTTTGTTATTATTATTACAATAAAATGGTTACACATGCATATAGACATACATCGATTCTGAAATATTTATTGTACCATAAAATTATCGGAATACCCTTGATAGTCATTTAATATGAAACAAAAAGATATTTTTAAAAATTACTACCATGTATAATTCAATTACAAAAGTCTAAATAAAAATATTATTAAACTAGCATGAGGATAAAACTAATAAATATAAGGAAAAAATAATATGCATGTGTAACCATTTTATTGCACCATAAAAATAACGACAAAACAAAAAAATATAAGAAAAAAACAATATGCATGTGTAACCATTTTATTGCACCATAAAATTATTGAAATATCCTTGGGGTATAAAAAATAAGTAATTTAATAAGGAACAAAAATATATTTATAAAAAAATACTACCATGTATAATTCAATTACAAAGGTCTAAATAAAAATATAAT
>NC_061117.1:208750753-208803828 GCF_002878395.1 Capsicum annuum
AAAAACAATATGCATGTGTAACCATTTTATTGCACCATAAAATTATTGAAATATCCTTGGGGTATAAAAAATAAGTAATTTAATAAGGAACAAAAATATATTTATAAAAAAATACTACCATGTATAATTCAATTACAAAGGTCTAAATAAAAATATTATTAAAATAATATATGAGGACAAAACTAATAAATATAAGAAAAAAAACAATATGCATGTTTAACTATTTTATTGCACCATAAAAATGAGGATAAAACTAATAAATTACTATTACTACTATATATAAGTGAAGGTTGGGGTGTCTAACATGAGAAAATTGAAGGAAAGATGTCTTTTAAGTCTTGAATGAAGGATTTGTAAAATTGACCAATAGATAGGGTCAAACATCATTAGGAAACTTGATTAAGTTAATTGTGGACTTGATTAATATTTTCAAAACTTTCTAATATTTTCAAAAATACAAATCAACCCAACCTACACCCCTCTTCAATCCAAATCAACCACTCTCTCCTCTCTCTCGACAGCTTCTCTCAACTCTCTCCCAACCAACAATTCTGCAAAATTTCTCTCTTCAACCCCCGATGACTTCTACCTCCGGCGACAAATAGTTGGTCTTCGAGTTCCCTTCTTCAATTCAAATCAACCTGTCTCTCATCCCTCTCTCGACAGCTTCTCTCAACTCTCTCCCAACCAACTGCTCTATAAATTTTTCATTTCAATCCTCGGCGACTTCAACATCCAACTATAAATAGTTGGGATTCGGGTTCCTTTTCGACTTCAACCTTCAATCGATATGACAGCCTTGCTCTCCAGCCACAACAACTTCAAATTCTTCATCGTTTCTTTTCTTATTTCATAGGTAAAAGTTTACGGCCTTTTTAGTTTTGAAGAAAACGAGGAACTTGAGCCAACTTGTCTTATAGTATTGGTTAACAATTTCAATATTTATTGCATTAATTTGAAATACGGTCTGAATAAAATCCTAATTTCTTGTATTTCTTCTTTTCTCTTTTCGAAGTGAATTATGATATTTTGTTGTTTGTTGCATTTTTTTGAAGTTTGATTTTTATTGTTTGTGTTTATAAAAACAAAACGACAATTTGGGTTGATTTGTTCTGTGCTTGTTCTTGGTAAAAATGGTGAAATTGTTGTTTTTTGTTGAATAAAATCGTGCTACTGTTTTTTATTTCCTCCGACAGATTACCCATCTGGTACAATATATTAACCATCTGATGCAACCAATTTATTATATAATGCAACAGATCAACCATCTGATGCACCAAAGGAACCATCATATTACAATTTTGACACAACAAATTAATAATCTGATGCAACAGATTAACTATCTGATGCAACAACTTTACCATATGTTGCAACAGATTAAGCATCGGATAAAAAATCTGATGCAACTAAATAACCATCTGGTGCAATGGAAGAACCATCAGATTAATGATCTGATGCAACAGATGAACCTCTTATTGGATAAAATCCTATCAACTCTTCCTACAAGAAATGTCCAAGACTTGATTTTTTCAATTGGTTATGCATCTGCCGCGATAGACGACCCTATGTTGGAAGAAATCTAAACAATATTGACCGTTGATAACTGTTCCAACAAATCACTCATGTGTTGCAACAGATGTGTGACCTGTTGCACAGACCATTCATCTTTCTCAATAAATGAGTGATATGTTTGGTATTGTTGCAATAAATTACTCAGTCATTGCTGCAGGTCAGTTAACTACTCTAACAGATCACTCATATGTTGCAATAGATGTGTGATCTATTGCACAAATCATTCATCTTTCTCAACAGATGAGTGATATATTTTGTATTATCGCAATAGATTACTCAGCCATTGCTATGGATTATTTAACTATTCTAATAGATCACTTATATGTTGCAACAGATGATGTCACAACAGTTATGTGATCTGTTGAACAGACCATTCATTTGTCTTAAAAGATGAGTGATATGTTTTGTATTGTTGTAACATATTACTCATCCGCTGCAACAGTTTGGTTATATGCTACAATAGATATACTAACTGGTGCAACAGATCATCGATTTGTTGCAACTGTTATTTTACTATTTTGCTTGTTTGATTTACTGTTATCCCTTTTTAACGATGCATTAATCAACAATAATATATTATTTTATGTTCCTGTTACTTTTAGATAATATGATTTCCAAAAGAACAGAAACCAAATCAAGTCCAAGTAAAGGAACAAGTGAAGCAGCTAGGCTACATCCACCACTCTATGAGCTCTTTACAAGCGTTATCTCAATCGGGAGCAGAATATGATGAACATGGGGAGGAGGAATGTTTCAAAAGAGATGATGCAGATGCTAATAGCCCTTCCACTGAAGAGTTGGTCAAAGCCTTCAGCATTGATTGTTATCCTGTGAGAATGCAGTGCGATGGTGCCGTAGATTTAACGGGTGATTTTGTGGTTAAGTCAGCCATAGAAAAATCTTTCGACGCCTTCAGAAAAATACTTCGAGAACAAAAATTAGATGCTTATTTCAGGGACAACTACTTTGGGAAATAACTTGATTTGTCGGAGGACAACAATGCTCGTTTCCAAATGAAAATGGTATATGAACTTCTTAGGCGTAGGTTTATGTATGAAAACAAAGATAAGATGGATGAGGTGTGGATAAATTACTGTGGCATGCCTGTTTGTTTTGGTTGGAAAAAGTTTGTCATAGTTACTGGACTAAAATGTTATCTTCCTTCTCAAGTTATACCTATTCTAACCCAAAAAAGCACTCCGTACACCCAAAAAAGACAAAGGCAAGTCGTGTGATCGTAATGACCTAGCGTCCATTGTTGGTCCAAGCTTCAAAAATAAAAATTTGATAGAAGTGGACTTTCAAAGAAGCACAAACAGTCATCGTGCTTGGTTTGGTTTGTACATAATATTTCTTGGGCGAGAGACGTTAACAACAATATAAGCCTCAGTTTAATAAAGCTCTCCGAGGATCTTGAGGCATTTAACAGCTATCCTTGGGGGTATGAAAGCTTTAAAATGATTGTCAAATATTTGTTGACTCCGTTAGCACCAAAGACAGTCAACTTATATGGCTTCCCATGGGCTTTCATGGTAGATGTTTCTTTCTTCTATTATGATATTATTCATTTTTTTCACTCAATAATGGTTTTGAGTTATTGGCATTATTTTATAGGGTTGGGCGTTTGAAGCCATTCCTTATTTGAGACAACAAGTGAACTACCAGGAAGGAGTTTTCTGTCCAAGAATTTTGAGATGGTTGTCGGCCAAACCTGATGAAAAGGCAAAATTTCTTATCTCTTCAACCCCCCAAAGGACGCAGGAAGTATAATTATAATTAATTCTTCTTTTAATTAATGATTTTTTTAATGATCTAATCATCATTCTAATATATATAATGATTTATGTTAGATTGTGCATCCGTCGCTAGTTCCGACCAATCGAGAGTTGAAGATGTCATTTTTTCTTACTTTATGGTCTGTACAAACTTTATTAGATCCTAAGGTCATTGACAGAATAAAAATAAAAATGTTTGGAGCAACAACCATTATAAGAAAAATAATTTTGGAGGGTGGGCTTGTTGTTGTTGATGGTTTTAGTGGTGATGGAGCTGTTAGTGGTGGTAGTGGTGCTGCTGTTGGTGCTAATGATGCTCCTCTTACAGTATTTAAAGCAAACCATTATGAGTGTGATCATATTGGTTATATAGATTTTGCCTCTCCCAACAAATGTTCTGCATGCAAATGTTAAGACTGCAGGGCGAAACATGATGTAGTGATTAATGCTATTAATGTATTAACTACTTTTGTAAAGGAATTAACATCTAAGAGGGGTCTCATTCCATCAAAGAGAATTTTATTTCCATCTGCTTCATTAGAGATTAGGGCTAAGAGGAGAAAGAGAGTGATTTCCAGGGCATTATCATGCATCCAAGAAAATAAAATTGCAACTCCTCTGTCTGTGAGTTGCACTGAGCAACGTACAATGTCTAAAGAAGAGTAGCACGAGCTGAAGAAGGTGAATATATTATATGTCCTCCAACTAAAAAATAAACACACATATCTGTTTCAACAGATGACACATCTGCTGAAAATTATCAAACAGATATATATATCTTTTGTAACAGTTGACTAACCTGTTGCACTAGATATTTTATCTGGTGCAACATATGTCTCGTCTGTTTTAAAAAATCAAACAACTCTTCGTACCGCTTTTATTTATACCAACAGATAACCTATCTGCTGCAACAGATGATTCATATGTTGCAATGGATGGTTTATCCGTTGGAAATTATCATACAAGGTCTTCCTCATGTAGAAATTTGTCCCAACAGTTGATTAATTATTGTAACAGAAATATAATATGTTTGGCACAATTTAAAATGAGAGAAAGACCTATTTGATTTGCTAGAAGAGATGAGTTATCATTTTTCATTTTGTTATATCTTTGTGATTAGCATTGACCAATTCTGGCTTTCTAGGTGGATGTAGAAGAAGCTACTGCTAAACAACATTGATAATATGCTACTCTTTTTATTGAAATACAGATAACAGAAAGCGCAGAAACCGTATGTAAGTGACAATAAAGATCCACGACGAGCAAAGCCAAATTCCATAGCACCGGATGAAGAAAACTTATCCATACTGAGTAGATCTTTACAGCTTGAGCCTGTCAAAGCAATCCTTGGCAGTATACTTAAATTGTTGTTGATGTATTTGTTGAGATCTGTACCCATAACAATTTTTTTATATTTCATTTATTCGTTGACTCATTTCAGCTAATTTATGAAGGCTTCAATTTATTTTATTTTGTCTACGAATTTTATTTATTCTTTAGATTTGAACTTATTAATTGAAAAGGAATACTAGATTCAAATATTGCAACAGATAATGTATCTGTTGCAATAGACGATACATCTATTGAAAAAATCAAACAAATTTAGACATATGTTGCAACAGGTAGGTGATCTGTTGGAATTTATCAAACATGTCTTCCCACTGTTGCAACAGATAGACTTTAGATAAAAACATCAAGATAATGCAACAGATGTCCAACCTCTTGCAACAGATAAACTATATGTCAGAACAGGTAGAATAACTGTTACAACGGATGGAGAATCTGTTGCATTATAAAAATTCAACTTTCGTTGGACATAAAAAATTACCACTACATGTAAAAAGTTTAAAGTGAATTGAATTGAATTGAAATAAAAAAGGCGCAACCCATCAACGGTGTTCAGTTCAAACACCTAAAATAAAATAGGCATCAAGTAGACAGTGTTCATTTTAAACACGTAAAATAAAATAGGCATCAAATGTGTCAGTCTGACACATTTCGCTGACTTGTCGTCACTTGGCCCCCAACAGTCATCCCCCCCCTATTGTCTTATATATTCATCTTTCTCCTAAAATTTAACCTTAAATTCCCAAATCTTCTTCTTCATCGTCATCTTCTTTTATCTATCCAAATTCTTCAAATTATTTCTTTCATTTTTTCCAACTGAGCTTGACAATGTCGAGCGCATCTTCCACTGTTTTTTGTGATAAAGATTTTTGATATTGTAAGTGCGGTCATGAACCTCTGTTAAAGACTTCTTGGACTCAACAAAATCCAGGTTGTAGGTTTTTTACTTGTAAGATTTCAAAGGTAATGTTTTTTTTATTTAATTAGTTGATTAATTATTGACTTGTAATTATTTTGCAATTGTGTTCTCATTTTTATAAAAATTGGGTGGATGCGATTACTTTGATTGGTATGAAGAATGACACCATTCACAAGCAAATCGTGTAATCTGGGGTTTGTCGAACAAAATCAAGGCTTCTGAAGAGAAATAAAATCGATCAAGAAGATACTACATTATTGCCGTTATTGCTACTGGTTTGGTGTTGTTAGGAACATAGATATGCAAGCCTAATTACTGAAATTTTCATAGTGGTGTGTGTATTTGCTACTGGTTTGGTGTTGTCGAGCACATGGATATTCAAGCGTAACTGTTGGAAAATATAAAAAAAATTTAGGCATATGTTATAAAATTTGGGTCATCTGTTGGAAATTATCAAACAGGTCTTCCCATTGTTGCAACAGATTAGACTTAGATTATTAGATTATTCATAGAAATAACATCGGCATAATGCAACAGATGACCAACCTATTGCAACAGATAAACTATCTTCCAGAACGGATTAAATATATTTTACAACAGATTGACAATCTAATCTATTGCATTATAAAAAACTCAACTTCATCAGAAAAAATTATTGCCACTACATGTACATGTAATAAAGTGAAGGGTGACTTGAAATTAAAAATTTTTATTTCACAGGCTCTTCTATATACACAGGCTTCAAGCGTCCAGTTAGTACCCCATAAGCCCAGACCTCTTGCAGGTTTGCCACAGTGTTGTCACAGAAAAGTTGTTCTGCCGGTCAGCGAACATTCGATGTGTACAAGAGTGTGCGAGCCGCTCGCTTTAGCGGCATCATCTTTTAAAATGATCATTCCCTTGTTTCGACGTTTAAAATCCTATGATTTCTTCATCAACACTTTCTTTGGCAAATGATTCATCAGTTTACTCTACCTCAACAAGATGGGCAACAACACCATCAGTGGCTCCACGAGGAGAAAAAGATCGAAATTGTCGATGAGAGGTACGTTGGAGTCATAAACATTGATCTTTCCCTCCTCGAGTAGTATCTCAATAGCCCGATAATGCATGTCATTCATGCTAATGACTGCAAGAATCCTTTTGCCTTGGTCCAGCTCTTGCCGTGTGGGTTTGGCCTGTCCCCTCTAATATATTTTATCATTTCTTCTTCATCCAAGACCAACGTAGGAACTAGGAATTCAAGTCCTACGCCAAGGGCTAACGCCTCTCCATTGATTTGATCGTACCTATCCCTGAGCTTCTTGCAGAAGTCGAGGTCCATTATCCTATTGGCAGTGTCATAAGCTTTCCGGTACGTTAATTGCCTTTTCCTCATGTGGCAAAGAATTATGTCAACATGCTGTGAGATAAGAAGTCAATTTTTAAATAGGTTAGTAATAGTAAAGATGCAACGGATGGTCCATCTATTGTATAGGGTCCATCCAACGTAACTTATGCAACAGATGGATAATCAGTTGCAATAGAACCACTACCAGTTGCACCAGTATACCCAGCTGTTGCAACAGATGTGAAATTTGTTGCGTAGCTTCTTCTTCATGGGGTAGATTAGAGGGGATAGGTTAGGAAAATTAAACCTGCCTTGTCCTCGTACGGCATACACATATCAGTCATAGTCTGGAAGTCTTGGGGGGAAAAGGGAGGCCTAGAGTAATCTGGTGCGCTTGGTTTGACATTCTTGGCCTGTCACAGATCTTTGTTCTCTTCGGCACCAAGTTCCGCATATATGTCCACCTTCTTAACTGGCCCCTGAACTTCAACAACTCTCTGAGAGAGAGGAATTGCAATTTCTTTTGATTTTCGATCGGAGAGTACGTCTCTAATTGCTCTTTTCTTTCTCCTAAACAACATTGTAGGAGTGTGCGACTCCCTCACCTTCTTGGATGGTATGACACATCTCTTGAATTTGAATTCCTCGATAGCTTTAGATATAGCCTCTAATTTTTTAAAGAGTTTATCTTGTCTGTCCTTGCACTCTTCGTATTCGCAACGAGAACACGAGGGTGAAGAAGGGTGAAAGAGACATGTGTAAAGGCGAAAAAGGGTGTTTTCAAACATATTTATTCTTTCTTGAGAATCAACATGCTCATCATCACGAGTGGTAGCAGTATCAGCATACCTGCCACCAACACCAACAACTCCACCAGAAGAAGCACCCGGATCTGCCTTAGTAAAAGGTTAGTCATGAAGAACCTCAACATTAGGCTGACCTTGCCTAACTGCTCTTCTTATGGCTATTGCTCCTGCCAATTTCTTCTTTATTAACTCTACCATTGGGTCTGCTATAGTATCAACATGACCTAGAGTAATATAAGAAGTCATCACCGATCTCCTCAGTAGGCACAATCCATGAATGCACAACCTATAAAAAAAAGGGCAGATGCATTTAAATCATATAATTTAATAATTTTCACAGTTGAGCTTAAAAAAAAAACCATCTGTTGCATAGTTTGCAGTATATGGTTAAAATTTTTTTTAGTCTGGTTTAGAGAAACAGAGCAACACATGGATAATTTGATGCAAAATATCAATCATCTGTTGCAACAGTTGCATAAGACGGGTAATCTGTTATGCAACAAATGATCTGTACGTCGCAATAGATGAATAATATGTTATCAGATTACATATCTGTTGCATAATTTGCAGTAGATGGTTAATATTTTAGGAGTCGGGTTCAGAGAACCAAAGCAACAAATGGGTAATCTGATGCAAGATATACCTTGTCACAATAGATATCCCATCTGGTGCATCAGATATACCATCTGTTGCACCAGATATAACATCTGTTCAATATCTTTTTTATCTTTGAGTAAAATTATTTTACTTGAAGAAGACATACTGCATAATCCGGAGGGTTAAAGAGATTAGCCTCTTTAATATTGGTGTTGCTCTTTGCAGCAAACCACCTAAACATCCTTGGATGAGAAACCTCATTCGGGTAATCGATTAACTGCTTTCGGAGGGAAGGAATGACTTCAAATGCCCAAGCCTAAAAAATGTAAACAGGAAGCAAGCCCAAAAAAAGTCATAATAACTATATTCAATATAAATTAATGGATGAGTAAAATTATTGATTAATTTTACCAAGAAAGCCCAAGGAAAGCCGTATAATGTGATCGTTCCTGAGGATAGCTTTGTCAGTAAATATTGGACAGTCAAGTAGAAGTTGTCATATCCGCAGGAATAATTGTTGAATTTATCAAAATCCTCAGCACGCGCCAACAAATCATCTTCTATGACCTTGTTGACGTTTCTTACCAATATAACCGAGTGGGCAAACCAAACTAAGCACAATTGCTCCCTGTACTACTCTGGTATGGTTTTATCCTCAAGATCTGTCAACAAATTTGATGCTTTGTAGCCACGTCGAGCAATGTCAAACAACCTATCTATTCTTTCCTTGCATTTTCTTGCCTTGGATCTTTTGCGGGGTGGTGGTCCTTCTGGACGATGGCATCTCAAGCCCGTCACTATGGCAAACTCTTGCAAGCCAAAACAAACGGGCATGCCATAGTAGTTGATCCAGATTTCACCCATCTTCTTTTTGCCCCCTCCTCTGGATCTTTATCATCCCCTGCGTAGTTGATCGTGCTTGAGAAGACCATATACCATAGTCATAGGGAAACGGATACGGGCAGAGGGGTCCTCAGGCAGCTCAAGAAAGCATCCAAAGCAGCTCTTCTTAAAAAGTCCTCCTATGTTTTCGTTCTTCATAATTTTCATAAAATGTTCAAAAATTTTCCCCATCTGACATTTAAGTACAATTTGACCAGTTAGTTGTTTTACTTATGGGTCATTTATCGGTATGGCAACTTGAAACCTGTCAATACTAAAAATTTTGACAGGATCATGCTGGGATGTCGATATTAATTCACGCCCCATCAATGATCCATTATCATCATGTTGATGATCATGCTCTTTCTCTTTCTCACTCTTTAATTCCTCCTCTTTCTCACTTTTATTTTCTTCATCACCATCTACGGACCTTTGTCCACCTCCCTCAACGCTGTTTTTACATATCTCCTCAGCTTCACTTTCCCTGACTGAGATTGTTCAGGAAGCTCCTCCGAATCCCTTTGTACTGTAGTCTTTTTTTGGGTGGTCAGACGTTGATCCACTTTCACTTTCTTTTCTTTTGGGAGACATTTTTTACCTACAGACAAAGAAAAACAAAAATTACATTACAATTGATGTATGCATAGATTTTAAAAAATACATTACAAACACCACGAATACCGACACAGCAACAGCCACCACCACAAACACCACCAACCAATGCCAACAAAATAAACACCACGAATACTGACTCACCAACAACCACCACCACAAACACCACCAACCAATGCCAACAAAACAAACACCACGAATACCAACACCACCGACAGCCACCACGAACACCACCAACCAATGCCACCACCAGTGCCACCACGACGACTACAAACACCACCACCACCACCACCACTAATACCACAAACACCATCTAACAATACCACGACAGTCAACGAAACATTGCGATGGAAACTAGGGATTTCTCGAGTTCTTCCTATGATTTTACCATCAAAACTCAAAATTATAAACTCATTCTCGAAGATAATACAACTAAAAGTTTTATTTTTTATCATTAACTTAAAAGCCCTTATTTTTTAGAAAAAAATAACAAATATAAAGCTCTTCTCGAACTCTGTTGCCTACGAAGACAAAGAAAACGACTGATACAAGAAAGAATGAAGTTGAAAATAACACCTATGTGGTCGAAAATGAGAAGAAAAATGATCTGTTGTGGAGGGTTGAGCAAATTTGTTGAGCAGTTGTTGTCTGTACTGTATTATTGAGTAAGAAAGAGCGATACCTCGAGATTTGAAATGATGAACCGTTTTATATGGGTTGATTTATATTTTGAAAAAGAATGACAAGTAGTTTTGAAATGTTAATTTGGTCCCAATTGATCTTAATTATTTTTAAAATCATAAAATATATCGTAATTTTTAACCTTCTCATCATGCAATTACCAAAAGAGTAATTCAATTGAAATTATATAAAAATAATTGAAGTTGTAGTTGACCGAGTACTCTAGTTGACCCTATGAAAACTCACCCCTGGTCCTAGATTAATCAATTTAGGTACTATTAGTCTAACATATGAACTCAATTGAAATTGTAAAAAAAAATATTCAATATGTTGCGTCAGATTTCTCATCTATTATAAATTATCAATCAGATTAGGTAACAACAGATTACGAATCTGTTATAAATTATCAAACAAATTAAGTCATCTGTTGTGACAGATTACTCATCTGTTGTAATTTATCAAATGAATTGTCATATGTCGCAACAGATTACCCATATATTGTAAATTATCAAATAGGCGCTGGTATCTGTTGTGGCTGACCCTATGAGAACTCACCCCTAGTCCTAGATTAATCGATAGTTTACTCTATGAGAACTCACCCCTAGTCCCAAATTATTCAATCAAGGTATTAGTACCCTAGTCCTAGATTAATCAATTAAAATATTAGTCTAACAAACGAGGTAGTAAGAATCGGTTCGACTCAGAGTTATCGATCGACGACTCTGGTCGAGAGGAACGCAGTACCGTCTCATCATGCAATTTCCAAAAGACTCAATTAAAGTTGTAGTTGACCCTATGAGAACTCACCCCTAGTCCTAGATTATTCAATTAAGGAATTAGTACCCTAGTCCTAGATTAATCAATTAAGGTATTAGTCTAACATATGAGGTAGTGAGAATCAGTTCGGCTCGGAGTGATCGATCAACGACTCTAGTTGGGAGAAACACAGTACCGTCTCATCATGCAATTGACAAAAGACTAGATCGAAGTTGTAGTTGACCCTATGAGAACTCACATTCAATTAAGGTATTAGTCTAACATATGAACTCAATTGAATTATATATAAACAAATGTTCAACCTGTTGCAACAAATATCTTTTCTGTTGAATCAAATCAAACAGATTATGTAATCTGTTGCAACATATTATGCATCTATTGTAAACTATCAAATATATTACATTATTTGTTGCGACAGATCACGAATCTGTTGTAAACTATCAAACAGTTTAAGTTATCTGTTGCGATAGATTACCCATCTGTTGTAAATTATTAAATGGATTAAGTCAATGTCATAATAGATTACCCATCTGTTGTAAATTATCAAATAGGCGTTGTCATCTATTGTAGTTGAAATTATGAGAACTCACTCCTAGTCCTAGATTAATCAATTAACGTATTAGTTGAACATATGAGGTAGTAAGAATCGGTTCAGCTCAGAGTGATCGATCGACAATTATTTTCGAGAGGAACGCAGTCCCATCTCATCACGCAATTGCCAAAAGACTCAATTGAAGTTGTAGTTGACCCTATGAGAACTCACCTCTAGTCCTAGATTATTTAATTAAGGTATTAGTTAAACATACGAGGTAGTAAGAATCGATTCATCTCAGAGTGATCGATCGATGACTCTTGTCAGAAGAAATGCAGTACCGTCTCATCATGCAATTGCCAAAAGACTCAATTGAAGTTGTAGTTGATCCTTTGAGCTCATTCATTCATCCTTAGTTCCACCTAAATCGATGTAGGTACTATTATTAATCTTAACATTAAGTTAATGAGGAGGTCATTCTTTCATCCCTAGTTCCACCTCAATCAATTGCAATGAAATCTATTGCAACAAACGACTGAGCTGTTAGAAAATTTTAAACAGATAACAATATTTATTACAACAGATGACATATCTGATTTAATTATCAAATAGACATTTGCATCTATTATGATGGATGACTGAGCTGTTGGAAAATTTTAAACAGTCATTGATATCTGTTGTAACAGATGACATTTTTTATTTAGTTATCAAATGGACATTTCCATCTGTTGTCACATATGACTGAGCTGCTGGGATTTTTCAAACAGATATTTAAATCTGTTGCAATAGACGACATATCTGTTTGAAAATCTTTTTTTTTTCTTTTAATTTTAAAGCAAGCTTCTATCCGATTAGATAAAGTAGTAGTAATGTTTCTTGGATAACTCAAAAATCTCATTGAGTAGTCTTGTCCTGTTTTTTCAAAGTAATCCGTTTTCTTCCCCGTGCCCCTTAAATTATTAGTGAAATATTAATTAATGAATATTGAAACCCCTAATACTTCTTCTGTTTCATATTGACTTGGCACACCCATTAAGAAAATATTAATTAGGGGTTTATTTTACTACAAATTAGCTTTATTAATTATGCTTTGAAAATATAAATTTGAATAAATACACTTTGTTTAGTCATTTAATATTAAGGGTAGTACATCTAGAAATTAGAATTATCTCATCTCTCCTCTTCTCTCCTTCAACCCTAAATTTATTTTATTCGTCTCTCATCTTTTTTCTTTCTATCCTCTTTAGGGTTATCACAACTTTTTTTTCTCTCCTCTTTCTCATAAATTTTCGTTCGGAGCTAAACTGATCCATATTCATATCTTAGATTCCTCGACTGAAATTGTTGTTTTTACCCCCTTTTGACATTAAGGTATGATATGATTCACTATTGCTCTTTCATTCTCGTCTTTTTCTTGCAAGTTATTTACATCTTTTTTGTTTAATTACCATTTTCCCATGTCATATTTATTTAAAAAAATTGAAGGAACTTTTAATTATTGAATAAACGAGCCGAGAATTGTTATTACAAGATGCAAAAAAAAAATCATCTGTTGGGAGAAGTTTAAAAGCCTTATTGGTAGTATCATTTTTTTAATGTATTTTGTTGTTTCTTTGTTGTTGATGCTATTATTGATGTTGTTGGTGGGGTTGGCGTTGTTGGAACTTGTGGTGTGGTGATGTTGACAGTGGCGGATCCAAGTTTTTTAGATGGTAGGTGCTTCTTAGCTTGAAAATAGTGGAGTCCGAACAATCAACACAAGGAGTAAAGGAGAAAAAAAATAAAAGAAAGTTTAAAGTGAATAAGGAGAGAAGAGTTGGTTATCAAAATTAAAAAAATATGTGTTGAGTGGAAATTGAAATCAAGACCAAAAGAAATAAATAGCCTTAAGCACCCATAAACAACAACTAGGCTAACCAAACAACTTTTACTATGGGTGCTCACTGATAGATTATCTACGTTTTTTCTTAATTTCCATATACATATATAAAGTTCGAGACGAGTTCCGTCTGTGCTCGCGCACCCGAAGGACTCCATGTGGATCCGTCCCTGGTTGTTGATGGTGTTGGAACATAGGATATATGCTTCTTTGTTGTTGATAACGTTGTTGGAACAAATGTTGTTGTTTTCTTTGTTGCTGATGTTTTTTATTTGTTGTTTGTAGTTTATGTTGTTGTTGATGTTGCAACAGACGGAGCAAATATTGGAACAAATCAAACCACCAGCAAGGCTGTTATGTATTCCAACTCCATATCTGTTGCATCAGACTTTACATCTGGCTCCACAGACTCCATATCTAACGAAACAGACTCCTCATCTGATGCAACAGACTCTACATCTATTGCAATAGAAGGATAATTTTCTTTCTGTGACATAAATTTTTTCCTTCTTCTTTGTAGATATAAAAGGAACTGAAAGTTGATCAACTTTTTCCAAACCATCACAAGAGGCTGCAGTAAAGATAGGTTCGAAGGAATAAGCTGCATGCAGATGGAACCACTTCATATGTGGGAGATATGTATTACTGATAATGTTATCTTAGAAACACACATAGAGTACACTGATTTTGTGAATGTTTTTTTTACTAATTAGTCATAGATCATTCAAACAAGATATTTACAATTTTACAGTTAAGTTTGGTAGGTCCGAACTGATAAGGCTGAGGGACCATGAATATGGTTCTGATACCTTGTTAAGATTTGATGTCAGATGTTGCTCATGTTTATTTGTCATGCCTTCTATAGACTTTCACTGTGGCAAGCATTTCTAGCGATGGTGTAGACTTTTGCATGACGGATATGTTGTCCTCTATATGGTAGAAGAATAATCAATCTTGCCCCTCCTTGCTTATCATGTGCATGCAAATGTGAATAGTGCAAGGCAAAACATGATGGTGTGATTAATACTGTTAATGCATTAACTCCTGATGTAAAGGAATTGATATCTAACAGTAGTTTCATTCGATCAAAGAGGATTTCAGTTTCATTCACTCCATTAGAGATTAAGGCTAAGAGGAGAAAGAAAGCAATTTTCAAGGCATTATCAAGTATCCAAAAAAAGAAAAATTTTGAACCTGATAAAGGTGAAAAGATAAAAAGAGGTGGGGAATAGAAAGGAAAAACTGAATGGTAGATTTAGTTCATCTTGTTTTGTTATGTAGAGATACTCTATCTAATTTTGAGTGCTTTTTTCTTTTTGTGAAGGTGAGGAGGGCAGAATCTCCCCATCATTATCTAATACCAGAAATAAGACATTGGATGTTATTGAACCACCAACCTGCCCTATGAAGTTTGATAATCCAGAAGATGTCTTTGCTCGAGTTAGTCAACAATTTAAACGATCTCAATCACTTGGTTTTTCTGCTGATCAATCTTCTCCGTAGAAGATAAGCTATCAACAGAACTGCTTGACACAACGAAAGCTGATATTGATAGATTACTGATTATGTCTTCTCAAGACTTGCTTCTACCAGAAAACTATTATGCATTGAGTGTTCACTATCCATATATGCTGCAGCACAAGATTTATCAGCCGAGAGAGCTCTTGCCTTGGAAAAACTCAAAGAGAACCTTCCATACTTCTCCTTGACTTTGCGTAGAGATAAGAAGGACCAAGAGGAGTATTATAAGAAAGCTGCCAAGAAAGAAAGTGAGTGGTCCTCGTTAACAAACTCATAAAGATCAAGAGCTCTATACTAAGCTTAATGGCCATAATGACAAAATGATTGAATTGGAAGTGGTGGTGACTTGACTTAGTCAAACAAAAACCCATGACTGTTCATATCCACTAATTAAATAAAACTGGTGACTTTTCGAATATGTAAATTAAAAAAATCGGATCTAAATACAACATTTTATCTTTTTATTGTATTTCGGAAAGAGACAGATTGGTAATCTGTTGCAAAATATATTCTACCTGTCAGATAACTTACAATACAACATATGGACAATCTATTGCAACGGATGGATATATCAGTTTGCTTTTCCATCAGCTGTGGCGTCTATTGCAACTTGCTAGTCATCTGTTTATTCAATTTCATCGAGAGTAATAGATTTTTCTAAGCATTTCTTGGACAAACTCAATTTTTGCTCTTGGATTGCTTCTCTTTTTTTCTTTGCATCCTTCAAGCTGGCCTCCAAATTCAATTTTTGCCATCAATCCAATAGCAAAAAATTTAATTTGGTTGAAGGTTGCAAATAAAAAAAGAGAAGCAATCTAAGAGCAAAAATTGAGTTTGGCCAAGAAGTGTTTAGAAAAATCGATTGCTCTCGATGAAATTGAATAAACAGATGACTAGCAAGTGCAACAGACGCTGCAACTAATGGAAAAACAAACTGATATATCCATCTATTGCAACAGATTGTCCATATGTTGTATTGTAAGTTATCTGACAGGTGAAATATATCTTGCAACAGATTACCAATCTGTCTCTTTTCGAAATACAATAAAAAGATAAAATATTGTATTTAGATCCATTTTTTTAATTTACATATTCGAAAAGTCACCAATTTTATTTAATTAAGGGATGTGAACAGTCGTGACTTTTTGTTTGACTAAGTCCAGTCCCTTCCAATTCAATCATTTTATAAATAGGTCCCTCCGGCCTCCTCTCACTCTCACTCCTCACTCACTCGTTCAATCTACTATACTTACAATACTAATATGGATGATCTAGATTCGTACAAGAAGACTCCTATCGAGTCCTTGCAAGAACTTCAAAGGCAGTTTGATGAACTCTAGCGGGATTTGGCCGGCTTCGGAGCAAGGCTGAGGAGGGCTCAGCTGCTGCCGGATGAAAATTGTCAGGTTGACAATATTCATCAGACGCTGCAACAGAAGAAAAATAATAATAATAATAATAATAATAATAATAATAATAATAATAATAATAATAATTAGGTTATGTTTTTTCTTTCTTTTAGCGTATGTATTTTCCTTTTTTATATCTGATCTACCTATAAGGGATTCAAAAACATCCATGTATATGTTTGGTTTGGTTTGGTTTGGTTTGGTCGACTTTGAATTTTTAATTCTTATTCAATATTTAATTATCATTCTATTTATTCCCAATTCTTCCAACGGTTGGAGGTAGGGATTGAGCACTTGTGGCAACAGATGGTGGCGAAAGTGATGATGAGAAATTCTCCTAAAAATGGTTTGTTAATAAATAATAAGGAACTAAATGATATTATAATCGTAAAAGAAAGATTATTTAATTTTAAAAAGTCACAACATTGGATTAATTTAATTAAGATAAATGATGATATACTTTTTAAGAAAAAAATTAATGAATAGTCGTGACTGTGATTTTTGTCTAAACACATTCAACAAACAAAAATAAAAAATGCTTCTGATGCATCAAATTCCTCATCTGTTGCGACTGATGAATCAGCTAGAAGAAATAAAAAAAACTCCTTAAACAGATGGTCGATTTATAGCAACAGGTGGTGTATCTATTGAAACAGATATCTGATACAACAGATATACAATCTGTTGCCATAACTCAATTAATAAAAATGATTATTAAAGAAAAGAAAGAAACGGAACAGTTATTGAAAACCAAGTGTATTCGATTTTTAAATTGAGATAAAGGTTATTTAAATTTAATAAGCTGAAAAGTCATGACTTGTCACAATAATAAAAAAACTCACCAGCTTGATTTAATTAAGTCATTTCTTTTCACAGAAAAGATCTTTTCACAGAAAAGAATAAGGAAATAAAAGATAAACACAATTTAAACCATAAAAAACTCACCAGAAATATTCTTATTTTTAAATCTTGTTTATTAATTTATATAATTAAAAAGTCAGAAAATTTGGATGTCATGAAGATAATTTATTTTTTTTAAAAAATATATCTATTATATGTTGCAACAGATATATTATCTGATGAAACAGGTTAACTATTTGTTGCAGCGGATGATATATCTGTTGTAACAGATGATTTATCTGATTCAACAAATATATAATCTGTTTCTTCAGTGTAAAAAAATGGTTGCTGGAAAGAACTAATTATTTTAATAATTATAGTCATGACTTATCACAATATTGCTTAATTTAATTAAGTCATAACTTTTTAGAGTAATCAGGAATGTCATTAATAAATAGAGGTGAACAGTTGTGCCTTTAAATCTGCTCTATTAATTTATATAATTAAAAAGTCAGAAAATTTGGATGTCATGAAGATAATTTATTTTTTTTAAAAAGTATATCTATTATATGTTGTAACAGATATATTATCTGATGAAATAGGTTAACTATTTGTTGCAACAGATGATATATCTGTTGTAACAGATGATTTTTCTGATGCAACAGATATATAATCTGTTGTCCAACTCAGTGTAAATAAAAAATGGTTCCTGGAAAGAACAAATTATTTTAATAATTATAAATCTGAAATGTCATTACTTATCACAATATTGCTTAATTTAATCAAGTCATAACTTTTTATAGTAATCAAGAATGTCATTAATAAATGGAGGTGAACAATTGTGCCTTTAAATCTGTTTTATCAATTTATATAATTAAAAAGTTAGAAAATTTGGATATCATGAAGATAATTTATTTTTTTTTAAAAAATATATAATATATGTTGCAATAGATATATTATCTTATGCAACATGTTATCAATTTGTTGCAACGGATGATATATCTGTTGTAACGGATAATATATCTGATGCAACATATATATAATCTGTTTTCCAACTCAGTGTAACAAAAAAATGATTTCTGGAAAGAATTAATTATTTTAATAATAATAAAGCTGAAAAGTCATGACTTATCACAATATTGTTTAATTTAATTAAGTCATAACTTCTTACAGTAATCAAGAATGTCATTAATAAATGGAGGTGAACAGTTGTGCTTTTAAATCTGCTTTATTAATTTATATAATTAAAAAGTCAGAAAATTTGGATGTCATGAAGATAATTTTTTTTTAAATATATATATTATATGTTGCAACAAATATATTATTTGATGCAACAGGTTATCTATTTGTTGCAAATAATGATATATCTATTGTAACAGATGATTTTTCTGATGCAACAAATATATTATCTGTTGTCCAACTTAGTGTAAAAAAAAAATGATTCCTAGAAAGAACTAATTATTAATAATAATAAAGCTGAAAAGTCATGACTTATCATAATATTGATTAATTTAATTAAGTCATAACTTTTTACAGTAATCAAGAATGTCATTAATAAATGGAGGTGAATAGTTCCATTTTTTGCTTTACTCATTCAAGTTCAATCCTCTATAAATAGGTCCCTCCTTACTCAGTCGGTCGTTCTACTACACACTATTTATTTCTTGCTCTTGTTACACCTTCAACTATTTTCTCTTCAAGGACTTGAAAGTTTTTTCCTGTCTCTGGTAAGTTTTTTTCTTGATTTTTGTGTAAATATTCGTTGTATATTACATTACATTCGAATTCTTTCTTTTCTTTACTTTTGTTTTTACGTGTGTTTTGTCAACTTATGCGTTTTCTAGATATGACTGTTCCTATGTGGGATGTCACTATTTTACGAGACGCCATGCGGAAACTGCAGAAGGAGGTTCATGACCTGCATTGGGAGTTGGCCGCCGTCAGAGTAAGGATGTTGCGGGAGATCCGCAGGCTGATGAGGGCGCTGCTGCTGCCCGTTGAAGATTCGCCGGCCGGCCATACAAATAATAATGATGATAATAATAATTAAGCTTTTTTTTTCTTTTATCTATGCATTTTTTTTGTTTGTTTTATAAAAAATTATGTTTGATGCACTTGACTTTTTATTTCTTATTTAATTTTCGTGCTGTCTATTTCTATTTCTTAACGAATGACATGTCTACAATTAAAGAATAATTTGATTCCAGTATCAAAAGCAAGAACATATGAGTTATCTGTTAGGTTTGTGTTTGTGTGTGACAGGAGCTGTATTTTGTTGTTCGAAACATATTAGTAATCTGATGAAACAAATTATTTATCTGTTGAAACAGATTACTAATCTGGTGCAACAGAATACCCATCTATTCGATTCATATTACGGGCACCTAGAACCCATAAACATGAATCCAACATGAGTCTATTGTTATAACAGAACATTTATCTGGTGCCGCAGCTAATAGATCTGTTTAAACAGATTGCTCTTGTATTGCATTCATATTCGCGTGCTAGCTATTGTTGAAAAAATAACACACTAGCAGTTGCCCAGATTCAACTAAAAAGCATAATCTGACTTACCAAAGTCTCCTTTCAAGTAAATTCCAAAGTTGAAATTGATTTACGAAATAAAATTTAACATAAGAATTTGGTCAAAGAGCAGCAGTTGGGGTAACAACAACAACAACAACAACAATGGTCAACAAGAAAAATATGAAGATGACAATGAAGTATATGACGATGATACTGAATCAGAAGATGATGAATAAAACAGCAGCAATAATGAACAACAAATATCGTGAAAAGAGAGAAAATAACAACGGATGAGGAGAGAGAAAAAGGCACATTTTTTCCTTCGTTCCCCGTTATATATTAACTAACATTTGGATCAAAGTGTAAATTTAAAAACTTGTGGGTTATTTTAAAATTTTCCAAACTTTCTTAAACCATAATTAAGTAATTGTCACCTCTACTCAATTATTAAGATTTATGTCACCTACACCTCATTTTAAATCTCTTTTGTCACCTGTGGCCCAAACCCCCGACTAACATGCATATGATTTTTTTCTTATATATATTAGTTTTGTCCTCATTTTTATGGTGTAATAAAATGGTTACACAAACACATTGCTTTTTCCTACTATATATAAGTGAAGGTTGGGGTGATTACCATGGGTATTTCGGTAATTTTAGTCACCTCAACCTTCACTTGTATATAATAAATAAAACGGTTACACATGCATATGGTTTTTTCCTTATATTTATTAATTTTATTATCCTTATTTTTTATGGTGCAATAAAATGGTTACACATGCATATTGCTTTTTCCTTATATTTATTAGTGTTGTTCTCATGTATTATTTTAATAATATTTTTATTTAGACCTTTATAATTGAATTATACATGATAGTATTTTTTTATAAATATCTTTTTCTTCCTTATTAAATGACTATATTGAATGTATATATTATGTTAACATCGGTTAATTGTACTACATTTCTTTTCTTTTACTTCTATACTAAATAATTAAAACAAGTAGAAAATAATCTTCCCCAAAGTTGGATCTCTTTTGCACATTAGTGTTGTCAAAATGCCCCGGTATCTAGTAATTTTCTAAGTGAACAGAAATTTTATATATGAATAAGTCAACAAAGTGAAGAGCTTTTATAAGAAAACTAGATATCGAGCGACTCGTGCCAATATATGTTATTAGTTTGTTTCAGTTTATGTGACACAAATAGTATTTAGATAATTAATCATATTTTTAATATATTTTTAGATATTTTAAGCTATTAAGTATTTGTAATTTATAATACTTTTTAGTTAATTTTTAATAATATATGTTACTCTTTTTGTTCAAACTTTTGCGGCATTGATAGTCAATTATATTTTAAAAATAATTTAATTTTTTAATTATTATGATTTATATATAATACTTTTTCTTCTATTCCAATTTAAGTGACACTGATATAATTTCGAGACTCAGCTAAATATTTTATATCTTTTAAATTTTTTAAGTTGTTAAATATTGTGATTTATAGTATTTTTTTCGTATTCTTTGAAATATATAACATATTAATTTTTTTCTTAGATATTTTAAGTTAACAATTAAATTTTATAATACGTTTTATGTAGTTTTTAAATAATATATGTTATTCTCCTTGTCCAAAATTTTGTGGCATTGATAGTTAATTATATTTTAAAAATAATTTAAGCTTTTAATTACTATAATTTATAATATTTTTTTCTTCTATTTCAGTTTCAGTGACATAATGTTTAGATAGCTATAATAATTAATTAGAGGTGATATAGTAAAATCACGATTAAAGCAAAGTAGACATGTCTTGAATGACTTATAATAACTAATTAGAAGTGGTATAGTAAAATTACTATAAATAATACTTTTGAAAAAAATTTAAGTGGACCTCATATAAGACGTAAAGTTAATTTAAAACATAAAAAGTTAATTTTATCATTTTATATTTATTTTTTAATTAAATATTATTAATTTTTTAATATTTAGATGACTTATAACAATTCATAATTACCGGTGATATAGTAAAATTACTGTTGAAGCGTATGAAACAGGCATGTCATAAATACCTATTTTATTTTTTAAACTAAATATTATTAATTTTCTACTACATATATAAATTATAATAATTAATTAGGGGTGATATATTAAAATAATGATTGAAGTAGTTGAAACAGACATGTCATAATTTTTTTTATTAAATATTATTAATTTTTTAATATGTAAATGACTTATAATAATTAATTAAAGGTGATATAGTAAAATCACGTGTTGAAACAGTTGAAATAAAAATATCATAAATATTTATTTTTAATTAAATATTATTAATTTTTTAATAAATAAATAAATTATAATAATTAATTAGGGTGATAAAGTAAAATTACACATTGAAGCAGCTGAAGCAGTGAAGGTGAAGAAGTAGGCATGTTGACGAAGTGCTGCTTGCTTCTTCACACTTCTATATAGTAGATGACTTATAATAATTAATTAGGGGTGATATAGTAAAATCATGGTTGAAGCAGTTGAAACAGACATGTCATAGATATTTTTTATTAAATATTACTACCTTATAATAATTAATTAGAGGTGATATGGTAAAATCACGTGTTGAAACAGATGAAATAAAAATGTTATAAATGTTTATTTATTTTTTAATTAAATATTATTAATTTTTTAATATATAAATAAATTATAATAATTAATTAGCGGTGATAAAGTAAAATCACACATTAAAGCAGCTGAAGCAGGTGAAGGTGAAGAAACAATCATGTTGACGAAGTGATGCTTGCTTCTTCACACTTCTATATAGTACTAATTATAGAAAAACATATGTTCTATACTTACTCGAATAAGTGAGAATTTTCATAATACACAACAAGAGTTTGAATTTTATTCATATCGTATCTGTTTGCTTAGAATTGTATTGATTCACTATGTATTTGTGTATCGTTTTATATTAGTTCACTCCAATATAGAGTAAATTAATACAGAGCTAACAAATATAATAGATATAGAGCGACTAGCTACATTGTATTACAACCACATAACACAAATTGGGTAAATTACATAAATGACCCTATGGGTGATTTTATTTTTTTTATTCCTGGTAAGAATGACCTTATAAAACTAGCCTTTTTTTTTTATGTAGTACAATTACCTTTTTGCCCCTCAATATTTCAAATATTTCTAAACAACTCCATACTTATTTATCTTTCAATTTTTTTTTCTTTTACGTTAATTTTATCTTTTCTTCTCTCTCTCTCTCTCTCTCTCTCTCTCTTTAGTTTTTCTCAATCCTTATTTTTTCTTCCTTTCTCCTCTCAACTTCTATTTTTTCTTTTTTAATTTTACTTTGATTTTTTACTTTTTTTCTTTTTAGTTTTTTTGTCAACCCTTACTTTTTTCTTTTTTCCCCCTCTCAACTTCTATTTATTTTTTAATTTTTCTCTTTTTCTTTCTTTTTTATTTTTTCTCGGTCTTTATTTTTGTTTTGTCTTTTATCTTTTTTTTTTGTTTTTTCTTAACTTTTATTTTTTTCCTTTTCTTCCCTTAGTTTCTATATTTTCTTAATTTTTCTTTTTTATTTGATTTTAATTTTTCTTTTTTAATATCTTTTTTTTTTCCAATTATTATTTTTTTTCCTTTTCTTCGATTTCTTTCAATCAAGTTACATCTCATGAGTAAGAGTTGACACTACCACATTGTAGATGCAAGACTTATGACTTTCAAATAAAAAGTTACGTTTCATGGGCAAGAGTTGACACTATCACATTGTGTTTTGATTTATGAGATGTTCTATAACTCTTACCTTAGAAACAAGACTTAGCTCAAGGACTTTCAAACAACAAATTATGCCCCACGGGCAAGAGTTGACTTTACCACGTTATGTTCTCATTTATGAGATGTTCTACAACTCTTGCCTTAGTGGCAAGACTTAGCTCAAAGACTTTCAAACAACAAATTATGCCCCACGGGCAAGAGTTGACACTACCACACTATGCCTTCATTTATGAGATGTTATATAACTCTTGCCTTAGAGGCAAGACTTTGCTCAAGGATTTTCAAACAATAAATTATACCCCACAGACAAGAGTTGATACTACCACGTTATGTCTTCATTTATGTGATGTTCTACAACTCTTGCCTTAAAGGCGAAACTTAGCTCACAGACATTCAACCGACAAATAATGCCATAGGGGCAAGAGTTGACATACTACGTTATGTCTTTATTTATGAGATGTTTTATAGCTCTTCCCTTAGGGGCACGACTTATCCCACGAATTTTCAAACAAGTTACGCACATTGGGCAACAGTCAACACTAACACATTGTGTTTTTTACTTATGAAATATTTTATAACTGTTGTCTTAGAGGCATGACTCAGCCCGAGGACCATCAAACATTAAGTTATGCCCCATGGGCAAGAGTTGACACCACCACATTGTGTATTGCTTTATGAGATGCTTTATAACTCTTCCCTTAGAGGCAAGACTTAGACCAAGGGCTTTCAAGCAACAAGTTGTGCCCTATGGACAAGAGTTGATATTATCACATTGTGTTTTTATTTATGAAATATTCTATAACTCTTGCCTTAGAGGCAAGACTTAACCCAAGGAATTTCAAACAATAAGTTACGCCCTATAGGTAAGAGTTGACACTATCATATTATGTTTTGATTTGTGAGATGTTCTATAACTCTTGCCTCAGAGGCAAGACTTAGCCCAAAGACTTTTAAACAACAAGTTACAATCCATGGGTAAGATTTGTCACTATCACATTATGTTTTGATTTATGAGATGTTTTATAAATCAAGGACTTTAAAACAATAAGTTATGCCCCATGACTAATAGTTGACAATACCATATTATATCTTGATTTATGAGATGTTCTATAACTCTTGCCTTAGAGGCACAAATTAGTCCAAGGACTTTCAAATAATAATTTACGCCCCATGGACAAGAATTGACACTACCATATCGTGTCTTGATTTATGAGATATTCTATAACTCTTGCCTTACAGGCAAGACTTAGCCGACAAGTTGCGCCCCATTAACTTGAAAATGTTCTCACTTCAAAGTTGCAATTCTAAACAGTTCAAGGTTGTAAATGTTCACGAATTTATCAGTTTTCAGGATTCTTCGAAAAAAGAATTGTTTTCTTTGGTTGTAAATGTTCAAGTAAGTTATTCCACAGCTATTTTCTGTTTTGAATTAATCTTGCAAGTGTCTGGGAAAGAAATAAGTTATTTCACTCCATTGTTTATTGTGATATTTACTTGTTTATTATTTTGTGTGATTTTGATTCTTGCTTGTTTTATTAGTTTTGAACTCCATATTTTGTTTAGTTATGTTTTTTTTTTTTTTTACTTGTAAATGTATTTGCAAGTTTATGTTATTGGATAGATTTTAATAGAATCTGCTCTGAATATTGAAAAAATGTCATCTGTGGAGTTTTGGTGTTCCTAGTTGGTCAAAAAGGAAACATAACTATTGATAAGTTTTATGAACTGTTTTAGCGATCGGACTATTTTATGGACTATTTTCTAGTGACTTTGGACAATTTTATGGACTGTTTATCTAGAAACAGTTTGTGATAGTTGTTTTATGAACTATTTTTATGACTTTTGTGTTCTGTTTATGCAAACTTATGCATAATGCAGTTATATATTATGTTAAATTTATAGTTATTTCATTTCATTTTATACATGTTGAGTTATTTATAGTTGAGAATGAAAAATAGATTTGAAAAAATTATTTCTAAAAAAATCATCAATTTTAAATATCTGGTCATGACAAAGATTAAAGGGTCACTACTTTAATCTTTAAAATCGAAACAAAAAATTGAAATAACTGAACCGATTTTGTAAGAATCAAATCAAACTAAAATAATTTCGATTTGAATATAGTTGTCAGTTTCGTCAATTCGAAAACCAAAAAATCGAACCGATATTCAACAATCAAGTGGAACAAATCAAATGTCCACCCCTAAACAAGACACCTCTTACTAGATTGTCACTTCTTGCTGATATGAAGTTTATATATATAATATTTTCAAACAAATCTGTCGTTTCCTAATAACCTACTAGCATTTCCTTTACAAATTCCTTTGTACATATCACATGCCTTCCTAAAATCTATTTTCATAAGACACCTAGGTGTTGTCTTTCTTTTATATTCCTTTAGTAGGTCATGATGGATTAAAACATTTTGTATAAAAACCCATCCCTCACAAAGGCTATCTGTGTTGGATTTATTATAGACAATACACTCCTGAATATACTACATAATAATTTCGAAACACACTTATAAAGTTTATTGCAATAAGAAATTGATCTATATTATCTTGCACTCTCCCGATTGTCAACCTTTGAAATTAAAGAGATCGTGGTAGCATTACCTATTTCAACATTTTCCCTATTTGGAAGAACTCCTGTATGGCCTTACAAACATCAACACCTACGATCCCCCATTCTGATCTAAATAACCCTCAACTATATCCATTAGGGCCAGGGATTTTGTTTCCTAATCAGTGAGTGGCAATAGTAACTGATACTTCTCATGTAAAAAGATACTACTATATACCTGCTTCCTAGAACTAGTGTCTGACCCCAATAAGTGCTGGCAGTACCTCACATACATCCTTAGAATTTGGTCACCCTCATGCTGAAATTGATTATGTTTATCTAGTATCTAGGTAATAGATTGCATCAGTTTTCTCCTCTTGATTACTGAGAAGAAATACTTTGTGTTATCACCTCCTTGTCTAATTCATGTGGCCTTGCTCTTTTGAAGTAATAATGTCTCAGCAAGATAAGATGATTTTTTAAATTATTGTCTCATTTTTTTTTTCTAACTGTAAGTTCAAATCAAGTGGTGTTAATTGAAGCTTTGCTTGCAATCTTTTGTTCATCTCTGTCCTTATCAGCTTGTACTATGACATTGCAGAACTACTGCTTATGCAACCCTCTTAATTCATATTTGAGTAGTTTGAGTTTCCTAACAACCTTTACGTAGTATATCCTTCCATCTGCTTGTTTCATTCTTCCATGATCAAATCTTCAAATAAAGAGCGTGTACTCCACACATGTTATAACTTAAAAGCTTTCTTTCTTCAGTGAACTGTGACCAATTGTTGAACAAGAATTAGACAATGGTCACCCACCCATTCTGATAGTATATGAGATTTTATGTCCAGTAATACTATCCATCCATTCACCATCTTTGAAAATATTCTGACATCCTACTTATCACTCTATGAGCATTTATACCCTGTATTAGGTAGTTCCTCCAATCAACATTCATCAATACATTCTTGAAACTCAGTCACCTCAGCTGGTATAATATCAGTTTCTTCTAATCTGTTATCAGCCTTCAGCACGACATTAAAATCCCCAATTACTAAGGCAGTTGGCATCCTTGACTAGTTAGTTTGAGATGTTCCCAAAAGGTTTTTCTTTCTTCCTTGAGGTTGAAAGCACACACAAATGTGTATATAATTGACTTCACAAGTGACAACTTGAGATGATTCTTCCTTCACTTTAATTTTAAATCAGTTAAGTCTCCACATAATTCATATCCTCCCATTATAGTGGGAGTTTTGATTGTTGTAGTACTTTCACACAATTAACATATTGTCAGCAACCATACTAAGATTATTAGCCTTTATCCTAGTTTTCAATAAATCAATTGGTCCCACCTTCACAGTATTGCAGAAGAATTTAACCTCTTTCTGCTTATTGAGGCCATTGAGGCCTCTAGTATCCAGCCCCAAATCCTAACCATGACTATCTGAAGGACTCTCAGTTCTCCTATGCCCGCTTTTAGTGGGTTGTGGACTTGTCTCTTCCCCCAATATGAATTGAGTTTTCTACTCTAACACTAGTACTAGGTTGTGTTGCATCTCTTCTAGTACTAGGTTGTGCTACAGTTGTGTGCTTCTTCCATCCATTCCTATTGTTTGGTATATTTTTTTCCATCCATTCCTATTCATATTCTGATTATTCTAAGGTCTTCCCCTTTTTGTATCTCTGGTACCTCTCATTTGTTTCTCTGCTGTTCCATTGTAGTTTTAGTTACATGATTACCTTTTGTAGGATCCTATACCTTGTTCTTCCTGCAAACTTCTGTTGCATGCCCATATTTATTGGAAACATCGCAAATCGTAGTATTTCCGTTCGCAGGTCACTCTTTGCTCAATGACCACTCCTTTCTTGTTTTTGAAATAAATCATATCAGGCAGTTTCCCACCAATTTTGACCTCCACAAAAAATTTAGCAAAGTTAAGGTCCAATTTGTGCTCAATGTTCTCATCTACAATAAGGGGCTTCCCAATCAAACTGCCTATTTTTCTAAGGCCTTTTACACTTCATTATTTGAAGTCAAATCCAGGCAATTTAATCCAAATAGGGACTGAGAACATTTCTTTCCTCTAAAACTCCATGTCCTTCGACCAAGCTTTGACAACTAAAGGTTTGTTGTCAAAGTGGTAAACACCATACTGCAACACCTTATCCTTCCCTTCAGTAGTATTGAATTAAACCAGAAGAATTCTATTTTCTACATATCTACCTTGCTAATACCTAGCTTATCCCAATGTCGTCGGACAAATCCATTAAGGACTGTAAACAGAGAGTGAGCACCTAAGACATAGCACACTACTTTTGAACAGAGCATGGCTTCAATGATTTGAGTTTGGTAAATGACACCTCAGGTTAAAAACAAATCAGACGACTTTTATGGGAATAGAAACATCATTTTCAAAATTGCCATGAGCTGACCTGAATTTTTTTGTAGCTTTGTAGAACAATGTTTCATCGATCAAAAGGACAAATACTGGAGACCATAAACACATGCCTGCACCACCAGAAATCACCAACAAAAGTAGTAACACGACGTAAGCTAATCTATTCAAATCAGTGTTAGCACAAATATAGAATACATGCCTGATCAGTTTGTATAAGGACGGAACAATACAAACATTACATTTGACACATTCCCGGCTCATTTATCGGAAGCAACTTAGATGAATATGTAGGAACAAAAGGATATCTTCTTTGGAGGTTGTAGGAGAGAGAAACTCAAATGACCCCAAATGACAGGTTACTCACATATCCATCTAGAGATACTGGTTTCCCTGAGGTTTGATTGCAGATATTAGTTTTCTTGTGTTTCTTGTATTTTCTTGAAGGTCTCTTTTATGTTTGCAGTGAGTTCACTAACTTGCGTGCATCTTAATTGTCTCATCGGGTACCTACGATCAGTGGTGGAGCTACCTTTGCTCCAGGGGTTCGATGAAAAATTATACTATTTTTATACTATTTTACGTGGTTAAAAATATTTGTATGCATATATAGTACATGCCAAACTCCCTTTTATTAGTTCGTATATTTACTTCTTAGCCCCTCAATGAAAATTCTGACTCCGCCATTGCCTACGACCTCTACTATTGTGGTTAATGGTAACTTTGACCATCAAGGTTTAGGTCAATGAGGAGAAATCTCTTGGTGTTTCTGTTTCTTGTGGATTCGAACCCTAGTTTCCCATGGTCTTGATTCCATAATCATCGATAGTTATCCCGCACTCTTGCGCGCTTTGAAGGTCCTTTCCCTAATTTACAGATTCTAAGTTACTGTTTCACTGTGAATCGATCTTTGTTGCATCTTTTTCCTTATGTGTCATTATCTCAGCTCTTTGTGATGGATTTTCTCCCTCGTTGGCAAGCTTGTTGTTATCGACATATCTTGATTGTTTATTTTCCATGAAGATTAAGATGATTGTCAAGTTCTTTTTGATAAGATGATAATGTAATATCATTTCCCATAATTAAACCACTCGTTGTCCTGTACTAATAGTATTATTCTGGCGAGTAAAGCTTATTTGCTGGAGAAAATTATGTACAAGTTATTCTTGTATAATATTCTTTGGTTTTAAGGCTTCACGACATGTGTGCTCGTGATTTGGGTAGTTTAAATCATGTTGGATCACATAATGTAAAGTTGCTAAATAGGTATCACAACATATCCTAATTTTTTTTTAAAATATTATACTTCTATGATTTTGTTTCTTTTGGATCTAGAAAGTCTGTGGAGTCATTTTATTGTCCAAACCAAAACAAATTCTATTAGGTACCAACATATTTACAAGCCAAGTCCTTAGAGTGAATGCTCAATACTTTCTCTGTGGTAGGGGGATAAAGATCTCATCATTGTTCATGATGCCCTAGAGTATGGTGATTGTTGTTTATCTTTGGGGCTAAGTCATCGTACTTTATAGGAGAACTATAATGCAATTAGTGCACCATTCTTGCTGTTGTGATATTATTTTCTTTTTAGTAAGATCTACATTTTTCAGATACCAAAAATTTGAGATTTTTGAGAATGTGAACTCAATGAAGGAGTTAGCAGAGATGCCATAATGGACACCTGTGAGGACACTGAGTGAAGCAACAAGATTTACATATGTATAATGCTATTACTTTTGCTTATGTTTTCTTTTTACATGTCTTTTTTATTTTCTCCCTTTTTTCCAGTTTTGATGTGCTCATTAATAATTATCATTTTCAGATGGGTCTTAAATTTCTGAAAGAAAATGGGTTGAAGCATGTCATTTTTTTTACTGTTGGTGGAGCCATAGAAGCAACTCCCGCGGTAGTATTATCCTTTGTCTATCTACAATAATAATAATTATAATTATTATTATGCATATCTCTGTGATAATGTCACTATGAATAGCCTTAATGAATGCTCCTCTTTTATTCTTATTCTTTGTTTCTCTGTAACAATAATAACAATGATAATAATAATTCAGATCGGAATATTTGATGCCATTGTGGATCTAGCGAGTAGTGGAATTACACTGAGAGAATACAATCTGAAGGAAATAGACGGTAGAGTCATCATGCTCATTCTTTGCAGTTGCGATGTATCAGTATCCTTGACATTCTTTCAGCATGCATTTTGAGTAGCTTTCTTGACTATTCTTTGATCCTATTTTTTCCTTTCAGGCGGTTCTTGTTGCTGGCAAAAAGTCCCTAATGCAGCGAAAAGGTGTACTTGATATAACACATGAAATGCTAGAAAGATTGGAGGCACATTTTATGGTGGGTGTAGCTTCTTTTATGCTGATATTTTTGTCAAACCTGTATTGGCTATTTGACACATCTTATGGCAGGTAAACATTAATATGAGAGGAAGCAGTGTGGAGGAAGTCACTGAAAAAATATTGAGCCAAACGTCACCACCTGGATTTCAGGTTACCTATGTCCTCGACTTACACAGGAAGATTAGTAGTTTAAAGAAAAAATCTAAGAATTTTACCTAGCTTAGAGGTATTAAGAAAATGATTGAAAACTAAAATTTATATGAGAACATAGTTATGTACAGATCCCAAGTGAACATTCTTATTGCTGAATAATTCTTGGGTGGAACATGTTTTAAGCCTGTTTCATCCAGCCATTGATCTCATTGCTATAGCACGAGATCAACGGCTGGGATGGAAGTGAATCTTGAATCCATTTCACCTAAAATCCACATACAGCTCAATAGCTGGGTAAATTTTTTGATAGCTCATAATTTTTTTAATCTTCTATTTGTACAGAGACCCACTATAAGTTCAGTCATTTGCAAGCCGGATGGACAAGTTACAGCCGATTACTTTGCCATTAAAGTTTAGGCAAAATGGCTCGATGGACCCTTGTATTATGTCCGTTTTGTAATGTGGATACTCCTACTTACATGTTTGTTATCGGACCCTTAAAACCATTAAAAATAATATTTTAAACACTGATTTGCTTATATGGCATTAACTCGATGATGTGGCAAAACGCATGTAAACACACGTTTTTTGACCGCGTGATTAATTTTTAAAAAATATTTATAACATTTAAAATATTAAAAAAATAGTAAATTAAAAAAACAACAACTAAAATCTCCCCTCCCCCAAACCTTCGTTCCAGCACCATCCCCCCTTCCCTGCCGTCCACCACCCTACTCCATCCCTCCACGCCATCCACCACCCTCCCAGCCCCCACGCCATCCACCACCTTCCCCCCCCACCCTCCCCCATACCCCACATCATCCACCACCCTCACTTAATCCTTTCCGTTTTCGTCTAAAATTCCCCACGCCATCAACTGCTTGAAAACAATACTATATCAACACAAGAGCTGATATACAACCTTAAATTTCCATATGTATTTGTCGCCATCAAAATATAACCTTAAATTTCCATTTGTATATGTTGTCATAACAATACAACCTTAAAGTAGAAAACCCACCATCCACCAAGTGCAAGATTTAACCTTTTTTCAGTTCTTGAATAGCCAAATACAACCTTAAGTTTCAAATATGGAGTAAATACAACCTTAAACTTTCACATGTGTTTGCTACAATAACAACCAAACAAAATAGAAACACCCCAAAAAGGTAAAATTACCAGAAATATACAAAATCCATCATTTATAAAGTGCAAGATTCAATCTTCTTCAATTTATGAATAGCCAAAACCCAAAAGCACAAAATTACAATCTAAGTATACACAAAACTGGTACTCAGATTTTTCAAGTTTTTGATTATACGATTCAAATTAAAAATCGACTCTCTTTGATTTTTTTTAAATTTTGAATAGAAAAAACACTTCTCAGATTCTTCAACCCTCACTTCTCAATTTTCTCAAAGATCAAGAAAAATAATAAGATGAAGATGATGAAGGAAAAAAAGAAAGAGAAGAGAAGGGAGAAGAAGAAAAGAAGAAGAAATAGAGAAAGACAGAGAACATGAAAAAGAAAGAAAAATGGGGAAGAAAGAGGAACAAGAGGGGGTTCTTTTATTTATTTATTTATTTTAATATTTAATAATTTTATACTTAAAAATGATGTGAAAGTTGATGTGGAGCGGTTGTGTTACACATATCGAAATAGTATTTAAAATGTTGTTTTTTAATGAGTTTAAGGGTGCAGATGACAATCATGTAAGTAAGTAAGAGTATCACATTACAAAACGGACATAATACAAGGACCATCGAGCCATTTTGCCTAGAGTTTATGTTCACAAGAAAGAACTTTACAAGTCAGTTCAACAGCTTAGGGCGGTGAGATGCCAATCCTTCCCCATAACATTTTGACATCTTTACAAGTGATTTGTAAATTGTAATGGCCATTTAATAAATCTTCGAAATTTTTGCTGATCAAATCCAGAAAATTGGGCTTTGAATGTTCTGTTATACGTATTTGCTTTCTTCTGTTGTTCAATAAACAACATGATGAAGCATAATTCTTTTATTCTATTATGATATGGTGGTCTATTTTTGGGTGTTTGCTTTGGGGGTGTGTGGGGTTGGGGTGGCAATGTTAAACTAGTTGGAAACTTTGCTTTCTAAGTCTTGCCATTCGCCAGATTTTTGTCCCCAATTCTCCGACTTTAACATACTTGAGTGGCATTTTTCATTTTAGTTCAGCCTATGATCTCAGTTAGACTGAGTCTTTACTCTCTACTGGCTCATCTCTTACTTTGTACTTTTGTTCTTTCATATACACAAAACATCTTAAGAGCCTCAGTAATAACTTGTTGCTTATTGAATATCTTTTATAGATTGGAGGGAATGCAGTTCTGATTTCTCCTCTGACCTATATTTTCGATGAAGAAATACCAAAATGGCGTCAACTCCTTTCAACTTTGGGGCTTTGATCTATCTAGCAATGCCTCCGATGGTTTCCACAACCATGAAGAATGCCTTTTCTGGAGAGGCAAGCATGAAGATACTGGGACTCCATAATAGAGACCTGTAGAGTAATATAATATAAAATATTAAAATATTTATGATAATCATCATTAAACTAAGCAAATTGTAAGTTTTTTAAAATTCTTCAATCGTTGTACTTTAGGACAACATAACCTTATGCCTACAATTTTCTTAATCTCACGAGAAATTATTTGCGGTAGAGATTCACACAATTACAAGGTCCGTGTACACTCTAAACTATCAACATCCTGACTGATGGCTTATTAACATATTTCTGAATATCAACAAGGCCTTGTGCTGGTACTTGAGACAACCTTGATTATTTCCGATTATGTCTAGAGGTTTTGATCTAAATTAAATTAGATAATTTATTATTCCAAGTTTTAATAATGTGTATGATGGTTGGTCATTATTATTCTAGGATTTGTAATAATGATGATAGATCACTTAGTGATTCTGAATCAGAAGATAGTCATCTATCCATGGAAGAGGTACATGGTAATTTCCATTTTTACGGCGGTGTAAGATAAGTGGGCGTACATGTCTCAGTTATGGGATTGCAATTTTTTGTAGCACTAATTTTAATATTCGAATTTACATGGACAAATCTACAGTTATCATTTGAATCATTTTCAAAAGGGTACCAGTGAAAAATATCTAAAGTAGATTTTTTGGAAGAATGAATATCATAATTTTCTAGTTAAAATTTCTAGAATAATCTTGTAAATTAATAGCATAGTTTTTCAATAAAATCTCTAGAATACTCTAGTATAGTATTTAAAATAATTATCTTAGGAAAATATCTAGATTATTCTTAGATAGCTAGAAGATAAAGTAATATTCTTATAGATGTATTTAGAAGAATTTCTAGAACCATCCTTAGACTAGTATAAATAAAGAAGATCTGATAAATTTGTAACCGAGAAAAAATCAAAAGACAATTCAATTCAAGAAGTCTTCTTCCATAATAAAGTTTCTCTTTCATAGCATTCTTTTCTCTAGTTGAATTTTCGGATTTTAATTAACGATCTTGGGCTAGCAGAAGGTCTTCTCAAATTATACCTTGCTTCTGCTATTCTCTACAACGATGACATTCAAGTAAAGATGCTTCTTTGTTGAGTAAATAATATGAGTACTAATTTGCAGCATAAATCTCTAGGGAAATCAAAGATTTTGTGGGGGAGGTCTTGCAAAAATAGCATAGGTTTTAACAAAATGGGAGTATTTCTAGCTTAATTTTTAATATTATAATTTATAATTTCAGTGGCGGATCCAAGATTTAAGGATTGTGGGTGCTTAAAAAAAATTAAAAAGCTGAAAAAAGCAAAAAATTGCCTCAAAGAGGTTCAAACCCGGGATGCCCCTTCAAGTGGAGAACCTTAAGATCAATCTAAATGTCAATGCACCCAGTCAATTTTTTGTTTTAGTGGGTGCTTTTATATCTTTTATACCTATTTTTGTATATTTTATATGTAATTATACATATTTCGCATCAAGTTTACTGGGTGCCGAAGCAACCCAAAAAACAATGTAGGTCCACCCCTATATAGTCTATTTTTCTATTTTTTTTCTTTTTCTTTTCGCTTCTTTTTCTTTACTCTCTTCTTTCTTTAAGAAACATTTGTTTTTATTAAGATTCAAACGTCTGAATCTGAGTGCACGTTTGAATGATGAAGATGTTGTCTCTAGATCTGAAAACTGTATGATTGAAACTGTTTGTTTTTCAACATTTGAATGTCCAAAAAATTTTATGTGTACATATAATAAAATTAAAAGTACAATTCAAATAAAAAACTAATTATATATTAGAAAAATATATACTTTAATACAATAAAATTATTATTTGATTGAAAGAAAAACATTTATGTTTGTTAATGATAGTAGAGATAGTTTGTAATGGTAGTTGCGGTGTCAATGATTGATGTTAGTAATTAGTAACATTGATGGTGATAGTTGTGACGGTTGGTATTATAGTGATTGATGGTGGCGATTGATAGTAGTGGTGATGGTTGTGATCTGACGTTAATTGTTAAAGTTCATTAACAATTCAATTACCTTAGGTAACAACACTAATACAAAGAGCTTACTCAAATATCGCGTGGAAGAACCCCCACCGCCAATTAAATCTCTGATGCTTAATTACTCAATATATAGCCATACCATATATTGGGTTTTTCCCGTGAAAGCAACACCTTAGTTGTTTCAATTGTCAAGCTCTCCTCCAAATTATATAGTTCATTTGGATCGGGAGACATAACTTTCATCACGTCTCTTAAAATAAATATACACACAGTAATTATGTAAAATATTTACTGTGTACATTTTTATATTCTTGATTGTCATTCATATATGAGTTAATCCATACCGTAAAAGCATATTTAACGTATTCCGTGTGTTTGATAGCATAATATAGTAGTTAAAACTTTTGAATGTTATATAGTTTAATTTTGAGCTTTCTCCAATAAAGTCCTATTAAAACTTTTGAGTTTTTATGATTAATAAAATAAATGAAAAACTAGGAGAAGAAATTATAAAAGAGAGAGAGAGAGAAAATTAGATTTTATATATAGATTTATATTTATTTTATTCTATTATAAATTATCACCAATACCAAATTATTGAAAGTGACTTTTGAGCTTTCCTCAAGGGGATTAAGTTGAACCACTCTAAGAAAAAAAGTAAATATTGATAATCATCACCACTTAAAAGATAAAACTTTCACTAGGAATAACAATAAAATTTACATCCTTTTTATTACATTAATTAATTAAAGTATCATATTTCACTCATTTCTATGACAATCATTTCTCAACCTTTGATTTTATGGTGCAGGGGCCAAATTCCCGCATCTCTTAAGACAAATCTTCATCCACTCCTTATCTGTTATATAAAAAAAAAATTAACAAGTGAATCCAAAATTATCAATTTATAATACCACATACAACTTATAGTCTGGTAATTTTAATATTAGAACCCAAAATCATGGTTAATTTCAAAAGTAATACTTGGGTCAAAACTTCAAAAATTAAATCAGCATATATTCAAAAATGTATTTCAAAATCAACTTTTAACAACGTGAAATAATTTATGTTTGATTAATTAAGTTGAAAAGAGAAAACACACTTTCGAGCAATAATTGACAAAAATATTTTTTAAAAAAGTGTTTTTAAGAGGAAAAAAAACTTTTTAAGGTACTAAGAAGTGCTATTCCCAGAAAAAAAATTATTTTCTATTAGAAGTTTCGTCAAAAATAATATATAAAAAAAATTTGGCGAAACTGCTATTCGAATGAATGAGGAGGAAAAAAGAAACCACCTTTAACCTTCTCACAAACTTTAAATTGGCAGTGCATCCAAAATTTTGACGCATAAAAATTAGGATGTTTACAATCTTGTGAACAATGTTCATAGCAACCAGCAATGTCAGCAAAGCAAGTTGAGGAACATTCAGCCACACATTGGTGATATTCATTTTTTTCATCTGCATACACTGAAAATGGAAAAGAAAACATAATTGTCGTAATTGCCATAAAAAAGAATGTTTCTTTTAACATTTTGGATTTCATCTTTCACAATTTCTCTAACTTATATTTTTTTTCTTCCTTATGCCAAAAAATGAAAGAGCACCTCACTTTATATAGTAAAAAATCACATTTAATGATTGAGGTTTAGATGAAATCACATTTAATGATTGAGGTTTAGATGAAATCACATTTAATGATTGAGGTCTAGATGAAATCATATGAACTTTTAATGCATGAGAACAGAGGCGTGTAAATTTCTATAGCCCATATAATTAATTAATTTATTGGTTTATTAACAATTGAATAAGTTAAATACTTAATCTATATGGAAAGTTACCTAGTAGGATAATTACTGACTCTTAGTAGGATTGTATCCACAATTACTGACTCCTAGTAGGATAATGATTGTATCCACCAATCACGTTGATGGAACGTGAAAACATAATTGACTATCCCCATTATAAAAGGAGTCCTCTCTCTGCCAAAAGAAGAATAAGCTTCATCACAATTATTTTGAAAGTAAGGTAAAGAGAGAGAAACAATTCAGTGCTTCTGCTATTACGTTTTTCCTTCCGCTAAAATCATGGAGAATTCAGGTAAGTAATTCTTTATTGAATTACTGTTATTATGTGTATGTGAAAATCATTAAGTTCAACGTTCCTGAATAATACAAAGGATTATGGATATGATTGTTTATGTATAAGATTGTTTAAGTTTATATAATTCATTTTATGCTTACATGTGGTATCAGAGCCTGGTTTTCGGAACAAGTAATTTTCCATTAAGATTAATGTTTCTCCAGATCTTGTGAATTTTAATTATGTTTGTTAGAAATTTTACAATTATTGAATAACGAAATTTGAAATATTAATATTATTATAATTGATTCTATTTAAAATAATTTGAGTTTAATCTTTGTTAATTTAAATATTAAAGAAACAACTCTTTGTTTTTAGAACGTTGTAGTATGCAATAATAAAATTTATTGTTTCTTAATATAACTTGGAATCATATATGTAAGATTCGTCAATCACCAAAGTGGTCGAATCTTTATGAAATTAATTCCAAAATAAAGGTTAAAGTTTAAATTAATTACCCATTAATCTTGATGCTTATAATTGATCTAATAATTATGGGTTAATTAAATTTTTGGTCATAAGACATTTGTGGATCACCCAAAGGTTGATTGCTTGTTCGTATGACCAATAATTATTAAAGAGATAATTTTGATGTATCGTTAGTTTTATTTATTTATCCAAAGATGATAAATATTATTAATTGATGCATTAAATATTATCGTTTTGTGTTAAATATATTTTAAGCATCATTATGTTTAAAATTGTATTTTGATGTTTCGCCCAAAGGAGAACATTAATATACATTTAAGTAAGTTATTTCTGAATTTGATAATGTGTTTAAACTCGTAACTCAAAGTATTAACAAATGAGCATATTCTAATTCAACACTTGCCCTTTATTCGCACTCTGCCTCTGTTACGACTTTTAATGAACTTAACTTTTCAGATTGGTGCGAATAGATCAAAATCCATCTTGGAGTTTTAGATCTTGATGTTGCACTTTACTCTGAAAAGCCAACTGCTATTACTGAAGCTAGCAATGATGAAGAAAAGTCCTATTATAAGCACTGGGATCGGTCTAACAGATTAGGCCTAATGTTCATGCGAATGAATATTGCGGGCAACATTAAGACTACTCTTCCCAAAACTGAAAGTGCAAAAGAACTTCTGAAATTTGTGGAAGAGTCTTCCCAAACTGTTGATAAGTCTCTTGCTGGGACACTAATGGGTACTTTAACCACCATCAAGTTTGATGGTTCACGTACCATGCATGAGCATGTCATTGAAATGACAAACATAGCAGCAAGACTTAAGTCATTGGGAATGGAGTAGAACAAAATTTCCTTGTGCAGTTCATCATCAACTCATTACCGTCTGAGTATGGTCCTTTCCAAATGAACTACAACACCATGAAAGACAAACGGAACGTGCATGAATTTCATGGTATGTTAGTTCAAGAGGAAACGAGGCTGAAGAATCAAGGAACCCACTCCATTAATTATGTAAATCATCAAGGAGCTGAAAAGAAAGGAAAGAAGCATGGTAAGGGACAACAGAAGCAACTTAATATTAATCAGTCCTCATCTCAAGTACATAAGAAAGGAAACAAGAATGGAAAATGTCATTTCTGTGGAAAATCTGGACACTTTCAGAAAGATTACCTGAAACGTAAGGCATGGTTTGAGAAGAAAGGTAAGCCTTGTGCTTTTACATGTCTCGAATCAAACTTAACTGAAGTTCCTTATAATACTTGGTGGATTGACTCTGGTTGTACTGTTCATGTTTCTAATACTATGCAGGGATTCCTTACAATCTAAACCATAAACAAGAATAAAAGATTTGTTTACATGGGGAATAGAGTGAAGGCTCCAGTTGAAGCTGTCGGGACTTATCGTCTGATTCTTAATACTAGGTGTCACTTAGATTTAGTTGAAACTTATTATGTTCCTTCTCTTTTGAGAAATTTAGTTTCTTTGTCTAAGTTGGATAAGACTGGATATTCTTTTAATTTTGGTAATGGATGTTTTAGTTTGTTTAAGAATAATTATCTCATTGGTATTGGTATTCTTTGTGATAGTTTATACAACCTAAATCTTGATAATCTTTTTGCTGAAATACTCTTAACTCTGCATCATAATGTTGGTACCAAACGAAGTTTGGTGAATGAAAAATCTGCTTACTTGTGGCATAAACGTTTAGGTCACATATCTAAAGAAAGGCTGAAAAGATTAATTAAGAATGAAATTCTTCTAGATTTAGATTTTACTGACCTTAATATTTGTGTTGATTGTATTAAAGGAAAACAAACAAAACACACAAAGAAAGGAGCCACAAGAAGCACACAGCTTCTTGAAATTATACACACTGATATATGTGGTCCTTTTGATAGCATATCTTTCAATAAATAAAAATATTTTATCACTTTTATTGATGACTTTTCACGTTATGGATATATCTATTTGTTGCATGAAAAATGTCAAGCGATTAATGCCTTAGAGGTATTTATTACTGAGGTTGAAAGACAATTAGATAGAAAGGTGAAAATAATCAGGTCTGATAGAAGTGGTGAATATTATGGAAGATATGATGAAAGTGGACAACACCTAGGTCCATTTGCTAAATTCCTCAAAAAATGTGGCATATGTGCTCAATACACAATGCCTGGCACACCACAACAAAATGGTATGGAAGAAAGGCGTAATCGTACACTAATGGATATGGTTAGGAGTATGTTAAGTAATTCATCTTTACCTCCTTCTTTATGGATGTATGATTTAAGGACTCTGTTTACTTGCTAAACAGGGTTCCTAGTAAAGAAGTTCCAAAGACACCTTTTGAACTGTGGACTGGTAGGAAACCTAGTTTGAGGCACCTGCATGTTTGGGGTTGCCCAGCAGAAGTTAGAGTATACAATACGCAAGTAAAGAAACTGGATTCAAGAACAATCAGTGGTTTCTTCATTGGTTATCCAGAAAAATCAAAGGGGTATAGATTTTATTGTCCTAATCATAGTACGAGAATAGTTGAAACTGGAAACGCTAGATTCATTGAGAATGACGAAGTTAGTGGGAGTGAAGAACCACATAATGTGGAAACTAAAGAAGTTAGAGGTGACGAAGCCTCGCACACCTTAAGCTGACGTCCACCATCTTCTAGCAAAATTGGTCGGGTCTTGAGGTGATGAAGCCTCGCACACCTTAAGCCGACGTCCACCGTCTTCAAGTAAAATTGGTCGGGTCTTGAGGTGATGAAGCCTCATACACCTTAAGCCGACGTTCACCATCTTTGAGAAAAATTGGCCGGGTCTTGATACAAGAATTACAAGGACAACACGAAACACACTTCAAAATCTGTCCACAAGATCAAAGATCCGAGGACCCTTTTGAAGACCACACTCGGATTCAACAAACAACAACAAGAACACAATGTATTGAAGTGTTTAACACCTAAAAACAGCTAACAACAAACTATGTTAACAACAACAAGATGAAGAACAACAACAATGGAATAAGAATAACAAGTCACAGATTTGAATTACAAGAACACAAACCAACTATTACAACATAAACAAAATGGATAGATAGTTAGACCTTGGTTGATATAATCTTAAGAATCCAAGAATATGGTAATCTTGGACCCTTAACACTACACATAACGATTAACCTAACTCATACGTTGACACAAGAGGAACTTTACCTCCTCTAAACACCAACGTATCAAGCCAACATTGCAACACAAGTGATATCCACACTTGTTACCCTCATTTCGGTGTGGTGGCTATTCCAAGCCCTATAACTAAAGGTGTTTCATGTTTTAAAGTATTACATCAATAAACAACTAATGAGAAAAAGACCTAAAATGTTCTATTTATATTCTATTACAAGACAAGGCGAAATGACAACAATGCCCTTAAAGGGAGGGGTGGGCATTTGGACCCAATGAAGTGACCAAAATGCCTTAATGAAGATGACCAAATCATGGCCCATTAAGTGTTATCCAAAACCGTGAGTCCTCAAGTCTTAGATGCTCTAAGCAATCTTCCACACACGACCTTGCTTGTGCTCAAAACGGGTCTTCCTTGCATATTCTTGTGCCCTCGGGGTGACCAAATCTTGAGCCTTTAAATGATGACCTCCAATCATGTCATCAAAAATTAAGGTGGCCATTTGACTTGTATCATCCTTCCCTTCTTGAAAAAGATTCGACCTCGAATCCAAACCTTGCAAGAACAAAGAGAAGACAAACAAGCACCGCATCCTCATAACATGAGGGTTAGAGTTACTACAATAAACAACATTAACATGCCAATGAGGTACACACTTGAGATATAACCACACATCCTTTGTTGTAATCACGAGGGACGTAGAAAAAAATTACAAAGGAGTTGGAGAAAGGAATCACCATCAAGGGGTGGTGTCCTAATTGAAAGTAAAGTCCACCTAACACATATAACAATATCACTCAAACAAGTGGACCGACCAACAACTATCTATCCTTCACACCCTAAGAAGTTACTGGGATCGAATAGGAGACGTAACCAAGGGCTTAGGTCTCGGCCACTCTCACTTTCCCCTAGGGTGTCATCCTCGAAATTAAGCAAGCCCTCTTTATCACCATTCAAAATATCATGAACTAAAATAGGGTTGAGAAAGGTGTTTCATAAGTCAACTTCAAATAAAGGGTTCCCATGCATGCACTTACTACTAGTTTCAAAATTTCCACTAGGAATATGCCCAACATAAGAAACACATAAAGACGAAGTAGATGGCATTTCTAAGCACATATCACCTTCTCTTTCACAAGAGTTGTCCTCACATACGTACAAACCATCATGGGAAGCCAAAGGACCACAATCAAAATCATCTTCACAAAGACAATCACAACTCGGGTTTTCTAAATATTCAAGCAAATCAAGATCATCTACTACCGATTGATCATTTTGCTCACCCTCACTAGTTGTTGGCAATTCACATACCAATGTAGACTCACCTTGTTTTTCACAAGGGTCAACTAGTGTGTGAATACTCTCGTCACTTGGTAATGGAACCTTACTCAAGTTGTAAGTGCTAGCACCAGATGGACACAAATCATTCTCACAAGGAGAATCAATTTTGTCATCTAAAGGATCTACTAGTGCTTGTGTACCTACAACAAGAGTTTGGTCCTCATGTGACCTAACAATATCAAGAGTATCACAAAATGAAGACTCATGCACTCCTGCACTAGGTAAAACCGCAACTACATTCATATGAGTGTAAGGGATAACATTTTTACCTCGTAGCTCACATGAGCTTACGATCTTCATCTTGACGTGTGTCCGGGTAACCCACTTGCTCCCTTGGAACTCCCATATGATCCAACCTTTCATTTATCACTTCCTATTGACAGGTAATGGCTTCAAGTTTAGTCAAAATAGAATTTGCAGCCACGGGTTCCATCGTAATTGGACCTAAAAATAAAAAGAACAAGTCAACAAAATAAAACACATGTTAGTTCGAAACAACCTCACCACACTCTCACACACTTGATCGTCTCACACTTGGATTCACAACTGTTGCAAGTCGGCTTGTAGTTTGTGATGAGTCGAGGGGTGAGTCTACTCCTTGGTCGGAATGGATTATTTGTTTGAAGACTCAAGGAAATAATGTCCGAACTTGAACCAAGAAATTCTACGATTAAAAAATAAGAAAAGGACAAAATAACACCAACACGAACAAACGGGCACAAAAACTAACTAACAAGCTTGTAGGAGATTACTATGTTGTCAATTAGTGTTCAAACCAACAAACGAAACTAAGAAACAATAAAATGAAACTAAGAAATCTAAAAGTTGAACTCAAAATACTTTATACATCACAAAATACTTTCTTTTTCACATGTAATTTATACATTTTTTTACATATCTTTTACATGTTTCTATAACAATAGATTTTATTTGTATATTTAATATACATATACTTTTACATAATTTTACATTTGTATTTTTTCAAAAGAATTATTTTATACTTAATACACATACATTTTTACATTATTTTAAATATTTATACCTCCTCCCTCATTGATAAGTTTAGTCTAGTCGGATACCACATTTGTGGATCCTGAAGGGTGCCTAACCCCTTCCCTTCGGGATAATTTGAACCCTTACCTAGAGTCTCAATTGTTTTTTCACAAACTAAAAACATCAATCATACGTGTTAATGAATAAACAGGTTTCCTTATTTTCCTTAAAAATTAGGTGGCGACTCTGTCAAAAATTTCAATTCTCTAGAGTCTAACAAGTCATATTTTGTTTAACCTTGGCGAAAATAGGGCATGACAGAATGGCGACTCCGCTGGGGATTAACAACAGGTTCTAACCATAATAGACTCAATTTTTCAATCGAGGGAGGTATTTTTACTTTTTCGCATATGATTAAATTCCTTGATTATTTACTTGTTTTACACTGCAAATTATTTTATTTGCTCATAATTTTTTTGCATAAATTAGTGTTGCTATTTATCAATTCTTTTATTCATTATTTGTTTAATACACTGTATCAATAAGAACTGTTACACATTATTATTTTAATCACAATTCACAATTCCATCGAGTCTTTGGTTGTACACTTCACACACTGTGGTTCACGCGGGGGGTATTTTACACTCTCCCAAACCTTCTTTGAAACTTCATAGTTTCAGAGTTGGTGCATTTAGGTTAGTGCGCCTTCTCGCAATTGTTTAGTTTTACTCTCAACCATTTAGGAAACTTCCTGTTCTAGAAATAGATCACACCATGTACAAACTTATAAAAAGTTTGAACTACGTTTTGACCTGATTCTTGTCCTGACAAGATACGTAGGCAACCCTGTATTAGGGTTCGATCTTTTCACTGTTTCAAAATAATTCCTTCGGTATTCATACTGGGGCAATTTTTCTGAAACAGTTCAAATATGCTCTCCAAAAGTCTTCAAGAGCGTAAATAAATGATTCCTCAAATTCAAATCTCAATAACATTAGTGTTTAGGCGACCTACCTCCAAATCCTCACCCGATTTTTTTTCGAGAACACCTAGCTTCTTTTTTCGAACGTCGTAAACCATTAAATTTACAGTGCATTGGTCCCCACTATCAAAGCAAGGGTTCAATATTCTTTCATTCATAACAATCCTGCCAACTACGGTGAAATAATTCCATAACTTCTTCAATGTCTGACCTTCTCAATCTCGTTGACATATTGAAGTAATTTCAAAACTCTCCTTATGCTCGACATCCATCCTCTTGATCGTCTAATCGAACCAGTTTTGTTGATACAAATAATTCCTTCCTGATCGTCTTTCACATTATTTTTTTAAAGATGACCACCACTTTTGTACATTCATACATGTTACATAGAAATTTACAAATTTGCCTGAACTAACCTGATTCTTGTTTTCACAAGATACGTAGACAACCCTTATTTGGATTCGGTCCCCTTTTTTTTAAATAAAATAAAATTTTGACTTGGTTGGTACCAACATAATAGGAGTGTGCATGAGAAAAAACAAATTGGTATGATGGAGAGGACCGACTTTACGGTAAACCATAGATTCTTTTGATACCTCTTAGTCAAACCTGAGTAACACTAAAAAATTCTCTTGCATACATCTAAGACAAGAACAAAGTCAACTCCATCATTTCATGTGCATTGTGTGTTAAGCTTTAGACTTGTTCATTGTATTGCATTGTTGATCCAGAACTTGGCCTGAATATGTGTTGAGGCAAAATTTTGAGTTACACTTAGTTTGGGAAAAGATTGTAGGCCTTCCTTGACTAGTTTGTGACTTCCACAGCCTACCAAATGAAATCGATCCTTAGTATTTCCCCCTTTAAGCCTAAAACCTTTTCTTTGGAATAACCACATCTGAGCCTATACCTTTTGAGTGCTTACATGCACTATCCCTCTTTGGCCCACCTCCTTGAGCGCACTAAGTACGTGCAAGTTTTGAATGAAGATTTAAGATCAAAGTTGCCAAAGGCAAAGGACATATATCCTTAAAAGAACAAAAAAAAAAGACAACTTCAAAGAAAGAAGGAGCAAGAACCCCCACACAAAAAAAGAGATAACTCTGATAAAGGTGGGGAATCATCATCCCCCAAAGACAAAAAAAAAAAAGGAAAATATATTGAAAAAGGGAAAAACTCCAACACAAGATTCAAAAGAAGTAAAAAAAAAATACAAAATAAGGGGCAAAGAAGCACAATAAAGAAGACCGAGTGTCAAAGAGCAACAAATGTCAAAAGCACGGATACAGTATAAAGCTCATTGAGGAATTAGTCACTTTTATCCCAAATGTCATCCTACCCGACCCACCCCCAAAGCTTACATTTCAAGCCAATAACAAGTCCTACAAGATCCTACTCTAAGTTTTCTCATATTAGTGGATACTTACATGAAGGCCAAACCTATGATATCACAATTACATTCATTGAACTTCTTTTTGAGTGTGAGCGTATATCTCTAGACATCTCCAAATTCAAGAGAAAAATAATCCCAAATAGGTGTGAGAGCGAGATATATTTTTTGGAGAGGGCACTTAAAACATAGGAACAAGCACAATTGAAAATATTTGTTTGAAGAAAGATGAACAAATCTTGTCGATACTTAGGTATATCGAGGTACCACTCGAAGCTATAGAAGTTACCCTGAAGTTGATCTTAGTTAGCTGGAAAAGAGATTGGAGGATTCTTATACACACTACTAATTGTTGGTACCAACTGTAGTCAAGACACAATTATATCTTTTCATTGTTCAACATTTCTTACAAAGAAAATACAAAACAATCTTCTGCGTTTTCACCTTTCTGCATTCTTACAAAGAAAACACAAATAATGTTCTACATTTTTACCTTTCAGCACTTCTTGCAAATAAAACACAAAGCAATCTTCCGCATTTTTCATCTTTTAAGACATTTTTCCAACGAATATACAAAAAAATAATAATCTTTCCTTTCAAACCATGTCTTCACATACATGCATCACACATTACGTGCAAGATGCCTATCTCCGAATACCAACAATTGGCCTTTCTCTTCAAGATACAAGCTTCAAACATGGTCATTTTTCTTTTCAATTGGGTGTTCTCAGAGCTTTTTATATTTTCATAGCCCTGCCAGTCGAGTGGCTATTACCTTTCAAAGCCCCTCCAGTCGAGTTACATTTTCATAGTCCCGCCAGTCGAGTGGCTATTACCTTTTAAAGATCTGCCAGTCAAGAGGCTTTTTACCTTTTCATAGCCCCGCCAGTCGAGTGGCTAGTACTTTACAAATCCCCACCAGTCGAGAGGCTTTTTACATTTTCATAGCCCCACTAGTCGAGTGGCTATTACTTTTCAAAGCCCCACCAGTCGAGAGGCATTTTACTTTCTCATAGCCCCGCTAGTCGAGAGGCTATTACCTTTTAAAGTCCCGCCAGTCGAGAGGCTTTTACATGTTCATAGCCCCGCCAGTCGAGAAACTATTACCTTTCAAAGCCCTGCCAGTTGAGAGGCTTTTACATTTTTATAGCCCCGTCAGTCGAGTGACTATTACTTTTCAAAGCCCCGCCAGTCGAGAGGCTTTTACATTTTCATAGCCCCGCCAGTCAAGAGGATATTACATTTCAAAGCTTCGTCAGTCGAGAGGCTTTTACATTTTCAAAGCCCCACCAGTCGAGTGGCTATTACCTTTCAAAGCCCCGCCAGTTGAGAGGCTTTTACATTTTCATAGCCTCGTCAGTCGAGTGGCTATTACCTTTCAAATCCCCGCCAGTTGAGAGGATTTTACATTTTCATAGCCCCACCATTCGAGTGGCTATTACCTTTCAAAGCCTCGCCAATCGAGAGGCTTTTACATTTTCATAGCCCCGCCAGTCGAGTGGTTATTACCTTTCAAAGCCCCACCAGTCGAGAGGCTTTTACATTTTCATAGTCCCGCCAGTCGAGTGGCTATTACCTTTCAAAGCCCCACTAGTTGAGAGACTTTTACATTTTCATAGCCCCGCCAATCGAGTGGATATCACCTTTCAACAACCCCGCCAGTCGAAAGGCTTTTCACATTCTCATAGCCCTGCCAGTTGAGAGGTTGTTACCTTTCAAAGGCCCGCTAGTCGAGACTCTTTTACATTTTTATAGCCCCGCCAGTCGAGAGGCTATTACCTTCTAGCTGTTCCATCAATTGAGATGCCATTAGCTCATCGGTTGATGACCTTAGTCTTCATAGAAAATTGAGGACGACCATCACACAGTCTTCGTAGACAATCAAAAATGATAATCAGCATCCGTCTCCATGGACAATTGGAGATGTTATCAAGTCTTCGTAGACAATCAAAGACATCATCATTCATCACAGTCTCCATAAATAATTGGAGACAACAATCAACATCAGTCTCCATGGACAATTAGAGACGTCATGCATCAAGTCTTCGTAGACAATCAAAGACATCATCATTTATCACAGTCTCCGTAAACAATCGGAGACAACAATCAACACCGACCTCTATAGACAATTGGAGGTGTCATGCATCAAGTATTCGTATACAATCGAACATATCATCATTCAACATCAGTCTCTATAGACAATTGAAGATGTCATGCATTAAATCTTCGTAGACAATAGAAGACATCTTTCATTCATCAACATCAGTCTTCACAAACAATCGAAGACACCAGTCATTGATCCTCAAGTCCCCTTAGACAATCAGAGACATCATGCATCTTTTCAACAAAGGGTACAATTTAGAACAACAACACTTTTTTTTAAATCCCACATCATACACTGGGGAAAATTTTGAGAATCGCCCCAAAATTTTCTATTTTCTCATTTCGAACTACATTGACCTGATTCTCGTAACACTCAAGATATATAGGAAGCTCTATGCAGAGTTCGGTTATTACAACCTCATAATAATTATTTCTCCCCAGCAGGTACACAATCTTGCATCCCCAACACCTAACAACTCGATACTGGGCAATTTCAAAAAGAGCATCGGGAATATGTGAAAACTTTTGTTCCCACATAGTCCTCCTCTAAATAATCATTTCATATGATCACTCGTCCCTAATAAAAGGTAAGAGACAATCTGCCTATTCTTTTGAACTACACTCGACCTGATCCTCATTAACTTGAGGTATGTAGGCAACTCTAAATTAGAGTTCGGTCGAATTTTTCTATAACAAAAAAATTATTTTTTATCGAGCAAAATTGGCTACACGTCAACATTTTCATTTGAAGACTTCTACATCGTCCTCAAATGAAAAAGGGCAACTGCTGACACCCAATTTTTACTCTCCGTTCCTAAAATTAACGTCTTCAGGCTTCTTGATCATTAAAGGGTACAAAATATAATTTTTTCATCTTTTTTATAATTGTTTATAAATATATTGATAATCATCCTTACTTTAGGATTTTTATCAATTTGTTGTCGTATTTTTACTTTTCATAATTTATTAATAATCCTCCTTATAAATTTACATTTGTATTTTTTCAAAGGAATTATTTTATACTTAATACACATACACTTTTACATTATTTTAAATATTTATACCTCCTTCCTCATTGATAAGTTTAGTCTAGCCGAGTACCACAATTATGGATCCTGAAGGGTGCCTAACCCCTTCCCTTCGGGATAATTTGAACCCTTACCTAGAGTCTCAATTGATTTTTGCAAACTAAACACATCAATCATACGTGTTAATGAATAAACATGTTTCCTTATTTTCCTTAAAAATTAGGTGGCAACTCTGTAAAAAATTTCAATTCTCTAGAGTCTAATAAGTCATGTTTTGTTTAACCTTGGCAAAAATAGGGCATGACAACTAATACATACCTCCCTCATATGAAGTTGATCCAGTTTCAGTTCTTTTTATCTGCAAATAAGAGAAAAATATTTGATGTCAAATAAGAGAAGAACAAAAAGAACATTACAAAAGGGTAACACAAAATTGAATGAATACAACACTATACAATAATTCGATGCAACAGATGATCAATCTGATGCAATATGTCATCAATCGATTGCCACAGATGTGTCGCCTATTGTAATAGATGATGAATCTGCTATGATAGATAACGAATCTATTGCGATAGATGACCAATCTGATGTGACAGATGACCAAGCTGATGTAACAGATTCCTCCTCTATTCAACAGATGAGTCATCTGTTACAACAGGTGACACATCTGTGACTTTGGCCACCGATGGATGACATATTACAACAAATGGGTGTAATACCTCATAAAAGTCCTAGTCTAATTCAGTCCTAGTTAGCATGCTAAAAGAGGTCGCAGACTTAGAAAAATTTAAGCTAAGGGTTTAACACTTAGTTTATTTTTTGGGCTCGATATTTCAATGACTTTATTTTCGATCTTTTCGGCCTTGCATTGTCGATTTTTTAGTTGATTCATGATCAGGGATGTTAATAGATCATATCGATGGAGTTTTAGAATTTTTAGATTAGCGGAAGGGTGAGTTTGGATGCCCAAAATAGTGAAGTCTCGTGATAAACTCGCAATGCAAGATTCATTTCTCATTTTTGAGAGAAGCATCACGAGATTCATTCCCATTTCTGGGAGTCACGTCGCAAGATTCATTCCCCGTGTCAGGGAATCACGATGTGAGTTCCATTTATTACACGGGAAGAGAGGCTGAGAGGGTAATTTTGTCCTTTTTCCCTCACCCAAGTCAGCTATAACATAAAATTAATCATTCTATGGGGCAAAATTTCATTCTTTATTCATAAACTCTCTCAAGAACAAGCCCTAGCTTCATCAAGTTCAAGAATCAAGTCTGAAGAACTCACCTCAATCTTCACAAAATTTATAATCAAGGTATATTAGGTGTTCATTCATGGGTTCCTTTCACCCATCGAGTCCAAGAACCCCATTTAAATATATAAATTTATAGATTTATGATTTTCATGCTTGAAATTGATTGTATTCATGTTCATGATATTAATTGGATTTTAATTCAAGATTAAATTACAAGTTTCATGAAATTAAATATCATGTGTGATGAATATGTGATTATCATGATAAACCCTTGAATTTATAATTGATTATTGTATCTATGATGTTCATGTGTTGACTATTATTTTGTGAAATAATCATGCTCCCTAAGTGTTTGATAAAATGCTTATGTAAATTGAATAGTTAAAACATAGCATGTTATTATGAGGTCCCATTCATGTACAAGCTCATGTATATCAAGTGTTGGACAAAATGTCTAGATGAGTTCATTGTTAACAAGCAAGTATTATCATGCTTTCAACATTATACCATGCTTTATTTTTAATGCTATCAAGTCCTGGGGGTATTTCAATACCCAAAAAATTTAGTTGTTTACCTAGAGCTACAGTAGTTATAGAATAGTCTCAGTAATGTCATGAACAGTAGTACTCAGTCAATTACAAAACTCAGTAAAACTCAATATCAGTCCAGTTTAACTTAGTATACTAATTAGTGTCTTCAGTTAGGAGTAGGATTCAGCACCGAGTGAATCCAAGGATGGGGGCTCACCTGCCAGTAGAAGGTGTGATCCTAGATGCAGTCCTTATATTCCAGAACTACGTAGCCAGCGTAGGTTGAGATATCAACTTGCCAGTTTAGGGTTGATAAGGTATTTTACCTGCCAGTTGAGGTTACCACCATTCTCAGTCAGGGCACCTGCCAGATGAGGGTGACTCTTCAACTTGTCTTTACCCGTGGCACGGTACTAATACCCTTCCAATTAAGGTTACAGGTTGAACCCCAATCTATTCAGAGAGGGGCATATCTTCTAGATGATTACCTCCCATAATTTCAGTCTTAAGTATAGAACTTAGTTCAGTTCTATAGAATTAGGACTGTCAAAAACAGCCACTCAGTATCAGTAATCACAGATATCAGTTATTCAATATCAAAAATCAGTACTCAGCCTCAGTAAAAGCTCAGATACAGTATACATATATATGCACAGTATTGCATAATCAGTATTTTACAGTTGTTTCAGTTATCCATGTACTCCTACTAAGTTACTCTATATCATTTAGTCAGTTACTGTTCATGCATATGAGTCATTACATTCAGCCTTACCTCATCTAGCATACCAGTACATTATATGTCCTAATACATACTTTCTTTTTGTGCTATGATATCTCATATCATAGGTTCAGATGCTCAGGTTCCCGATCGTGCTTAGACATATTCAGATAGAAAAAATAGATTCAGTAGTGAGTCCTCATCTATCGAGGATATGCTTTTATTTTAACATTTTAGTAGCTTCAGTTCAGTAGTCGGAGTTAGTTGGAGGCTTATGCCATCAACTCCACTTTCATACAGTTGAGATAGAGGCTTTCAGACTAAACTAGTTCAGACAGTATTCAGTTTTCATATGCTATTTCAGTACTATATTTATCAATATTCAGATTATGAGCTGTCACACCCCTTTTTTAACCAAAAAGATTAATTTTAGAGTTTCAAAAAGGGTTTTATTATTAAAATGACAAAATGATGATTTGTTTCAAAAAAGGAATAATTTTAAATTCAAAACTCAGAGTCGCCACTTGGAATAATCGGGTGTGCTAAGTCACCTTTGGAAATCCTTTTTCAAAACTATTTTTGACTCTTTAAGACTGGTCTGTGAACAGAAATTTTGGCTTATAAACTCTGTTGATTGAGGGAAAGGTATTAGGTACCCCTCAGTCCCGTGGTTCAACCACGGTCACTTGGTGGAGCATAACGGCTAATTTGATACTACGAATGTATAAACCACATAAACACACAACAATTAAACAAACAAACACAAACAAAATGAATTCTAAAAAATATAATGTCCAGTTCAATATACAGTCCAAAAATAGAAAAATACAAAAATATAAACCTGCACTATCCTACACTAGTCCTAAACTACGCTCCAATACTTTATCTGATACCTCGAGCCTTCGTCATGGACATCCTCCGCATACAAAATACTTTGGGGCATTCCCTGATGAATAAGTTGCCGTTTGTTAATATCTTTGAGGATGGGTTTTAAATATTGATTAATATCTTTGAGGGGCGCGAAGAGACAGTAACATTAAAAAGACAAGATAAGACTACTCAAGAAGGAAATTTTTGAGTTATCAAAGTAGTAATATTTTTTACCGCCTTATTTTATCTTTTTTATCTCAGATGGGAAGTTGCTTTCAAATAAAAAAAACCTTAAAATATATAAGTAATCTGTTGCAACAGATGGTAATTTCTATTTGAAAATTTCCAACGGCTCAG
>NC_061117.1:208806828-208848990 GCF_002878395.1 Capsicum annuum
CATCTGTTGCAACATATTCAATAATCTATTTGATAAATTTCAATAGATAAACTACCTGTTACAGCATATTCAGTAATCTATTTGTTAAATTTCAACAGATTCCCCACCTATTGCAATTGGTTGAACATTTATTTTTATACAATTGCATGGTATAAACTAATATTTAGTATAAACTAGGGTTTGTTAGATATAGGGATGAGTACATAGGGTCAACTATAACTTCAATTGAGTTTTTTGCAAATGCATGGTGTTGGTGTTGCGTTCCTCCCGACCCGAATCGTCGATCGATCACGCCGCGATGAAATGATTCGTATTAACTTATTATTATAAGGTAATACCTAAATTGATTTAGCTAGATCTAGGGACGAGTACATAGGATCAACCACAACTTCAATTGAATCTTTTGCAATTGCATAGTGTTGGTGTTGGTGTTGCGTTCCTCCCCACCTGAGTTGTCGATCGATCTATCACTCCGAGATAAAACGATTCGCATTAACTTATTATTATAAGCTAATACCTAAATTGATTTAGCTAGATCTAGGGACGAGTATATAGGGTTAACTACAATTTCAATTGAGTTTTTACAATTGCATGGTGTTGGTGTTGCGTTCCCCCGACCCAAGTCATTGATCGATCAATCAATTCGAGATGAAACGATTCGCATTAACTTATTATTATAAGCTAATACATAAATTGATTTGTCTAGATCTAGGGACGAGTACATAGGGTCAACTATAATTTCAATTGAGTTTTTTGCAATTGCATGGTGTTGGTGTTGGAGTTGGTGTTGGTGTTGCATTCCTCTCGACCCGAGTCGTCGACCGATCGATCACTCCAAGATGAAATAATTTGCATTAACTTATTATTATAAGCTAATACCTAAATTGATTTAGCTATATCTAGGGACGAGTACATAGAGTCAACTACAACTTCAATTGAGTCTTTGCAATTACTTGGTGTTGGTGTTGCATTTTCCCGACCTGAGTCGTCGATCAATCGATCACTCCAAGATGAAACAATTCTCATTAACTTATTATTATAAACTAATACCTAAATTGATTTAGCAAGATCTAGGGATGAGTACATAGGGTCAAGTATAACTTTAATTGAGTTGTTTACAATTGCATAGTGTTGGTGTCGCGTTCCTCTTGACCCGAGTCATCGATCGATCACTCCTAGATGAAATGATTCTCATTAACTTATTATTATAAGCTAATACCTAAATTGATTTAGCAGATCTAGGGACGAGTACATAGGGTCAACTACAACTTCAATTGAGTCTTTTGCAATTACATGGTGTTGGTGTTAGTGTTGTGTTCCTCCCAACCTGAGTTGTCAATCGATCGATCACTCTGAGATAGAACGATTCGCATTAACATATTATCATAAGATAATACCTAAATTGATTTAGCTAGATCTAGGACGAGTACATAGGGTCAACTACAACTTCAATTGAGTCTTTTCCAATTGCATAGTGTTGGTGTTGGTGTTGGTGTTGCGTTCCTCCCAACCTGAGTCATCGATTAATCGATCACTCCTAGATGAAATGATTCTCATTAACTTATTATTATAAGTTAATACTTAAATTGATTTAGCTAAAAATAATTAAGATTAATTCAAACCAAATTAATATATTCAAAACTAGTCATTCTTTTCCAAAATATAAATCAACCCATACAAATCATCTATTTGCGGGAAAAAGTTTCATCATTTCAAATATCGAGTTCTCACTCTTTTATTTCTCTCTTTTTACAGACAACAACTACTCAACATAGTGCTCAATCCTTCATAACAGGTCAATTTTCTTCCTATTTCTGACCACAAAGGTGTTATTTTTGACTTTATTCTTACTTGTATCCATTGTTTTTCTCTATATTCATAGGTAAGAGAGTTTGAGAAGAGTTCTATATTTTTTCTTTTTAATAAAAAAAATAGGTTTTTTTAGTTAATGATGAAAAAGAAGACTTTTAGTTGTATTATCTTTGAAAATAGGTTAACAATTTTGAGTCTTGATGGTAAAATCGTAGGAAGAACCTAATAAAACCCTATTTTTTTATCACAGTATTTCATTGACTGTGGTGGTATTGTTAGATGGTATTTGTGGTGTTGTTGGATGGTGTTTGTGGTGTTGTTAGATGGTGTTTGTGGTGTTATTGGTGGCTATTGGTGGCTATTGGTGGTAGTGTTGGTATTGGTGGTTGGTGGTGGTGGTGGTGGCTGTTTGTGGTGCTTTTGGTGGCATTGGTTGTCGGTGTCCGTATTGGTGGTGTTTGTGGTAGTTGTTGTTGGTATTTTTGGTGCCTGTTGGTGGTGTCAGTATTCATGTTGTTTATGGCATTGGTTGGTGGTGTTTGTGGTGGTTGTTGGTGTGTCGGTATTCATGGTGTTTTTATTGTTGTTTATAGGTAAAACATGTCTCCCAAAAGAAAATAAAGTGAAAGTGGATCAACTTCTGACCACCCAAAAACAAAGACTATAGTATAGAGGGATTCAGAGGATCTTTCTGAACAATCTCAGTTATGAAAAAATGAAGCTAAGAAGTGATATGAAAACAACATTGAGGGAGGTGGACAAGGGTATGTAGATGGTGATGAAGAAAATGAAAGTGAGAAAGAGGAGGAATTAGAGAGTGAGAAAAAGGATGATCTTCAACATGATAATAATAGATCACCAATGGGGTGTGAATTAATATCGACATCCCAGTATGATCTTGTTTTAAGTTGCGATGCTGATAGATGACCCTACAGAACTAACTGGTGTACTTGTACTTAAATGTCAGCTGCGGAAATTTTTTAATTATCTTAGGAATATTATGAAGAATGAAAACATAGACGGACTTTTTAAGAGGAGCTGCTTTAGACGCTTTCTTGAGCTGCTTGAGGACCCCCCTAATCATTTCCAAATGAGTATGGTATATGGTCTTCTCAAGCATAAGATCAAGTATGTGGGGGATGATAGTGATTCGGAGGGGGGGTGGGGAGATATAGATGAAATCTGGATCAACTACTGTGGCATGCCGGTTTGTTTTGGCTTGCAAGAGTTTTCCATAGTGACGGGCTTGAGATGCGATCGTCCAGAAAAAATCGCCAAGGAAACACCCTGCAAAAGGTTCAAGGCAAGCAGGACAGCCAAACCACCATAAGCAAATAGAGGGAAGGCATTGTCCCAGCGACCACCCAGCAAAACCAACAAACGCAAGGAAAAAATAGATGGGTTGTTGGACATTGCTGGACGTGGCTACAAAGCATCGGATTTGATGATAGATCTCAAGAATAGAATCATACAAAGCAGTACAGGAATCCATTGTGCTTGGTTTGGTTTGCCTATTCCGTTATATTGGCAAGAGACGTCAACAAGGTCATAGAAGATGATCTGTTGGAGCATGCTGAGGATTTTGATAAATTCAACAATTATTCTGGGGATATGACATCTTCTATTTGACTGTCAAATATTTACTGACAAAGCTATCCTCAGGGACGATCACATTATATAACTTTTCTTGGTCTTTCATGGTAAAATTAATCACTCTTTTTACTCATCCATTAATTTATATTAAATATATAGTTATTATGACTTTTTTTTGCTTGCTTCCTATTTATATTTTTTAGGCTTGGTCATTTGAAGTCATTCCCCCCCTTCGAAAGCAGGTAATAGATTACCCGGATGAGGTTTCTCATCCAAGGATGTTTAGGTGGTTGGTTACAAAGAACAACACAAGAATTAAGGAGGTTGATCTCTTTAACCCTCTGGATGATACAGTACATCTTCTTTTAAGTAAAAATAATTTGACTCAATGAAAGGTATTGAACAGATGTTATATCTGATGCACCAGATGGGATATCTGTTGTGACAATGTACCTGTCATGTGCCAACTGATACAACAGATGGGTAATCTATTGTGATAAATGATTGATATTTTGCATCAGATTACCCATCTATTACTTTGGTTCTCTGAACCCGATTCTTAACAAATTAACCATTTACTACAAATTATGCAACAAATGGATAATTTGATGCAACATATTACTAACCCAACTGTGAAAATTATTAAATTATATGATTTAACGTATCTGTCTTTTTTCATAGGTTGTGCATCCATGGATCGTGCCTACTGAGCAGGAGTTAGGGATGACTTATTTTATTACTCTAGGTCATATTGATACTATATTAGACCCAATGATAGAGTTAATAAATAAGAAATTTGTTGGAGCAACAGCTATAAGAAGAGCAGTTAGGCAAGGTCAGCCTAGTGTTGAGGCTCTTCATGACCAAACTACTGCAACAAATCCGGGTGCTTCTTCTGGGATGTTACTGGTAGAGTTGATGTTGGTGGCAGGAATGCTGATGCTAATCCTAGTTATGATGTTGAGTATGTTGATACACGAGAAAAAATAAATATGTTTGAAAAAACACCTTTCACATGTCCCTCTCCTTATTACATAGGTTCCTCTCACCCCTCTTCACCCTTATGTTCTCGTTGCAAATGCAAAGAGTGCAAGGACAGCTAGGACAAAAATCTTTGAAAAAGTAGAGGCTATTGCTAAAGCTATTGAGAAATTGAAATCCAAGAGGGGTGTCAAACCATCCAAGAAAGTGAGGGATTTATATACTTCTACAGTAGGGGTTAGGAGAAAGAAAAGAGCAATTAGCCAAGTACTCTCCAATCGAAAATCCTAAAAAAATGCAATTTCTCCTTATCCAAAAGCTATTGAAGTTCAGGGGCCATTTAAGAAGGTGGACATACATGCGGAACTTGGCGCCAAAGAGAAGAGGGATCTGCGACGGGCCAAGCAAGGCACAAAAGATTACCCCATCCATACCTTTTCCACCGAAGACTTTAGAAGTATGACAGATATGCGTACATAGTACGTGGACAGGGTAAGTTTACTTTTTCTAACCTAGCCTTCTAATCTACTTACCATCTATTGCAACATATGTGTATTCTAGTGCAACTTGTGGTGCTTCTGTTCCAACATATTATCCATCTCTTACATAAGTTGCATTAGATGGATAATTTGTGAACAGATTCAGAGAACCCTCTGCAATAGATGAACCATCTGGTGTATCTTTCACTATGTTTTCCTTCTTTACAATTACTAACCTATTTAAAAATTGACTTTTTAAATTAGAGTATGTTGAATAAATTCTCTGCCTTATGAGCGGCAGACAATTAGCCTACCCGAAAGCTTATGATATTGCCGATAGGATAATAGACCTCGACTTCTATAGGAATCTCAAGGATAGGTACAATTATCTTAGTAACCTAGCATCAACTCCCGATGGTATTACTTTCTGGGTTCTAATGGGATGAAGAAATGATAAAATATGTTAGAGGGGAGAGGTCAAATCCATATGGCAAGAGCTAGACCAAGGCAAAGAGGATTCTTGGAGTCATGAATGTGGACGACAAGTATTATCAGGTTGTTGAGATACTTCTCGAAGAGGGAAAGATCAATATTTATGACTGCAACTTACCTGCCTTGGACGAGGTCAATTTTTTTACCTACAAGCAACCACTGTTGGAGTTGTTCCCCATCTTGTTGAGGCAGAGTAAACTGATGGATCGTTTGCCAATGAAAGTGTTGATGAAGTACCCATGGGATTTGAAGGTCGAAACAAGGAAATGGACCTTCCACAAAATGAAACCACTACTGCATGCGGGTCGCATGCTCTTGCACACATCGAATGTTTGCTGACCAGTACAGAAATGATCGAGCCAATAACCTTTCTGTGTGACAATGTTGTGGCAAACATGCAAGAGGTTTGGGTTAATGGGGGACTAACTGGACACTTGAAGCCTATGCATAAAGAAGAGCCTGTGAAATAGTAATTTTTTTTCAAGTCACTTCACTTTACATACTTTGCATTACATACATACATACATACATACATGTAGGGGCAATTTTTTTTGTCCGATGATAGTTGATTTTTTTACAATGCAACAGATTATTCATCTGTTGTAAAATATATTATATCTGTTCTGACAGATAGGTTATCTATTGTAATAGGTTGGTACTCTATTGCACTATGCTGATATAGTCTTATCTGTTGCAACAGTGGGAAGACCTATTTGATAATTTCTAATAGATGACCTATACGTTGCAACATATGTCTAAATCTATTTGATATTTTTCAACAATTACGCTTGAATATCCATGCGTTCAACAACACCAAACCATTAGAAAATAGCAATTAGACTTGAATATCCATGTGCCCAACACCACCAAACCAGTATCAATAACGCTAACAATGTAGTATCTTCTTGCTCGATTTTGTTTCTCTTCAAAAGCCTTGACTTTCTTCAACAAACCCCAGATTACATGATTTGCTTGTGAAGGATGTCATTCTTCATACCAATCAAAGTAATCACATTCACCCAACTTCTACAAAACAAGACCACAATTACAAAATAATTATAAGTCAATAAGTAATCAATTAATTAAATAAAAAGAATACTACCTTTGAAATCTTACAAGTAAAAACCCTACAACCTGGATTTTATTGAGTCCAAGAAGTCTTCAATAAAGCTTCATGTCCACACTTACAATATCAAAAATCTTTGTCACAAAAACAGTGAAAGATGAGTTCGACATTGTCAAGCTTAGTTGGAAAAAATCAAAAAAAATACGCAGAAAAAATACAAATAATTGAGATAAATTTGGATAGAGAAAAAAATATGAAGAAGAAAAAGAAGATTTGAGAATTTAGGATTAAATTTTAGGAAGAAGATGAATATATAAGATAATGGGAGAAAATTAACCGTTGGGGGCCAAATCAGCAAAAATAAGGGTTCAACGAGCCTTGGCTGTGTGAATTACACGCGAGCAGCCAACAGGGCAAAAAGTGACAAACTGACACATTTGATGCCTATTTTATTTTACATTTTAAAAATAAACATTGTCTACTTGATGCTTATTTTATTTTAGATGTTTAAACTAAACACTGTCGATGGATTCTGCCTTTTTTATTTCAAGTCACTTTCACTTTTTTACATGTAGTGGCAATTTTTTATGTCTAATGAAGGTTGAATTTTTATAATGCAACAGATTGTCCATCTGTTGTAACAGATATTCTACCTGTTCTAACATATAATTTATCTGTTGCAATAAGTTGGTCATCTTTTGCATAATGTCGATGTTTCTATCTAAGTCTATCTGTCGCAACAATGGAAGATCTGTTTGATAATTTCCAACTAATTACCTACCTGTTGCAACATATGTCTTAATCAGTTTGATATTTTCCAACAGGTGTGTCGTCTGCTGCAACAAATACATTATCTGTTGTAGTATTTGAATGTAGTATTTCATTTCAATTAATAATTTCAAATTTAAGAAAGAAGTAAAATTCATAGACAAAATAAAATAAATCAAAGCCTTCAGAAATTAGCTAAAATAAATCAACAAATAAATAAATGTAACAAAATTGTTATGGGTATAGATCTCAACAAATACATCAACAATTTAAGTATGATGCCACGAATTCCTAAGGAGGGGTGAGGTTATTACTTTGACAGACTCAAGCTATAAAAATCTACTCAATATGGACAAGTTGTTCTTCATTTGGTGCTATGAAATTCGGCTTTGATCGTCGTGGATCTTTATTGTCGCTTACGTACGATTTCTGCACTTTCTATTCTCTGTATTTCCATAAAAAGAGTAGCATATTGTCAATGTTGTTCAGCAGTAGCTTCTACATCCACCTGAAAAGTCAGAATTGGTCAATAATAATCACGGAGATACAACAAAATGGAAAAGGATAACTCATTTGTTCTAGCAAATCAAACAGGTCTTCCTCCTATTTTAAATTATCCCAAATAAATTATATTTCTGTTGCAACAGATGAATCAACTTTTGGAATAAATTTCTTCATGAGGAAGACCTGTATGATAATTTCCAATGAATGAACCATCCGTTGTAAAATATGAATCATCTGTTGTAGCAGAGAGGTCATCTTTTGGTACAAATAAAAGTGGTACGAAGAGCTGTTTGATTTGCTAAAATAGATGAGACATATGTTGCAACAGATACTTTATCTGATGCAAAAAGTTAGTCAATTGTTGCAACAAATGTATATATCTGTTTGATAATTTTCAGCAGATGTGTTATCTGTTGAAACAGATATGTGTCTGTTTGTTAGTTGGAACAAACAGATATATCTACCTTCTTTAGCTCATGCTACTTTTCTTTGGCCATTGTACATTACTCAATGCAACACACGGACAGAGGAGTTGCAATTTTGCTTTTTTGGATGCTTGATAATGCGTTGAAAATTACTTTCCTTCTCCTCTTAGCCTTAATCTCTAATGGAGTGGATGGATATAGAATCCTCTTTGATGGAATGACACCCCTCTTAGATGTCAATTCCTTTACAGAAGCAGTTAATATATTAATAGCATTAATCATTACATTATGTTTCGCGTTAGAGTCTTGACATTTATATGCAGAACATTCCCTGGGAGAGGCAAAGTCTGTTTAACCAGTATGATCATACTCATAATGGTTTATTTTAAATATTGTAAAAGGAGCATCATTAGCACCAACATCTTCATCACCACTAAGACCATCAACAACAATAAGCTCATCCTCTAAAATTATTTTTCTTGTAATGGTTGTTGCTCCAAACAATTTCATTTTTATTCTGTCAATGACCTTATGGCCCGATAAAGTTTGCACAGACCGTAAAGTAAGAAAAAATGGCATCTTCAACTCTCGATTTGTCGGAACTAGCGATGGATGCACAATCTAACATAAGTCATTACATATATTAGAATGATAATTAGATCATTCAAAAAAATTATTAATTAAAACAAAAACTTAATTATATTTATATTTACTGTATCCTTCGGGGGGTGAAGAGATCAAGAAATTTTACATTTTTATCAGTTTTGGCCGACAACCATCTCAAGATTCTTAGACAAAAAACTTCTTCCTGGTAGTTCACTTGTTGTCTCAAATAAGGAATGACGTCAAACGCCCAAGCCTATAAAATAATGCCAATAAATTAAAACTATTGTTGAGTAAAAAAATGAATGATATCATAATAAAAGTAAGAAATATTTACCATGAAAGCCCATGGAACACCATATAAGTTACTGTGTTTGGCGCTAATGGAGTCAACAAATATTTGACAGTCATTTTGAAGCTTTCATAACCCCAAGGATAGCTGTTAAATGCCTCAAGATCCTCGGAGGGCTTTATTAAACCAACACTTATGTTGTTGTTAACGTCTCTCGCCCAAAGAATATTATGTACAAACCAAACCAAGTACAATGACTGCTTGTGCTTCTTTGAAATTCTTTTACCTTTCAATGCTTCTATCAAATTTTTGTTTCTGAAGCTTGGACTAACAATGGACAACAGGTCATCACGATCACACGACATGCCTTTGCCTTTTTTGGTGTGCGGGGTGTTTTTTTGGGTTAGAATAGGTATAACATAAGAAGGAGAAGGAGGATAACATTTTAGTCCAGTAACTATGGCACACTCCTTCCAACCAAAATAAACAGGCATGCCATAATAATTTATCCACACTTTATCCATCTTATCTTTGTTTTCATACATAAACCTACGTTTGAGAAGTTCATATACCATTTTCATTTAGAAACGAGCTTTGTTGTCCTCCGACAAATCAAGATATTTTCAAAAGTAGCTATCCCTGAAATAAGCATCCAATTTTTATTCTCGAAGTATTTTTCTGAAGGCATCGAAAGATTTTCCCATGGCCGACTTAACCACGAAATCATCCATTAAATCTGTGGTACCACCGTACTGCATTCTCACAGAATAATGATCAATATTGAAAGTTTTGACCAACTCTTCGGTGGAAGGGCTATTAGCATTTGGATTATCTCTTTTGAAATATTCCTCCTCCCCGTGTTCATCATATTCTGCTCCTGATTGAGATAACGCTTGTAAAACAAACTTATAGAGTAGTGAAAGTAGCCTAGCTGCTTCACTTGTTCCTTTACTTGGATTTGATTTGGTTTCTGTTCTTTGGGGAGCCATATTATCTAAAACTAATAAGAACATAAAAAAATAAATTATAGTTGATTAATGCATCGTTAAAAAAGGATAACAGTAAATCTAACATGCAAACCAGTAAAATAACAGTTACAATAAATCACACATCTATTGCACTAGGTAGGTATCTGTTGCACCAAATAACTAACATGTTGCAGTGGATGAGTAATTTGTTGCAACAATACAAAACGTATCACTCATGTTTTAAGACAGATGAATGGTCTGTGCAATAGATCACACATTTGTTACAATATATGGGTGATTTGTTAGAATCATTAAATAACTTATTGCAACAGATAAGTAATCTATTGTAATAATATAAAATATATCACTCATCTGTTGAGAAAGATGAATGATCCGTGCAACAAATCACACATCTGTTGCAATATATGAGTGACCTGTTAGAATAGTTAATAACTTGTAGCAATGACTGAGTAATCTATTGCGATAATACAAAATATATCACTCATCTGTTGAGAAAGATCAATGGTCTGCATAACAGATCACACATCTATTGCAATATATGAGTGATCTATTAGAATAGTTAACGAACCTGTAGCAATGGCTGAGTAATCTGTTGTAACAATACAAAACATATCACTCATCTGTTGAGAAAGATGAATGGTTTGTGCAACAGGTTATATATATATTGCAACATATGAGTGATCTATTGGAACAATTATCAACGGTCAATATTGTTTAGATTTCTTCCAATGGAAGGGTCATCTATCGCGACAGATGAATGACCAGTTGGAAAAATCAAGTCTTGGACATGTCCTGTTGGAAGAAAGTTGATAGGATCTTATCCAACATGAGGTTCATCTGTTGCATCAGATGGTTAATATGTTGTGTCATATTTTTAATTCAATGGTTCCTCTGTTGTATCCGATAGTAAATCTGTTTCATCAGATGGTTAATCTATTGCAACAGATGGTTAATCTGTTGCATTAGATGGTTAAATTATTGCATTATATGCTAAATTTGTTGCATTAGATTTTTTATCCGATGGTTCCTCTGTTGCATCAAATGATTAATCTGTTGCATCAGATGGTTAATCTATTGCATTAGATGTTTAATCTGTTACATCCGAATTTTAATTTGATGGTTCCTCAGTTGCATCAGATGGTTGATCTGTTGCATCATATGTTAAATTTGTTGCATCAGATGGTTAATATGTTGCATCAGGTGGATAATTTGTTAAAGAAAAAAAGTAGTAGAACGATTTTGTTCAACAAAACAACAACAATATCACCATTTTTACCAAGAACAAGAACAGATTAACCCAGCAACAAGCACAACACAAAAAGCACCAAAATTGTTGTTTTGTTTGTATAAACACAAACAATAAAAATCAAACTTAAAAAAAATGCAACAAACAACAAAAAATCATAATTCACTTCGTAAAGAGAAGAGAAAAAATACTAGAAATTAGGATTTTATTCAGACCACATTTTAAATTAGAGCAACAAATATTGAAAATTGTTAACCAATATTATAAGAGAAGTTGGCTCAAGTTCCTCGTTTTCTGCAAAACTAAAAAAGCCATAATTTTTTACCTGTGAAAGAAGAAACGGAACGATGAAGAATTCAAAGCTGTTGTGGCCGGAGAGTAAGGCTGTCACGTCGATTGACGGTTGAAGTCGAAAAGAAACTCGAAGCCCAACTATTTATCATCGGAGGTTGAAGTTGCTGGGGATTGAAAGGAGAAGTTTGCAGAACTGTTGATTGAGAGAAGTTGTCGAGAGAGAAGAGAGAGACGGTCGATGATTTGGATTGAAGAGGGGTGTGAGTTGGGTTGATTTGTATTTTTAAAAAAATTAGAAAGTTTTAAAAATATTAATCAAGTCCACCATTAATTTAATCAAGTTTCCTAATTATGTTTGATCCTTTAAGCTGGTCAACGTCACCAATCCTTCATTCAAGACTTAAAAGACACATTTCCTTCAATTTTCTTAAGATACTAGATAAAATTTATTAAGTAATCACTATTTAAATTTTTAATTCTTTTTGCTTACAATTTTCTTTAATTTTAATTTTAAAATTGAATAACAATAACAAATGAAACATCAATACTTGATGAATAAGGTTTAATACTTAATAAGTTAAATATTATGTAGGATATTAAACTTATTCAATAACAACTATTCTTAATTATTATTATTTTTTTTTTTTACAATATTCATATATTTTTAATTTAAATTAAATAGTATTTTGACCCACGGGCCGGCCCAGTCAAACCTCAAGGGCCAGCGGGCTAACTTGGGCTAGGCTTATAAATCTCAGTTTTAAATAGACTCAAAAATCACAACCCAACCTATCTCTTATAGCAGACTAGGTTGGATCGGCCTCAAAGGCTGAACCCATTTCGACGACTCTAGAGTCAGACCTTAAATTCATGTACCTGGTAAGAGTTAAGTAAAAATATAATCAAATATGTAGACTCACTTTTGACCAACACTCAATTTTGACCAACTAAAGAATTAAACTATGTTTAAGTGACTATTTTAAACTATCCCACATACAAGAGAGTATTTTTATTATTTTCTAAATGAAAAAAAAAAGTCAAATTTACCTCTTTATTTTAATATATTATAATTCATATTCCGTTATATTATGTGATCAAAATTATTTCAAAAACTAAGAAAAATTTCAAATATATCCTCAAAGTAACGAATTTTCACAATAAACATTTAGTTATTGAATTTCACTTAATTTTTATTGACCCGCGACTCATAATTCGTTATCCAATAATCAAAAGTTCTTATAAAGATTATTATAATTTTCTTAAAGGAAAAATAGTCTCATTAGTAGAAGGAAGAAACCTCAATAATGTATAAAAAAATTTTTATGAAAAAGTCAAAATGATCTGAAGCTATTTGCTTTGCCTTTTATCTTGGGATTTTTAAAACCCAAAAGATAATTGCATAGAAAATTGATTGTGCTAAAAACTAGTCAAATATTTTAGTATTGAATTCAAAAATGGTAAAAAAAAAATATTGTATCATATCAATTGAAATTCATTGAGGCTCATTAGCTATTTAATGACCTTGGAAATTAGAATTCATTGAAGCATTTTATTAATAAAATGTTGTTTCATCAAAAATTACCAGCAACATTTAGAGACAAAACAAAAACATCTTATTTTCATAATAAAACTTCAAATGTATCAAGATTAATGGGGTATCAAGATTTTTAATCTCCAATAATTAGTTTATATTTATAAATATTTTAATGTTGATTAGTTTTATAAAACGACAAACAACAACATGCCTAGTTTTCTGTCTATTTCGCCTGCCTAAATTTTGTGGAGAGGAATATTGACCTATTTGTGCATGCGTATGCGTTTCATCCTTTATTCTTACCTTTTTTACTAATCCACTAAAAAATAATCTTATAAAGTTTAAAAAATCTTAATCAGAGAAATACTTTCTTTTGAGCTATTAATTCCTCCGTCCATGATCAATACAAAGAAGAGTTGGATTTCTAGTTGGTCATAGAATATGCATAATCAATTTTGATTCTTAATTAGAATCAACCTTATAAGGTTTTACACAATTCTAATCACAATTATTCAACTATTTTTTTATGGCTTATTTGAAAATACTATAAGTAGATATTTCAAGATTCAATTTTAAGAGAATAACTAGCTTGCATAGCAATACCACACATTCCTCTATTGTCATTATTATTATACTTTATGATCAACGTCTTTTATCATTTATTGTCTTAATCTTATTTATGCATAAATGGATTCATTAATGATAACAAGACATTAACATGACATATTATCTATATATTGTGTTTTTGATGTGATTTTTTAGCATGAGATGTGGTAAGATCGAATTTGAGGCATCACTAAGTAATTTCGATTTCTGATCATTAAAAATTCAAAATTAGTGGATAAATAAGAAACATAAAGTAAATATTAGCGATCATCATTGCATTAAAAGGCAAAAACTTTCACCAAGGAATAACAACAAACTAACATCCTTTATATTATATTAAGGGATCTTATTTAACGTTTTTGTATGATAAACATCTCTAAACGACTAAACCTTAGATTTTGTCAACTGTTTTCCAACATTTCAAAGGCAATTCTCCATCAACTTTTTACCTGTCATATAATAAATTGATTTAATACGTATTTCAAGATTTATTAATTTATAGAACTATTTAAAGAATGCTTAAAATGTGGTAAGCTTAGTATTAGAACCCAAAATCATGATTAAATTTAAAATTAGAATAGCCGATAAATGAAAGATTGAGAAAAAAATAAATAAATAGATAGATAGATACCTTCTTCGAATCTAACTCAATTGACGATGAAGCATGTTGCTATTTCAAGACAGAAAAATCAGGATTTTTACAATCCTCTGAACAATATTCATAAGAACCAACAATTTCAGCCCAACATGTCAAATAACATTCATCAAAACACTTTTTATATGAATCTTTATCATTCGCCGACACAAGAAATGACAAAGAAATCATAATTGTTATAATTACCGCGAGAAAGAATGTCCCTTTCATCACCTTGGACTTCATTTTTCTCAATTTCTCTCACTTTTGCCTTTTTCTTTCTTTCTTATACAAAAATAAGGAAAAATTACTTCACTTTATAGAGAAAAAAAAATGATTGAGATTTAGTATTAAGGAAAGTAAATCTCAAGATTTAGTATTTAATGAAATTAGTACTTCCTCCGTTTGATTTTACTTGTCACATTTTGACTCAACATACCCATTAAGAAAAACAATTAATAACATGACTATTTTATTAAAATATCCCTATTAAATAATATTTTCATTGTGTCTTGAAATTGATTTGAAAAAAAGACAATTAATACTATAGATAAAATAGGTAAAAAAAATTGTCTTTTCTTGATATGTCAAAAATTACAAGTGAAAGTAAACATATAATTAAAAAATTAGTCACAAATAAAAGCAAAGAAAGAAAATATCAAGGAAAGTAAATCTCAAACTTAAGCAGTAGTTGGGAGGAAGACCTTAAATGCATGTACCTGAACATTTATTCTTTTTTTGTAACCACAAAGAATAAGTAAAAATATAATCAAAATATATAAACTCACTTTTGACAAACTAAGAATAAAAATATGTTTAAGTGACTATTTTAAACTACCCAACATACAAGAGAGTATTTTTATTATTTTTAAAATGAAAAAAAGGCCAAATTTATCTCTTCATTTTAATATATTATATTTCACATGTCGTTATATTACGTGATCAAAATTATTCCAACAACTAGGAAAGTTTTCAAATATATCTTCAAAGTAGCGAATTTCCACAATCAAACATTTAGTTACTGAATCTCACTTAATTTTTCATTGACCCGCAATTCATTATTCGTTATACAATAACCAAAAGCTCTAATAAAGACTATTATAATTTTTGCAAAGGAAAAATAATCTCATTAATAGAAGGAAGAAACCTCAATAATGTATCAAAAAGAAATCATGAAACAGTCAAAATAATCTGAAGCTATTCTCTTCGCCTTTTTAACTTGGGATCTTTAAAATCAAGAAGATAATTGCTTAGAAAATTGATTGCGCTGAAAACTAGTCAAATATCTGACTACTGAATTCAAAAATGGTCAAAAATATTGTACCACATCAATTGAAATTCATTGAGGCTCATTAGACATTTAATGACCTTAGAAATTAGAATTCATTGAGGCGTTTTATTAATAAAATGTTGTTGTTCCATCAGAATTATAGACAAATCAAAAACATCTTATTTTCATAATAAAATTTCAAATGTATCAAGATTAATGGATATCAAGATTTTTAATCTCCAATAACTAGTTTATATTTATAAATATTTTAATTTAATATGGACTAGTTTTATAAAACAACATACCTAGTTTCTTGTCTGTTTCGACAAATTTTGTGGAGAGGAATATTGATCTATTTTGCCTAGTGACCAATATTTGTGCATACGTATGCGTTAAATCCTTCATTATTACCTTTTTTTACTAATCCACTAAAAAAAAATAATCTTATAAAGTTTAAAAAATCTTAATCAATAAAAAATACTGCCTTTTGAGATATTAATTCCTCCGTCCATGATCAATACAAAGAAGAGTTGGATTTCTGGTTGGTCATAGAATATGCATAATCAATTTTGATTCTTAATTAGAGTCAACCTTATAAGGTTTTACACAATTCTAATCACAACTATGCAACTATGTTATTATGGTTTATTTGCACATACTATAAGTAGATATTTCAAGATTCATCCTTAAGAGGGTAACTAGCTTGCATAGCGATACCACATGTTCCTCTATTGTCATTTGACCCCCTCTTAATTTTGATATAACCACCTTCACCCCATTTAGTACCCCATGAATTCTTTACTAGCCAATATTTCTCACCATTTTCTTCCACATCATAGCCAATTAATGTCACTCCATGATTTAGCCTATGTCCACAATAGCCAGTGTAAACCCCTGCAGAGTAGAATTGAAAACCATAGCCACTTGCATCAATAGCCACCGATATTGGCTGTTTGTTGATTGCAACTTGAAGTGATTCCTCATTTGGTGCTATTTTTTCATAGCCACTTATTGTAACTGCATGTTGTTTTAACTTTCTAGTGTTGCAACTTTGCTCTTTTCCAATGTATGGATAGTTTTCTTGAGTTGTAATTCCACCATTTTCTATGATGAAAGCAAAAGCATTGTTCATGAATCCTCCACCACATCCTTGGTTGTCTGAGTAAACATCACAATCAACAAGTGCTTGTTCTGATAGTGACACTAGTTCACCTGTTTTGATCTGGTTGATGCCCTCTATTGCTGCTACTGCTGCGAACGCCCAACAACTTCCTGCATGTTGTCATAATAATTAATCAAGAGCCGGCTCGTTGATTGAAAGTAGTTGATATACATGACTATGTTAAGTATCCCACATCGAAAAAGAGGTGGACTATTAGCCTCCTTATATGTACTTGGACAATAGGCCCAAGATTCATTCTTTATGGACTACTGAATCTAATTTTACAAATAAGTAGTAGTATATGGAAGTTCTAAAACTAATAACAATTGGTAGTTGGTATTGAATGGTGAAGCTGGAAATCTTTAGAATTTTGATTTTGCCCGTGTGCTACACGATTTTCCAACAAAGGAAATTCAACTGAACATCCTTCCTTGGTTGAGTCGTCGCCACTGTATTTAATTTTTACAATGATATGGCATAAATGAAATCGAGAGGAATTTGAGGTGTTTTGCTTTTGCAAAAAATTACTTAGAGGACTACAAAAAGTATTAAAGATATATATACTAATAGTTAAAAAATTTTGTCAAATCAAAAGTGCTTAATTATCTGAGAAGTAATATAAGTTGGGGTCGGACTAATACTATCAAAGCAAAAGTACTAATTATATGTCCTTTAGCTGATTTCAACTTATAAGTCCTTTTGATGTTCACCCAACTCAGCCAGAAAGTACTAATTATAATCAGGGGAGCGGATGTTATTTATGCTTATAAACTTATCCAAACACGCAGGGGCGGCTCAAGCATTTCGGTGGCCTAAGACAAAAATTGAACGAGGCTTTAAATTGTTTTTAAAAAATAAATATTTATTTTCTTAGAAAGTCTATATTTTAGATATTTTGAGATGCAAAGTTGTTAATATTTTTTTTATAGTCGATTTTTTCTAATATTTTTTTCCGTTAATATAACTAATGCATTTATTCTTTCTTGATACATCAAACTTCTAATAATTCTTTACTTTTATATAAGAAGTTTATTTTTTCTACGAATAGTACTTAGTAGTTTTTGTTATAAAAAACCTATAATCTGTTATAGTGAAAAAATGAGGCCCCTCAAATTTAGGGGCCTAACACGATTGCCTATTTTTTCACTATGTAGAGCCGACCCTGCAAACACGCTGTCCTAATATGATTTTTGTATTGGTACGTACCACAATCTTTTTGATTCTTGACTGGTGTAACAGCTCCATTCTTTCTCCAATCAACACTGACAGGCAATTTGGATTTATAATATGTAACATTATAATCAATGTCTGCAACATCTTGTTGCCTAGGTTGCTTGTAACCTAAATAAGTAGATGTAAATTCTTGGTTTGTCATGTCTGCAAAAGCATTGTCAGTAACAGTGTAAGAATGGTTGACTGAATTGAAGGAATCAATGAATTGAACGTTTGATTGATAAATCCCAAAACGCATATTCCATTCATCTTTGTTGTGGTAGTTTCTTCTGTGTTTGTGGAGCCAATTTTTGTACCTTTTGAGCATTGGATCAATTGAGTTATCTTGACTTGCATTTGTGAGACAACATAGGGTTAAAAAAATTACTAGGAGAAAGTTCCAAAAAGTAATATAAGAAGGTTTCATAATTGCTATAGATTGGGTTTTGTTTCTGAAATATTAATTGGCTGTTCAATTATTATATATATTGCTGGGATGATTATTTAATATATAACAATTTGGTGTGTGTGGAATTTGTTTTTATTCATGTATTTTGCATGGTTTGGTTGATTGTTTGTTTGTTTACATCTTTTTCCCTTTACGTTTTGTGTAGGTGGTCTTTGGTGAGTGCTTGAGCATACGTATAAAAGAACTATCATAGGAATGGGATTCTCATTGTGCAAAGTTGTTGGTGTTGGGTTAAAGGTGTGTGAATGGAAAGTGGAGGAAAAATGAGTTTACACTAAAATGAAAAGTGTATAAAAAATGGAAAGTCTACTAATTCTTTCACATTGACGGGAAAAGAGAACTTTCAAGTGTTTATAATAAAGAACACTTACTATACATAATAAGTGAGGCAAGAACCAAAAGGTACCTTGTGCTGTTGTTGCTTGCTCAGCTTTGGATGAGATCTATTTTTTTGACAAATTTTATTTGACACTTGAAGAAAAAGTGAAATTTAATCCAAAAGAATCCGATAGAATTATTTTCTCCATGTACGGACACATTTCGGACGCCATGCAAACGCATGCACAACGCACCTCGAAGGGATGCGACCCTTCAAGGTAAAAGGCAATCTGCGGAAATTTGAAACTTGAAGAAAAAGTGAAATTTAATCCAAAAGAATCCGATAGAATTATTTTCTCCATGCACGGGCGCATTTCGAACGCCATGCAAATGTATGCACAACGCACCTTGAAGGGATGCGACCCTTCGAGGTAAAAGGCAACCTACGAAAATTTGAAATTTGAAGAAAAAGTGAAATTTAATCCAAAAGAATCTGATAGAATTATTTTCTCCATGTACGGGCGCATTTCGGACGCCATGCAAACGGCTGCACAACGCACCTCGAAGGGATGCGACCCTTCGAGGTAAAAGGCAACCTGCGGGGGCAGGTGCAGCGCAGGTAGCCACTGAAATTCGGACAGCGTCATCTGCAGCCGCAGATCAGGCGCAGGTCCAGCACAGACTGGGCGCAGGTGACATAACTGTACTGAAAAGGTGCCTTTTTTTAGAACCAATGCATTGTTTCCGAAGGGGCACATTAAAGTTATAAATACCTGACATATTCCTCAGGTATGGATATGATTTTTGACAGAAAAAAACACTCTTCTTCTCTACAAAAATTCATTGTGATCATTAGCCGTTGAGTGAGTTCGACGAATCCAATAATTTGAGGTACCACTATTGTTGGATTGAAAGTCATTTTATCCTGTGAGGAAAATTCCATAACCTCGAGTAGAGTGAGGAAAATTATTTCTTAAGGACACTCCGTGAATTCGGAGGACTTGACTTTAAATTTCTGTTTCATCTTATTTCTGAAACTATAACACACTTCTTGGATAGATTAATCTTATGTTGAAGGTGTTGTGTAACTTCATAGGTGTTCTTGTTTTTAGACTTGAACTTGTATTGAAGTTGTTGTGTGCCTAAATACAGATTCCTGTACCCGAAAATATTAAAGATAACAGTTGGTCTAATCAAACTGATGTAATACGTAAACAGACATTTAAAATTAGTATATCATTACAATTTTGAGAGTGCATATCGAGTCACTTCAATTTAATTTCAATTGGCAACTAATAACTCAAACTTGTCTTCACCGTGTCTCATGAACACTCGATGCTTACGTGACACATAAAATTTGGGAGGTGTCTAATGCACCGATGATTTATAAGATAAGGGGAGTTGTCCAGCATCTAAATTTAACCAAAACGTGAGTCGAAGTCCATTTTAGTTGAGACAACGTTGAAATTATCATGACTATGGTTGGATAAATATGATCCCTTCACTCTTAATCAGAATTTCGAATTTGAATCCTGAAAATGAAAAAAATTCTAATAAGGAGCATATTCCGCTTTAACGAATCTTGGGGACGTGGATTCAAATTAATTGAGACGCCTAAGCACATACCAAACAAAACTAATTGATCATTAGCCTATGTTAGTTGAACATCATAGTACATATAGTTAATGCTGATCATCTAGTATAGATACCAAGAAATTAAAATTTGTTATTACGATTCTTCTACATTATTTTATATTTATTTTGCATTTTTCTGTTTCTCTAGGATGAGATCTAGTAACAGTTCATTAATTTATAGTATGAAAACAACTGGGCCAGAAGAAAATCTTTGATTTCAGGTGAGCTGAGGAATAAAATCCCATCCAATCGAATCTTGATCTGCTTTGTATAGATTAATATAGCTAATAATTCTTTTCATATAATTAACACAAGAACTGAGAAAATTTCAACTGGATAATAATCGTCAGAGTACTTTTTCTTGATTTGAACTCGTAAAAATATGATTCAAATTAAAACCTCTTGATTATTGATGGGCCAATTGGCCGGTAAACGGGGTGGAAAGGGGCTTCCTGAGAACCCTGCCCAAGTATGGTTAAAGATAGAATGATGGAATAAATATCAATATATACCATTCTGTTATAAATGTATTTACATTATAGTGAATGTATATCAAGATCTAATAAGATTTATAATAAGATCTAATTGATATCTATCAGGATTTGAAGTATCTGTCTTTTAGTTAGAAACTAAAAGTATTTTCCCCTGTAAATAGAGGAGTTTTGTTCATTGTATTCTCAGTCAAGATGATCTCTCATCCTCGAGAGAAATAACAGTCAAGATAATCTCTCATCCTCGAGAGAAATAAAGAAGTCTCCCTCTTCTCTCTCTTTATTCTTGTTGTTCTTACTTTATATTTCATAACACGTTATCAGCACGAACATATTCTATTTCTTTTTTCGTGTTTGTCGATACTCACTTTTTTTTTTTTTTTGTATGTAGAGTGGCTATACAAGGTAAAGCGAATGGCTTGCAAATTGTTACATTCAAAATTGGTATCATCCCATCAAGAATCCTTTAAGAGAAATAAAGAAGTCTCTCTTCTCTCTCTACTCTTCTTCTTTATTCTTTATTGTTTTATAGCATGTTATCAATACGAGACTCTGTCAAACAAGGTGAGATTATAAATCTAAAGGATTTCAAGGTTAGTAATTCCTTATATTATTTGTCTTTTGCTACTAATAATATAATTATTATTCTCTTCTCTCTCTACTCTTCATCTTTATTCTTTCTTGTTTTATAACACGTTACCAGCACGAGACTCTGCCAAACAAGGTGAGATTATAAATCTAAAGGATTTCAAGGTTAGTAATTCCTTATGTTATTTGTCTTTTGCTACTAATAATATAATTATTATTGAATTTGAGGAAAAATAATGGTTTGGAACCATTTATATTTTAAATTTATTCCCCAAGAACAATATTATCAAAAGGTATGATAATATATTGGGTTCAATCCCCATCGATTTATGCCTAAGACGCCTTTATATGGATAAGACATTGAGTTTGAATCTCAATGCAGCATATTGATAATATTATGATGGTTAAGGCAAAATAATGAGTATTTGGTGAAGCATGTCCCATTAAATATGCTCCATTCCTATGTGGTAGCAATAAATCATATGTATGCTCAATTTGCTATTGTAGTAGCTATCATAATTTGATACGCTTAAGGCATGATTATATTTCATTCCTGGGGAATGAGAAGCTTATTAATGCAAAAGTGCACTTGATTGTGATGGTATCACAACTCACCTCTGAATGAGGTAGAATAACTGAGAAGAGTTATTTCGAAATCTACTTCTAAAGTAGTAAATCTGAAATTTATTCATGTAATAGTAAATCAGAAATTTACCAAAGAAAAAAGTACATGTCATGGTAAACTTGGAGTTTACTAGAATAAAAGTTCATAAATTGATATGAACGATTGTGACATCTTGAAGATGCGAATATTGAATATTAGACATGTATTGAAGAACTAGAAGATTCTTCGAGAATTGTTTATGTCGCTTGTTCTCATGATAAGTTGGTTGGACCAACTAATGTTGGGATTGAATTCCTTAAATCTGAAAAGTATAAAAGGTGAATATGGGCTCATTCACCTGTCATGTGATCTATTAAGGTGCATCAATATAAGATGATCACATGTACATTCATTGTCAACCTGCCATTTGACATTCATAAAGTTGTTTGCTCAATAAAATTGAGTTAAGAACATAATTTTCAGATTGTGTAATCAAGATAATTCATCTTGATAATGATGGTTTAGCATTGAATGTCTTCGATAAATAGTTAAACCATTACTAATGAGAACAAAGCTTCATGTGTTGGTCTGAAATATGATATGTTGCATACAATAACACTTGTATGCATTAAACCAATAAATTATGATTATTTCTTCCCTCTCAATTGGTTCAAGGTTAGGAATCAACTATTCCATCTAATAGTTTTGATGTGTGGTATACAATTAATAAATATACCATGATGCACAAAGATGAATTTCTCAAAAAAGAAGGAAGATGTATGTTAGTTTTCCTAATATAAGAGGGAGATTATAAGTAGCTAAGAAATATGTTAGGAATTATCATCAGATCCTCATTCAAAAGATAATTCAAATCAAATGCCGAAAACATCTCATATTTGAGCTGCAAGTGCTCCTATTTTGTGTTCCTAAAGGACAAAATCTATGCATGCGTGAAGCGTGGTAGATCAATCGATTTTAAATGAAATAATACTTAAAAAAAATAAGGAGCAAATAATCATAATAAGAAGGCAATGTGCTCTTAGAACCTACGACATAACACTTCATGAAACCTTATGAGAGGTTCAGGTACTTGAAAATAATGAAGAGATGAGATCTCAAAATGTTATGTCGCATTGTGAATCGATACAAAATGATATATCATTAATATCTTTGATACAATATTGGCGCCATATTGTGAAGGATTACGAGGATCTGAATTCTACGTTAATTTAAGCATGCTGACGTAGAAATATTTATCAAGTGACATGAAAGGATGCATCTTGGTAAGCATAAAACTTATTTTATTTGCAATACAAACACTTGAAGATGTCACTAATGAAATGTTGAATATTGTCACTTGACAAAATTTACATGAAAACTTTTAAGGATTCAAAATGTTTTAAGCATATAAAAGTTTCTGGGAAACTTATTTATAATCCTTAAATTGTATAAGCTTATAGCTTGAAAATTATTGAAATTCTTGGAGAGTTTTCAAAAGTAATAGATTATTTGCTGAAATAAAAAATATATCAAATTGGATTGGTTATGAAGTACCATATCTTAGTGAAAGTGGTGCACTAATGTATCTTGCAAATACTACAATGCCTGATATAGCCTTTTCAGTCAATTTGTTAAGCAAGATATATTTCTGCTCCTATGAGGAGACATCAAAATGGGATAAAATACATGAGTTTATTTTATTCTATAGATTGCAGTCCCGATCTTATTGGTCATGCTGATGTTGGGTACTTATTTGACCCGCATAAATCTTGCTCTCAAATATGTAATGTGTTCACGTGTAGGGGCACTGTCATATCTTGGAGATATACAAAGCAGTCTATCTAGCCACTTCATTGAACCATGATGAGATAATAGCTATTCATGAAGCTAGCCGAGAATGTGTATGGTTGAGATTCACAATACATCTCATTCGAGAAAAATGTAGTTTGAAATATGACAATGTACCCATAATTTTATACAGAGATAATGCAGCATGCATAACATATCTTAAGGAAGGATTCATAAAAGGAGATAGAACGAAGCACAGTTCATCAAAGCTTTTCTACATACATGAGCTACAAAAGAATGATGATATTAACGTGCAACAAATTCATTCAAGTGATAATGTGGTTGATTTATTCACCAAGTCTCCTCCAATTGCAACTTTCAAGAAGATGGTGCACAAGATCGGGATGCAAAGGTTCAAGGATGTTCTCATTATGGGGAGCAAATACCGTTGTACTCTTTTTCCCTTGCAAGGTTTTGTCCCACTGAATTTTCCTTGTAAGGTTTTTAATGAGGCAGCCTCTATGCGTATTGTTAGAGATTTGTACTCTTTTTCCTTCACTAGATTTTTTCCACTGGATTTTTTCTAGTAAGGTTTTAACGAGGCACATTATCTATCTAGACATTCAAGGGGAGAGTTGTAAATGTATTTACATTATAGTGAATGTCTATCAAGATCTAATAAGATTTATAATAAGATCTAGTTGATATTTATCAGGATTTAAAGTATCTGTCTTTTAGTTAGAAACTAAAAGTATTTTCCCCTGTAAATAGATGGGTTTTGTTCATTGTATTCTCAATCAAGATGATCTCTCATCCTCGAGAGAAATAAAGAAGTCTCCCTCTTCTCTCTCTTTATTCTTGTTGTTCCTTCTTTATATTTCATAACACATTCGATCATTTAATTTGTCAATGTGGTCGAAGTATACATAATATATACAATATCAGTGTATATGTTAAATATGTATATTGTGTGTATAAAATACATATATTAGTATAAAGTATACACTTTCTATACACTTTGTGTATATTTTATAAATTAAATGGCCGTATGAGTCATTCTCCTAATTGTCCTTAGAATGACTAAAAGGGACGACTCTAATCCAATAATCTTGTGTTGGCTTTACACACTTATTGGACATAGGGCATATTTGGGGCAGCATAATTAAGAGAGCCATTTTATTTAGTGCACGATAACATGGACGATTGTTAAGATAACGATTACTTCATTTATTGTTTCAAAAATTAGTCCTCTACCCTGAAATGAAATAAAACGAAACGAAATAGAAAGAACACGAAGCAGTAGTACAATACACAATTTTTGGGGGATACATTTGTGACAAGCACAATATGATTCGAATTAAAACTTGTTGACAATTAAACTGTCCTTAAAATATGCAATTCAGGAAGGGAAGACTTTAATCATTTATTAGCAGTAGCTTAAAGTTGAAGTTGTTAGCAACCAAATGGTTATATTAAAACAATGTCGGTTTAAGTACACCAAACTTAAACTTTCTTGTTGATCACAATGATTGGTAACCCCTCAGTCCTCCCATTATTAAATGATAGAATGTCCAAATTGGAGATGGGGTAAATTATATTATAGTACTCCTTCTGTCTCAGATTATTTATCCTATTTCTTTTTTACACGTCTTTTAAAAAAATATTAATTAGGAGGAATTCTTGACCATTTTACCCTTATTTATATCATAAGATATAATCTCTATTCAAATCGTAAAAATAACTTCTTGCATAAACGTGAAGTAGTGGCGGACCCAGAATTTAAGATTTGTGGTGCTTTAAAAACTGGAAAAAAAAAATTGAAGGTTTGTGGGTGCTTAAAAAATTTAAAAACTGAAAAAAATAAAAAAATGAACCTCAAATAGGTTTGACCCCACACCCCACTCCCTCCCAATGAAGGATCTTAAAATCCACCAAAATGTCAATGCACCCAACCATTTTTTTGTTATATAATGGATGCTTTTATATGTTTTATATCTATTTTTATATATTTCTATCTATTCCGCATCGAGTTTAATGGATGTCGGAGCACCCCAAAATCCAATGTAGGTTTGCCCCTAACGTGAAGTGATGCTGCGACCCCTTTTCAGATTCCATGCACATATAATAGAAATTTTAGTGCATCAAACGCCACTTTAAAGTAAGTATATTCTGAAATCACGATAGATAATTTGCAACGGAGGAATAACACATATCGGAGATGTTAAGAGGAAGGTAAAGAGAAGGAAAGGGGATAGTGGGGAGAAAAGGGACACATGGCCTACATGTGAAGTTAGTTTGGAGACAAAGTAAAAGAGAGAATAGGAGCGTGCACAAACCATTCACGTGCCTTCCCTTTTCCTCCACAGCTCATCTTCCACATTCCCACTTCCCTCTCCTCCCATGCACCCAATCCTCCTATCTAGCTATCCATTTTCCTCCTCATGATACTCATCATTTTGTTACACATTCATTCATTGATGGAATGAATTGTTGTTTTCTTGTATGGTTTTAGAAAGTTCATATTCACGAGATATGTATCTTTTGTGATCGAAGGTATTTTATTAGAATTAGGGGTGTTAAACGAGAATGCACAATACATAAACATGTATTTTAACTTGATCTCAAATAACAAATATGACCTCCAACTTTTGATGTGCACAAGTAAACACTTAAGCTTGTATAAAACTGAACAAGTAGACACATATATTCTATGTGGTGTCCTACGTTGCCACTTCTTATCTTACATGGCGTCCTATGTGTATTATGCCACATAGGACGTGTGTGCCTACTTGTTTAACTTTATGCAACTTTAAGTGCCTACTTGTGCACACTCAAAATTGGAGGTCATAGATATGATTTGAGGTCAAGTTAAAAGATATGTTTATGTATTGTGCCAAATGAGAAGGGTGAATCAAGGTTATTGGGAAAGCGAAGTGCGCACATAGCCAATTTTAGTATCATTATTTAATTTATGTACTAAGTTTATAAATTTTGCACGTATATTCATTTTAGAATATCTTTAGATATGTAGTGTTTGAAGTTAGTCTTGAGAAAGCGTAATTCAGTATTGTAGAAGTTCATCATGTTTGTCCAAACTTCACTCATTTTTGCCTGACTACTGTCATTTTGCTAGTAGGCCGCCAGTTTTACTAAAGTTCATGCACATATGACTGAATTTATGTAAAAATAGTTGAACTCTAACGTATAAGTTTGAAATTCAGTCATATAAAATTTCATATATTTCGTTCTGAGACCTAATTTCAAACGTCACATATACGAAGTTCTAACCTTTTGAATTAGTCTAGTGATCATCGTTAGAGACAAATCTAACATTTTAAATCAGTAGATGTTGCAAAGTATTACTACGCTGGATAATTCATTGTGACAATGACTATGGATTTAAAATAGAATATATTATTTTAAGAACATTTGACGAAGGTAACAACAATGACAGATCCGAATTAAACTTTATGAAGGTAACTTGTTTAATTAAAAAAATATATTAGTTGTCAGCAGAGGCGGAGTTGGCTTGGAGCCAGAAGGTTAATTATACAATTTATATATAATTAAAATTATTTATATATATATAAAGTAAACGTCGAATCCTATTCTTTATGTTTTTATTAGCACTAGTAGTAATTTTTTAGAAACAAGTTGAAAATAATAACACGTTTGTACAAAAAGTATAGTACTGAGGTACTGTACAATGTGATGACTGATGAGGGACATGATGAAATTCACATGCAACTGATTGATTATTTTTGGATTAATTGGTGTAAGTAGTAAAGAAGTTTGTGCCCCAATCATGGCCTAAAGTTCTGTGATTGACCATCTCCTTCAATCAAACGGTGTTGAAAAACACGTGTATGACAGTATACTAATTTGTACTAACACTATAGTGGAATGTTCTTTCCTACTCCATTTAATCGCTAGTCCATAATGCGATGTACAATTTTCTTTATTTTTCATTGAGTATTCAGTAGTCGTCGTTCTGAGTATGTCTACTCCAGATTTATGTTGGAGAAAGAGGTTGGTGTGGGGGCAGAGGCACTTCGTATGAAGGCAACTCTATATTCAGTATTTGAACTCAAGATTTTTGGTTGATGAAGGAATACTTACTACTCTATCACAATCTCTGATGATAATATGTGAGGTACTTAGTTGTGATATTATTAATACTAATTGCATATCAATTCGAGATAGTCAAGAGATCATAATTTAAATTTTTATGCTTCAAATTTGACTACTATATTGGGTTAAATAAAGCAACGTAAGAGAACATGTGTGACATACATCTCTTGTTACAAATTTTTCTATAAGATGTCCCACAATAATAAAAATATGTTTATATTTTATGAATAACTTCTTTTTGTTAATCATCTCATCAACTTTTGGAATAAAAAATTAAAAAGTTAGTTTTGCTCACCCAAAAGTCTCTCACTAGAACATTTTATCACCAAAAATTAAGGGCTTACTTGGATGTTTTCGTTACATAATTGTCATACTGATAAATATCATCCCAGTATTTTCATGGGCGAAAATTACATAATTTTCTCCAAAAGAAACTCACTGCGTACATTAAACAGTATTCTTGCATCTTATGAGTAGCTTTTTCTTTTAACTTTCAGTATATGACTTTATACGTACGTTCGATTGTCCAACGAACATACTTATATGAAGATTATATACTACAATGCACTTAATTAATTTCATCTTTAATTTCTAATCCTTGTGCGTGAAAATTATTATAGATTTTCTTGGGTGCTATAACAATCTGGTGACATTAAGAGATCATTATTCAATTTAAATCCTCTTCTTCCATATCCAACTCCTAAAAGGAAAAAAAAAACATTTTAAGGCTACATTATGGGTTATAAGTTCCTTTTGTATTTTTCCATTTAAAAAGGGTGGTTCATATTGTATAAATTAAAGAGAAATGGCTCAAATATGTCATTGAACTATCAGGCTCATTTATGTCATCCGTTAAAAGTTGGGCTCATTCATGCCATCGTCGTTACAAAACCGGCCTATCCATGCCATTACTTTTTAACAAATGGTTTTTAAAAACAATCTTGCCACGTGACAGCTTATTAAAGGGCCACGTTATTTTTTATTTTTTTAATTTATTTTTAAAAAAAAAAATTAAAAAAATAAAATTTTCTTTTATCCATTAAAAAAAATCCACGCAACTTTTTGATCCATTGAAAATTAGTTTGATCTATGATTTTAAAATTTGATTAATTTTTAATGAATATATTCTTAAAACATTCTCGTTCGATTCGTTTTTTTGTCATTTTTGACATATTAAGATTGTTTTCATATTTTACCTTTAAAATTAATTATTTTTTCTTCAAATTAATTTTAAATACAATAGTAAACATCATTTAATAATATATTATAATAAAATAGCTATTTTAATTGACGGGCGAGTAACTAAAAGGGAACGGAGAGAGTATACACTCCACGCTTTTTATCACTTTATTTATTTATTTATTTTAAAAGATTCACGTTAACTAAAACTTTTATCATTTTTCAGTTGAAACTGAAGGGATATATAAACATCAAATATTATTATTATATTATTAATAGTTAGGTTCTCATTTTGCCAACTCTAGGTATACTATATATGTCGGCATGTTATCGTCTTCCTGTTTTAGCAATGATAAATGATGATGCATAAAGTGTTACGTACAAATGTTGAATGCTGATTAGGGGCGGCTCAACCCTTTGGGAGAAAAGGCGGCCGCCTAAGACCCCAAAATTTAAGGGGCCTATTTTTGTTTAGTAATAATAAATTACAAATTTTAAGAAATATATTAAATACTATTTATAGAAAAAATAAAAATTTTATATAAGAAAATAAAGTGCAAGGTCTCTGTTTGATTTTTGGCTTAGGCCATAAATTTGCTTGAGCCGCCCCTGATGCTGATGATGTCATTCTATGCTTAATAAAAAATAAAAAAATAAAAAAATAAAAATTTACTTACATTCGACTGACAAATATTTCATGCATGCTAAGACATACTATATGCTTAATTAGAATGGTGTTTGGTTATAAATTTAAGTAGTAGGTTTTTAAAAAAAAATTCTTTAAATATTTGTTTGATCATGAAAAATTAATCAAATTTTAAAAGTATAAATCAAATTAATTTTTAATGGATCAAAAAATTGGATGGATTCTTTTTAGTAGATAAAAAAAAATTAAAAAGAAATTTAAATTTTTTTAAAAAAATAAAAATAAAAAATAAAATAAAAAATGACGTGACCTTCTAATAAACTGTCACGTGGCAAGGCTGTTTTTAAAAATCGGCTGTTAAAAAGTAATGGCATGGATGAGCCAGTTTTGTAATAGCGATGACATAAATAAGCCCAACTTTTAACAGATAACATAAATGAGTCATTTCTAATAATTCAGGTATTTGAGCCTTTTCCCAATTACATTTTAATAACCTTTTTATAAGGGCCAAGGAGGAAGATGGTCACAAGGGCACGTGGTCTCTGATTCCTCTACATTAAACTACTGCTACTTTCCAGTAATACCATGGAGGCTCAACCTCTCTAACCAGCTGTATATAGCTGTCCCAATCTTCCCATGTGAAACCCCCCACCCCCTCTTCTCCCCCTACCCCCACCCCCACTTCCCTGATCATTTCAGTGAAAGTTGAGATTGATAGATTCATTTTAATCATACAATATACCAGAAAACCATACAACAAAACACATATATCAGGTATAGTCTTACAAATTAAAATTTTGAGAAGGTAAAGTGAAAGTAGAGTACATGAATGAGGACCTTACTTTTATCTCAATTGAAAGAAAGAACAATGTGTATGTCATGACTTTGATAATAATCACGATGTAAAAGAAAAAAAAAAAGCTCATTGCCTAAGTAGAATTTCTATGATAAGGCCTAATTCCCCTTGCTTGTTACTTTTATTATTAATAAAGGTCCTCTAGGCATAGTATCTAGTGGTATAAATTCGTAAAAAAAAAAAATAGAAATGATGTTGATAATCATCACCACCATGTCCTTGTGCTAGCGCCTATCTTTTATGTTCTATTTTCTAAACATTCCATGTTTTCTTTCACTATATAAATCACACTTCCAATTGTCATTTCTAGTTTGGTTTTCAATTCCCTCTTTAGCAAAATGGCACATTTACCTCCTAGAGTGCCAATGCCACAAAATTGGCCTGATTTTTCAGCACACCAAAAAACCGAAACAATCACCACTGCCAGTCATCACCATAACCCGTCATGGGTAGATGAATTCCTCGACTTCTCCTCATCAAAACGAGGGTCTCATAGGAGATCCATAAGCGATTCCATCGCGTTCCTTGAAGCACCAATGGTCGAAGAATGCCGAATCAGGCTATCAAGTTCGGGCGCGCCTGAATTCGAGCGATTTGATGATGAACAACTTATGTCTATGTTTAACGATGATATTAATGCTGTAGAAAACAACTCTAATCCTTCGTCGCCTTCAGATCATAACAGCATTGTTCACGAAGATAAGAAAATGCAGTTGTCTACGGACGAGCAGCAGCAGAAACAACAGCTGCTTAAAGTTGAACCTGAGGAAGTTGAAAGTTCATGCAAGTCTGATAATGAACAAACTGCTGCTGATCAGCATGTAAATGTTGATACTTCTAGCGAAAAAATCGTCGATCCAAAGAGAATTAAAAGGTAAATATAAAAAAGTTTAGTCAATTATTCTCATTTCTTACCTAGAGACTAGAGACTTTATGCAATTATCCTTTCTGTTCTACAAGAGATTTCTCTTTTCATTGAGTTCATCTTAACATATACATCTGCATTATCTTTTAACAGTTGTGTTGATTAGTTAGAAACTCTATGCATTACTTCCTTCGATTCAGAAAAAATGAAATTTGGAGTGTAACGTGCCCCTTAAAACAGTTAGCTAACGACGCTAATTATAGGATAATTTATCAATATTAGCTTCTTGTTTTTTCCCAAACTCTTTGTAAAGATAGAAATAATTGAAAAAATTCATTAAAGAGAAGGGTAATTTTGAAAAAAAGGTACTTAATATATCTTTCTGCTTTGAGAAATTCAATTCATTTTAGACTGTAGATAAAGTGTCAGAAATTCATTGATTTAGAACCGAAGAGAAGTATGATAGTACAAATTAAAGTTCACCTTTCAATATCCTTCTGGTCGCTTTTACCAAACTTCTTCCTTCTTAACCATCGTCCATTAGTACAACACCAATGTTATTTGATTCCAAGTTCAGATTAATTTAGTGCACATAAATTTCTGACCTCAATATAGTAAACTTATACTATACAATGTCTACGAAAAATATGGAATTATATAATTGTTGTTGATTAATATTGCTAATAATGATGTTATTTGTTTTCAATTATTGGTGGTGATATTTAGGATCTTGGCAAACAGACAATCAGCACAAAGGTCACGGGTGAGGAAATTACAGTACATATCAGAGCTAGAACGTAGCGTTACTACACTTCAAGTAAGCAAAAAAATTCCCACATAATTTTCTTTTCTAGTAATTAATGACACTAAAAGTTAAAATTTGTTTATTAATTTGGAGATTTAGATTATTTAATTATATATATAATTCAATCTTATATCTATTTGTTTTTCTCTCTGGTTATTGTAAATAAAGGCTGAAGTTTCAGTATTGTCGCCAAGGGTTGCATTTTTGGACCACCAACGATTGGTTCTAAATGTTGACAATAGTGTCCTCAAGCAAAGAATTGCAGCTCTTGCCCAAGATAAAATTTTTAAAGATGGTAAAACTTACTTCTTTTTCACTCCACTATTATACTATTCATTTTTCTTATGTAGCTTCTTTTGTACACGTTAATTTATTATTGTTGGACACACCGATTAAATTATCCTGAGATTATAGTTTGTTTGCTTATCATCCCACTTGAGAAATGGAATAATATAATCACAAGTTGAATGAGATAAGATGAAATATTTCAGGAATAGTTTTGAGATTAGATTTTTACATGTTTGGTGGTATAAATTTATTCAGAAAAAATTTCTTCGTCAACCAAAAATAGTATAAATCTAATCTCCAAATTAATCTTGGACAACTCCTTATCCCGTGCACGAAACCACCCCTTAATTATTTTAATTCCTCGCCACACCAATTAGTCGAACACCAATGACAAATACGAGTGTTCAAGATATAACATATACTTTTTGATTTATATATTTAGTACTTATAATTTTTCACACATACATTATAATTTTTCTATATGGTCAACCATCCTTCCTTTATCTTGTGTGGATATGCCAACCACTGAACACAATACCTTAATTAGCTGCTATTCCACTGATAGCATTTTTTCTTTCTATTTTTCAAGTTGATTGGCCTATGCAAACTTACTTGTATAGCATCAGGGCAGATCTAGAGTGTGGGGTGCGAGTTTATGGAAATTCAGAACTTTGACGTAGATCCTTTATTAATATTGAGAAATTTATTATATAGATAGAAGATGCAAACCCGATAACAAATTAAAGTAATATCTTGGTCCACTAGTTGAAATGAAACTTGCAATTAGCTTTGCTTCTCTCATTGATGAGGATTCGATTCCTTTTAGGCATATATTATAAAGTGTTTTTTTTAATTTGAAGTTGATGAAATTCATAAACTTCATATTCTGATTCCGTCTCTTCGAACATGTACTTGTTTTTTTTTTTTCTGGTTGGTTGGTGGAATATAGCTCATCAAGAAGCATTGAAGAGAGAAATAGAGAGGTTAAGGGAAATTTATTACCAACAGAATCTAAAGAAGTTGGAAAATGATGATGATGATCAGCCAACAAAGACACAAACAGCAGCAGCTGCTGATGCTAATGGCTCTGAGAAGAAAGAACAGCTAGTCAACTGATCAATGTTTTTCTGATCCTACAGTTATAGGTACACTTTGTTTGTGTTTCAGTATGCCTTGCATGTTTATCATCAATGATTGGTCGTCGAATGGATGAGTTTTCTCCACCCTTGATCAGAGACTTTACGCTTAAAAAGTATAAAAAAGGTACATGATAGGAATGATTCTACATTAGCGTGAATTTAAATAAGATATTACATTAGCGCAAATCTAAATTAGCTAGATCCGTAAATATATAAGTTGGTTGTGAGTCTCGCATGCTGAGAATATCGATAAATAACTGAGAAAACAATTGATAATAACATATAACAATGCTAAAGTCATGTATCACATGTACGAGCAGTACAATCAGCCAATGATGTTTGTATTAGAATAGATTACTTGTATTATATCCTTGATCAGATGCGATCCTTTTTTAAATTCTACGTGAACACAAGTTACTATATGCGTCGATGGAATTACTTTATGCCCTCAATTTTCTATGCAGGAAAAAAAAAAACAATGTATCTTAAGGAGAAGCACTAAGCAGATTCATGTGGTATTTGGACCCACCAAGAAAGTTTCTTATTATGGAGGGGGACAGGATAAGGTCACTTGAATTCTTGCATTGAACTCTCATTTTTAGGGGACCATATAAACAAGTTAGTTTGTTTTTCTGCTTAGGGATGGGTGTGTAATTACAATCATTATTATTATTATTATTTATCAATCTATTTTTAAAATTTATTTCTTCAACTACCTTCAAAAAAATTTATTGTTGGAAGGGTAATGTGGAGTTCTTGTATTGGGATGTATGAGAGGGAAAAAAGGGATTATGGACTTGTCAGTTAGCTGTTTGATGTCAGAGATTATGGCACTTTCTTTTTTATCAGTGTCTTTTGTTGTGACTTGTGAGTGGTGGGTTATTCTTTTTATCTTGTTACTATGTATTATTCTCTCTATCAAGGAGAGCAATAAAATTGATAAATGTAAATATTCCTTTCATTTTATTTATATTGAATCTCAATTGTGAATTAGTTGGAGTCGATTATATGAATGCTTCTACGCATTCAGTATAATTATCTATCCTGCACTTATCATCACTCTTTTTTCCTTTGTATATCATCGCATTAACATATAAAGATGGTTAAAATGGGACGGAGGGAGTACCTGTTTCTTACCCTTTTTTGGGAGTTCTCATTCTTTTTGCTCTCTTGATGATTTGAACTCACAATCTTAAAATTAGAGACGAGGAATGCTTATCAACCCGAGCAACTTTCTCTTGTCTATGTTTAGTTATTTAACATGACATTAAAAAATTAGTGAGTTCAATATTAAAGTGACAATTTCAATGTTGTAGTCAGTCATCAACTTGCCTTTGACTGTCAGTCAATGGTGAAGGCCTGTAAAATCTGAATTATGGGGACAACTAAAATTAGGAACAGATAAAGTGAAGTGTTGCAAAAAGATACCAAAAGTACAAATAAAGCTTTCAGAAAGTTGCACGCACATGCACATAAAATTGTGCACATAATTCAGCTGGAATTTATAGTTAGAGCTGAAATTTGGAAGTTTTCAATTTATTGGGGGTGATGGTAATAATTCAACTTTCACATGTGTCATTCTATGAGAAGCACATGTTATGTTTTGATTTCCATCACAATTATTGGGAAAAATCAATGCGTTGACATTACTTTTCATCCTTAACTAGACTGAGTTCGAGCACTGAAAATCAAAAAAAGCCTTTCGATGGTAAATGCTTTAGCTCTCTTATGACCAACCCCATGTGACTCTAAAAAGGCCGGACCTAAATTTTTCAACATACTCAATATAGCCCCACAAAAGGTGTAAGAGGGTAAAGAGTACGCAGACCTCACTCCTATATTGAGAAGAGAGGTTGTTTCCAATTGACAAGAATTGAAGTACTCTGTGAACAAGAAGATATCATGCAGTTTTCAAGGGGGGTTAGGGGAACTGGAAGAGTTGATGACTGCAAGGACTAAGAACACACAAATGCGTCAGTACCATTACATGATATGATGACTGCAAGGACTAAGAACACACAAATGCGTCAGTACCATTACATGATATATATACTATTATAAATCCAAAAACTTAAGTCATATGTCTAAGCCATAACAACCACATTAGAACAACATTCATCAATACCTAATGTCAGAATTTTAAGTACTTGAAACTTCTAAAGCATTACTAAGGAAGGCCACAAAACGATATTTAGAGAAATCAGCCTGAGCTACAGTAAGCTTTCTTCAAAATGCTTGCATAACCACCATCCGGCGAGCAATATAAGAAGCAACATGTCAAATGTAATTTAAACAATCCTGCATTGTCACAGAACAAAATCTATTAGATACACAGATATGCAGGCTATGCAGATAACAGCAAACATTGAAACAGGCCTACTCAAAAGTATGCAGACCAAGCAGAAGGTTGATGATCTTTCTCGTGAAAAAGCAAAGTCAGGCAATACCATCCTATATCAGAATCTCAAAAGATAAGGAGTTGCCAAAAGATAATGCAAAATCAGGAGAGAAAAGACAAGCAGGAGGAGGAGGAGGAGGAGGAGAAAAGGAAGACTGAACTTCCTCCTTCAGAGAGCGGATGCTAAAACGATATGTACTCAAAGAACCACCACCACCAACAATAACATACCCAGTAGATTTGATTCCCACAAGTGGGGCTTGGGAGGTTGAGATGTATGCAGACCTAACCCCCTTGTGGGGTAGAAAGGCTATTCAGGTAGACCCTTGGCTCAAGAAAATCGTTTTGCAGAGAAGGTTTTGAAAGAAAAGCAAGAGTAAAAAGCTAAGACGAGAATATTAAAGAAACAATATTAAAGATGACCAAAGTGAAAGAACAACAATAGCAATAAAATCGAAGCATCAAGCTCAAAGAACCAAGGTTTTAATTTTTACTTTAATGGCACATACCACATATACAACAACATACCTAGTGTATTCCCACAAAGTAGGGCCTGGGGAGGCTGAGTATATACAGTCCATACAACCACCTCAAATGAGGTAGAGAGGCTGCTTCGGATAGACCCCCCGCTTAGGACACAAAGCAATAAAGAGACATAATAAACAAAAACAAAATGGAATAACACATCAATAGATAAAAACAGAAATAATACACCCACAAAGTAGTACAAGACACTACGAACAAGAAACTACAAGACACACGCATAGCACTTACGACCACTGGCACGGCTACCAACAAACCGCTCCTACCTACTACCAAGGACGTACTCCCACCTATTAATCCTCTACCTTAATTCGCGACCTCCACACCTTTCTATCTAGGGTCAGGTCCTCCGTAAGTTTTAACTGCTCCATGTCATGTCTAATCACCTCCCTCCAATATTCCTTCGACCTACCTCTACCCCGCCTGAAACCATCCATAGCCAACCTCTCACACCTCCTCATCACATGCCCAAATTATCTCAACCTCACTACCCGCATCTTGTCCTCCACCAAGTCACTTCCAAGTTTTCTCGAATAATCTCATTTCTAACCCTATCTCTCATAGTAAGTCCATATATTCATCGTAGCATCCTCATCTCTGCCACCTTCAACAACTTTTGGACATGGGAGTTCTTGACTATCCAATACTCCGCTCCATACAAGAGAGCGTTGACCAATCACTCCCATATCCACATATCACATATACATTAACGCTAAAAAAGATTTGGCCTAGATATTGCAGTACTAGGGCCTAGAGTCTTGTCACGACATCCTCTATATGCTCTCCAATGTAAACACTAGTGTTGTTTCAGGAACTCCGGGATACAAATAATTATCACATTGGAGCACCTTAATCCAAAATGATTGCCAATCCCCCACACTAATTCAATTCCTCATATGACGTTTCTTTTTGATAATGGTAATTTTCTATATATTAACAGGAAAACCCCACCAACTGTATAGTCCCCCAAAACAGACAATTACAAAATAGAGGAAACTTCATGTTCATGTTCTCCTCCTTACATGCAGTCTAAAACATCAAAAATATCTTCAGTTTCTACTAAACATTCTTGTTCACACCAGAAATAATAAAGGGCTAAGCACGTCATCTTAACTTTTGGATATTGCATTGCTTATCCTCAAAACACCTGTGGTTTCTCTCTCCACACAGCCACCAAATATATGTTGGCACAATCTCAACCCTCAAAGAAAAACTAAACTGTCACCTCCCGAGTCCCCTCAAATTACTGAAGATTTTCCAAATATGATTTGTCCTTGCAGTGTAAAAAGAAATGGTTAGTTTTCTCTGCCTGTTCCCACATAGATAGCATGTGACGTTCTTACTACTCTGTCAATGCGGTTTAGAGTACTTCATAAGTTACTGATTTTCTCTGCTTTAACCAGCAGAAAGGTGCTGCGGGCTGTTACTTCTCTAATTTTCCCAAAAACTCCTACAACAGTTTTAAGTTATATGTTGATGATATGGTGGCCCTTCACCACCATCATCGAAGAAAATGGCGGTGGCGTAAAACTCAGGTGTCCAGATAATTACTTAGTCAGTTCCCATTGGCACAACTTTTCTAACTGGATCATCATTAAGAAAATCTTTACAACACTTTTAGTAACTCAATACCATGCTTCTTCTTTTTCTACATTCTATTCAAAGTAAAAGGCATCTTGCAAAGCTCACAAATACGGGACCACATACATATTTTACTACTCCCTCCATTTCAAAAAGAATGACCTACTTTCCTTTTTAGTCCATTTCAAAAAGAATGACCCCTTTTCCTTTTTGGCAATACTTTAATTTCAACTTTCCACATGACATGTTTAGGACCACAAGATTAAAGGGCATTTTGGTACATTTAACACGACTTTAATTTAAAGCCACAAGATTCAAAAGTCTTCTTTATTTTCTTAAACTTTGTGCCAAGTCAAAGTAGGTCATTCTTTTTTAAACGGAGGGAGTATAATTTTTCTCTTAAGATGAAAAGGGCATATTTTACAATTATCTTAATATTATATACACATATATATCATAGATAAAGGTAAATCTTAATCTCAACTAGAAGGGACGTGAAGATTCATATGAAGGAAATGTGAGGCTTCAGTTTGGGCAAAGAAAATAGATGATCTGAAGAAAAGGCAAGTGGCCAAATTTTGAATGCTTTAAACAGTATAATTTCCATGAAAAAACAGACGTGAGATTAAAGATTGACGCATACGATTTAAAACCTTTGCAAATGCGAAGTGCACATTTCATCCCAAATAAAGAGCAAAGTAAAGGTTTGGAGATTGTAAAGATAGAAGGAATGGCTTGGTTGAAAGAAGGAGAGTGGGTTAAAATAATAAGTGAGCCTACACACACTTAAATGTAGTCAATTGAAGGATGCAGTAAACAAGGAAACTGTAGAGCAAAAAAATCACAAATCAAGTTATGTCTCATGCAGACATCAGAAGAACTACATTTGTAGTAAGCTAAGTTGCATGGACTCGGGTGCGGGTATCCGAGATGGGTGCGGATCCGAGAGTGGGATTCGTAAAAATTTAATTTTTAAGATTCGGGGGTGCAAATCCGATTATGGATACGGGTGCGGGGAATCGAAAGAAAATTAAATATTATAAATATAGTTTCATATTTAAACCGTCATTTCAATTTACTTTTTCCTATGTGTCAAGGAAATTTTATTCCTAAAAAATATTCTTTACTTTTTTCACTTTTAAGGTAATTTCTTTTACTTACTTTTTAAATTAGGATTAGTATTTTTTTAATATGAAAAAAAAAATTCTTTTTAATTAGAAGTAGTATTTGAAAAGCCAAACACTCACTAGCATTTTACCATTTTCTCTTTCTTCCCCATCAAAATTCCGGCGACAACCGACAATCACAAATATGAGCATTCTACCATTTTCTCTTTCTTCCCCATCAAAATTCCGGCAACGATAACCCTTACGCCAGCGACAACCCTTTCGCCGACGACAATAATCACCGTCGCTGATTTTCTCCCTTCGCCGGTTTCTCCCTTTCGACAACGAAGCCAACTTTCTTCTTGATGTTGTTCAACGTCTCCGAATTCGAGACGAATCCCACGCCAGCATCCGCACCGGTGTCGGGACGGGTTCGACGGCATAACCGCCAAGTCTGAGCAACATAGGTAGTAAGCAACATCCATCCACAATGACTGACTTTCTGCTTTAGCCAGTCCAAAAACAATTAAACCCATTTACTTAATTGGAACTCGCTCCTACTCTAATGATAAAACTTGTTCTCTATTAGTTTAATCTTCATTTGATCTAGGTTCGACTATGCATTCTACCACTTCAGCTCTTGAACGGATGTTTTAACAATTGTATCTAAGATAACAACACCATAATCTATTCGAACTTTCTCCTCTTCATCTCTGTGCAAGTCATAGTATGTCATGTCTTTTGGATAGCTAAATATATTACAATACTCCAATAATTAAGTTCCAAAAAAATTTCCTAGTCTTTTATATAGATTTGTTAGAGAATGTTTCACCCAATCACACTAGAGAAAAAGATTCTTCCTCAATAGAGATCCAGAGATTGGGAAGTACATCAAGGTGAAGGAACTGCCACTTCTAAATAACAGTTACACATTTTTTCATAAAGCATTAATCTTTAACCCCACTCTCTCCCAAATAACTCTTATATTTGTAAGGGTAATACATAACATAGCCACTTGGATGGGAGCACTACTTACGGTGCCAAGCTTCCTTGTAAGCTTCATTGAAGCACGGACACTAAAATGTAGATTTTAGTGTATTGGTTTCGGACACAAAGCAGACAGACATGTGACAGGCGTGAACTGACACACTATGTTTATGCATTTTTTCATATTTTAGGGTATCTTCTAACTTTGGCATGGATGCTATTAAGCATAATTATTTTATATTATCAGTATTAGAAATTTAATGACGTGAGGCTGGAGAATGAGGTGGTAGTGAAGTTGAAATCACAGGTGGTATGTAAGAGGAATAGCTTCAAGTATCTCGGGGCCGTGATTCAGGGTAACAATGAGATTGACGAGGATATCTCGCACCGTATTGGGGCGGGATGGATGAAGTGGAAGCTCACTTCGAGGGTGTTGTGTGATAAGAAGGTGCCGCCCAAGCTTAAAGGCAAATTCTACAGGGTGGCAGTCCGCCCGGGCATGTTGTATGGAGCGGAGTGTTGGCCAGTTAAGAACTCCCACATTCAAAAAATAAAGGTGGCGGAAATGCGAATGTTGAGTTGGATGTGTGGGCAGACTAGGGGGGATAGAGTTCGGAATGAGACTATCAGGGAGAAGGTTGGTGTGACTCCAGTGGAGAATAAGATGCGGGAAGTCCGATTGAGATGGTTCGGACACGTGATGAGGAGGGGCATGGATGCTCCGGTTCGTAGGTGTGAGAGGCTAGCTTTGGATGGTTTTAGGCGGGGTAGGGGTAGGCCGAAGAAGTACTGGGGAGAGGTGATTAGGCGGGACATAGAGCAGTTACAGCTCACTGAGGACATGACCCTAGATAGGAAGATCTGGAGGACGCGAATTAGGGCAGAAGGATAGGGTCAGTTTGAGTCGCTAGTATAGGGAATTACTTGGTGGGGCTATTATTCTTGTTATGTTACCTTGTTTCATGCTTTATTACGAATCTGTTTACTTTTCTCTGTTTTCTATTACTTGTGGGTGTCGTATTTATGTTATGCCATCTTGTTCCATGCTTTACTATGTATTTGTGTAGTATTCCGTGTCTCGAGCCCGGGGTCTATCGGAAACAACCTTTCTACTTCTTTAGAGGTAGAGGTATGGACTGCGTACATCTTACCCTCCCCAGACCTCACTATGTGGGAATACACTGGGTTTGTTGTTGTTGTTGTATTATCAGTATTAGAATAATTTACTGTATACTTACTGTCTGTTTGTATTTGTAGAAGACTTCTCCTATTGTAAGAGTCTATTGTTGTATATCTGTTCCTTAAGTTAAGCTGTAGGTTGTTGTTATTTATTGTATTTAAAGTCTGGATGCTGAAGGAATAAAATCATCTTTCGACTATCTCTCTTTATCTAATTTTCTATGGTATCAGCGCCTCTAGCCTCTTACGAGTTAGATCCTCTTTCTCTCCACATCTATGGCTGCACCTCAAGAAACAATACCTCCGGTTATTATTAACTCTGGTGATGCTACTGCTACCAATAACAGTGCTTCTGCTGCTTCACCTATTGTTCATGTGGTACAATTCAATCCCACATCTCAATTACCTATCAAATTGCAAGGTAATCTCAACTTCTCGACTTGGAAAGCACAACTTGTGATGCTACTCAATGCCATCAGCTCATGGGACATCTTGACGGATCAAAATCGGCACCACCAATGACTGTTACTCAAGATAACCTTACGATGCCAAATCCTAGCTATCAAATCTGGTTCTCTCAGGACCAACTGATCGAGCAAGCAAT
>NC_061117.1:208851990-208882903 GCF_002878395.1 Capsicum annuum
CGTCGCGGAGGAGTGCTAGTTTGCACTTGTCAATTTCTAGAGATGCAACGCGATCCCACCGCGTCGCATCAAAGTGCATTTTTACATTTGTCCATGGGATACGCATGCAGTCAAAATCTAGTGCTCACCGTGATGGCACCGCATCGCGGTGATAGCCCAAATCGAGATTTTCAGTGATGAAAATTTAATTCTTTGCAGGGGTAGTTGGGTCTTTTTCCATGACCTTAATTAGTCCAAAACACAAGATTAAAGCCCTAATAACCTAATTAGTCATTATTTTATTCAAATTCCCTCAAATAAAAAATATTCTCTCTCAAGTAGAAAATCCTAGCCTTCAAGATTCAAGATCAATTCCCAAGAAAATTTTCAAGAAACTTCAAGAATTCAACTACTCAAGTATGTTTGGTGTTCATCTTTGGGTTTCCTTCCACCCTTGGTATTCAAGAACCCCTTTTGCAAAATTTAAAGTATGATTTATATTCTTAAGTTGAATTGTGTTCATGCATGTGTTGATTCTATGTGTTTTAGACCAAGAAGATTATGAATTTCTAGTAAATAAACTAGTATATGTGTTGATTCATGTACTCCTCATGTCATAATCCATGAATTATTAATTGAATGTTGTAATCATGATAATCCTATGTTATTTTTCTCATGTTCAAGAATCATGCTCCCCAAGTGTTTGACAAAATGCCTATGTGAATGATTGTGCATGACATCCTAATTGTAATGCTTTAAACTTATGATATGGTTCCTTTATTCATGCTATCGAGTCCTGGAGGTATTATATACCCAAAATTTAGCTGCTTACTTAGTTTCCAATCATAGTAGAATGATCTCGTAGTATCCCGAACAGTCACATTCAGACAGTTAATAGAATCAGTGTAAGTTCAGTTAAGCTTAGTATAGTCTAGTGATATGTGTTGGTTCAATTAGGAGTAGAAGATTCAGCACCGAGCGAACCCAGGGATGGGGGCATTCCTATCAATATAAGGTTTGACCCTTAGTAGCAATCCCTGAGTTATGAAACTATGCAGCCAACATAGGGTAAGTCGTCCTCCTTCCAGACTAGGGTTAACGCGATCATATATATATATTTCATGAGTCTTCTTGCCAGATTAGGGTTGACACAACATTGTTAGTATCCAGTGGCAAGATGCTAACACCCTTCCAACATGGGTCATAAGTTAGAACCCAAACCAGTCTATAATCAGGGTATATCGGTTAGATGAACACTCCCACAGTTACAGTTTTAGTCTCAGTATTCAGTAAAGAACTCAGTCAGTTCTACAGAACCATGGCTATCAGTTATCAATTACTCAGCCATCATAATTCAGTACTTAGTTTCAGTATAATCTCAGATATATGATGTATACCTATATATGCGGTATTAAATATTCAGTATGTTCAGTAGTTACAGTTTTGCATGTACTCCCATCCAATTACTTCATAATGTACATTCAGTCAGTTATCATCTCATGCATATGAATCCATACATGTCTGCCTAACCTCACCTAGCATGCCAGTATATTTAAGGTATTGATACATACTCTCTCTTTACGCTATGATGTCTCATATCATAAGTTTGGATGCTCGGGTTCCTGACCGTACTTAGCTAGATCAGTCTATCAGTCGCAGCTACAGTAGTGAGTCCTCATCCATCGGGGACGCAATATTTATTTAGCCATTATATTATTTTAGTATTTCAGTTATTTCAGACAATAATTGTGAGTTATTTAGGGCCTGTCCCATCAACTCTTTTATCTCAGATGTTTACAGGCTTTTCAAACATTATCAGTTAGCATTTATTCTACAGATGTAATCAATTTTGATTCAGTATTATGAACCTTATGGCATTATCAGTTTTACTTTAGCATATTCTTTATGAATATTATTTAGTGCTCACAGCAGTTATCAGTCATGGGTTAGCTTATGGTCCTTTGGGGTTGTAAGCACTGTGTTACGCCCAGGGTGTAGTCTCGGGGCGTTACATTTGAAAAGGGGTATAATGAGGGTTCGAGTGTGAGAGGGATGTATGGGAGATGGAACAACACCAGGGCTATGGGTGGCATTATCTAAAGGCATAGGGACAGTGACAATATCATTCCCACTAGGAGAATCGAACATGGTTTTAGTTTGGGATGGAAACGAGTCATCATCGTTGGAATACTCCACCAACGACCAAGTATTGGACTCCATTGAAAAGGGAACAAGAAGATGATGAGGATTTTGGGGTTTTATAGATAAAGAGAAGAAGGTTTTTTTTAATTTCTTTTTTTTTATGTTTAAGAGAATTAATGGAGAAGAAGCTGTGAGAAGGAGAGATGAAGGGGTTTTATTATTTTTTTTGTTTTTAAAAAAAAATAGGGAAGGAAAATAGGTATTGTGAAGAGAAGAGGCAGTTTTGATTTGATTTGTGGGGTCCACAATAGAAGAGATAGGAATTTTGGCACCCAAACTTGGTTAAACATCTTCAGGAATATAGGAACCAGGTTTCTACTAGTGCTCAATAATTTGACCCATTTCGTACAAAGCCACACACAGTACATAACTATATGGTACATACCTGATATTTATTTGTTTTAACCTTCTCCGTGCTCAGTTGCTCTGGAAGCTAAAGTATAATGTATGAACCTATCTCGCCTTGTATTTTGATAATGCCTAGAATGTGTACCTGTAAAAATATGAAACTAAAATTAGTTAAGTACAAATAGGTGTTTGTCATCTTTTCTAGCCAAAATACTTGAGGGAAAGTCCATAACATTAGTTCATAGTGAGTAGACCAAGCTCCACCGGATTCTTTTCAAAATTCTCTCTGCTAAAAGCCTTAGTGAATATATCTGCTAATTGATCCTCAGTTTTACAAAAAACAAACTTAAATTTTTCCTTTCTCAACATTTTCCTGCAAAAAGTGATGCCTCACATTAATATGCGTGATGTCTCACATTAATATGCTTAGTCCTCTTGTGGTGAACCGGGTTCCTAGCCATATTCATGGCACTTGTGTTGTCGTACATGATTGGAATACATCCGACCTTCATATCATAGTCCTCTAATTATTGTTTAATCCACAATAATTGTGCATAACAAGAGGCATCTGCAACGTATTCAACCTTGACCGTGGATAGGGCGATGGAATTTTGTTTTCTTGTGGCCCATAATATAAGGCACGAGCCTAAGAAGTAAGCCATCCCAGAAGTGCTTTTACGATCGACTAAGTATCCAGCATAGTTTGTATCTGCATACCCTACCAAGTTTAATGAATTTCCACAAGGGTAGCAAAGAACCAGGTTTTGAGTTTCCTTGAGGTACCTAAGAATCCGCTTAACAGCTTTTAAGTGTGATTCCTTAGGATTTGACTGACACCTGGCATATAAACCAACACTATACACGATATTTGGGTGACTTGTTGTAAGATACATAAGTAAGCCAATCATTCCCCGATACCTGGTCTTTGTAACAGAAATACCAGAATCATCTAAATCCAGCTTTGTGTTAACACTAATGGGAGTGTGGTTTGTCTTTGTGTTACCTATATCAAACTTATGCAGCAACTTCTTGATGTACTTCTGCTGATGAATGGATATCCCCTTAGGAGTATGTTTGATTTGAAAACCAAGAAAAAATGTGAGTTCACCCATCATACTCATTTCAAGCTCTCCGCTCATCATCTTAGAGAATTCTTCACATAAATCTTCATTAGTGGCACCAAAGATAATATCATCCATATATACTTGTATGATCAATAGACTTGTTCCTCTTTTTTCGCTAAACAGTGTCTTGTCAATTTTTTCGTGAGAATACTCATGGTTAATCAAACATTTTGACAACCTATCATACTATGCTTTGGGTGCTTATTTCAAGTTGTACAGTGCTTTGTCTAGCTTGTATACATATTTAGGATGCTCATGACTTTCAAAACCTAGTGGTTGACGAACGTAGACTTCCTCTTGAAGATACCCATTGAGAAATACACTTTTGACATGGTACAAAGCAAAGCCCATATAAGCAGCAAAATCTATGAGCAACCCAATAGCCAACATTCTTTCCACTGGTGCAAAAGTTTCTTCATAGTCAATGTCTTTCTCTTGGTTGTATCCTTGAATAACTAACCTTGCCTTGTTTCTGGTTATTTCGCCTTGGTCGCCTTTTTATTTGAAATACCCATCGAGTTCTAATAATTATTCTGTTTGGAGGTGCAAGAACCAGGTTCCAGACTTTGCACCACTCGAACTGGTTTAACTCTGCATAGCAATGATCCATTCATCATACAACAGTGATTCCTTAATATTCTTAAGTTCCACTAAGAAAACATAAGCTAAGAAGTCCCACAAGTTTCTCAATTTTGATCTAGTTTGCATAGCGGAGTCTACGGGAGTAAGAATATTTTCCATAGGGTGTGAGCTCCTATGCTTCCAATTACAGACCTGTGATCTTTGTCCATCTTCTGATGTTGTGGTAACTTGTACTTGTGTACTGGTATTTTTTGGTTTATCAAGTTCTTTATTTGTTCCCCCTAACATTGGTAACCCCTCACTAGTGTGAGATTCATTACTGGTGTTGTTGGGTTGATCATTTTCCAGAACAACTTGAGAACAAGGTTCTCTCTGATTTTGGGAACCAGGTTCTTATTATGCTGAACCTTCGTTATCCTCATCATCATCCCTGAAAAATCCAAGTCCTTCTCTATCAAACTGCATACCTTCCTCAACCAAGTGATTAGTTTCATCAAATAACACATAAACACTTTCTTCAACACGATTAGTTTTTTTATTTAACACTTTATAGTCCTTACTCTGGGATGAGAACCAAGAAAAAATCCCTCATCACTTTTGGCATCAAACTTTCCTAGGGATTCTTTTCCATTGATGTGAACAAAACATTTACACCCAAAAGCCCTTAGATAACATGATTTGGTTTTCTTCCTTTTAGTAACTCATAGGGGGTTTTTTCAAGGAAAGTACGAACCATGCATCTATTCAAAAGGTAGCATGTTGTGTTTACAGCTTTAGCCCAGTATCCCATTGGAAGACCACTAACAATTAACATAGTTCTTTCCATGTCTTCCAAGGCTCTATTTTTTCTTTCTACAACTCCATTTTATTGTGGGGTTCTAGGGGCTGAAAAATTGTGGTCTATTCCATGTTCACCACAAAATTCAAGAAATTTTTAATTCTTAAATTCCGTACCATGGTCAGACCTGATGCTCATGATTTCAGAGTTTAATTTTTTTTTAACCAGTTTCACAAAAACCACAAATACATCAAATGTGTCATTTTTAGACCCAAGAAAGAGAGTCCAGGTGAATCTTGTATAATCATTAACAATGATAAACATATACCTTTTACCTTTTTTTCTTTGAGCTTGCATGGGTCCACATAGATCCATGTGCAGCAATTCAAGGGATTTAGAAGTACTGGCCATTTCTTAGGCTTGAAGGATGATCTGACATGCTTTTCTCTTGCACAAGCATCACAAACAATGTTTTCATTGAATCGAGTTTTAGGAAGTCCAAGAACCAGGTCCTTAGCAACCAGTTTATTTTGTTGAGAGAAACTAGCATGCCCCAATATTTTATGCTATATCAAGTTAGTTTCATCAACCACACTAAGACACATAACATTGTTTCCATGAGGTTCCATAATGTCTGCCTTGTATACATTTTTGTATCTTTTTCCTTTCAGGGCCAGGTTCTTAGTCTTTGAGTTTGTAACAAGACGTTTAGTGGAAGTGAATATCACATTGTTTCCCTTATTGCACATCTGAGACACACTTAGAAGATTGTGTTTCAGACCAAGAACATAGTACATATTCTTAATTGCACGAGATTGAGGCTTTCCGACTTTTCCAATCCCAACTATTTCACTTGTTTTTCCATTTCCAAAAGCTATATTTCCCCCTTGAAAGTCTGTGAGTGAGAAAAAATTTTCACGTGCTCCTGTTATATGTCTGGAGCAAGCACTCAAAGTTTGTTTCCACTACTCAACTTTACCTGCAAAAATAGTCAGAAGTTAGATTTGGGAACCCAGATCCACTTGGGTCCCTTCTTAAGAAAAAATGGATGAATTAAGTTTCTTTTGGCCCAAGTGGGCAATCTAAATTTTAGAACCTGGTTCTTAGAAGGTTGTTTCCAAGTTTTCTTAACAAAATCTGTATTTTTCAAAATCCCTTCAAATCTAGCCTGACACTAATTTCTAATGTGACCAGTTCTACCACAGTAAGTACAAAGACATTCTTAAGAGACATGCATCTCTTGTTCAGGATGCTTCTCATTTTCATATCCCAAGCAGTGTCTGTTTGTAGACTGGCTTTCTTGTATTTGGAGCAACATCTGTAAGGACTTGATCAACTTGACTTGTCATTCCAAATCAAGTTTTTTTTCAAGGTTTCCCTGTAAAATTCTATTTCTTTCAGTTGCGGCTTGAAGATTTTTAGTTAATTTCTTAAGTTTTTCTTCTAAGGGAATCTGAGATAAATCAATTTCACTTTTACCTTTGAGGAGTGAGCTAAGTCGTTTGTTTTCCACTTCAAATTTACAACAGAATTCTCAAGTGAAGTATTTTTATCCTCAAGATCCTTATAGTAAATTCTCAAAGAGCCATAGTTATTCATGGGTTGGTCTTTTTCAGATGACGCTGAGTGGTATGCCTCTATAAGAATAGCCCATAAGGATTCTATTTTCTTCTTAGAGAAAGTGTTAATTTTAGATTTGATGTCTAGAAAACATACCTCGAGTTATTTCTCATCATCTTCATCTGAATCAGAACTTGCCATCAAGGCAGGAATGTTCTCCTTTGGCTCCTTGTCTCCTACCTTGTCATCAGAATCTAAAAATGCCATGAGAGCCAGGGTATCCTCTCCGTTTGAGCATTCAATGGCTAGTAGATATTGATTTTCAGGATCATCATTAGATTCTCCTTCTAAAGAGTCACCCATTGTTGCCAATGCCTCCTTCACTGCGATGTCAGCTTCATGAGCTGTCATTCTTCGATTTGAAGGAATGGTGTGCTCCTTTCTTGGTTCTTTTGCCTTGTTCGGATGGTTCTTCTTGTACTCAATCTCCTATTGTGGGCAAAATTTAATGAAGTGGTCTGGGCTCCCACATTTATGACATACTTGGTCACGATTTACATTTTCGTTGTTTTTAGAGACCTTGTTCCTCCTATGTGAGTTCATACTTTTTCGAAACATATTTTGGAACCTTTTGGTCTTGAGAGCTATATTTTCTTCCTCAAAATCAGCTTTATCAGTGGCCTTTAGAACCAGATTTTTTTATTTTCTACCACTAGTCGTCTCATGCTCTTGATTCTTTTTGAGTTCAAAAGTAGTCAATTTTGGTTCCAATCTTTCTGAACATTTATCTTATCATTTGCATCTAGTTCCAATCTTCCTTTTGGAACTTGAGTCTTGCCATCTTTACTAAGCTTAGTAGGGAATATTGGTCCATCCAGTGCAACATTCCATAGATCGTGATTTTCTCCGATAATAAAGTCCATCATTCTATTTTTCTACCATCCGTAGTACTGTCCATTGAAAAGAGGAGGATGGGTCTGTGAGGCTCCTTCCTGAGATGTTGGTGGGGTAGCAATGGATCCTTTTTAAGGCATTAACCTTATATTGAAATGACCTCTCTGGTACCAATTGATAAAACGGTTAACTTCACCACACGTATTTGGAACCTGGTTCAGAGAAATACAATAACAGTAAAAGCAAACTGCACACGGAATTATGCTAGACATTTCAGATTACAACTCAACAATCTAAGGGACTCACTCGAGTACCTCACTTCGACAGTTAACTCTAACTATTCTCCATACAATTTAATCACTCCAAGAAGTCAAACTCGCTTCTTGTTACAACACCTCACCAACACTTTACTTCTAACAATAAACAAAGACTATTACAACTCAAAGAAACACTTGTACTGCCAACACCAAATAGTTACCTAGTAATATCTTGGTCTCGATCAATTGCCCATTTTATTTGCTTGCTCATTCTTGCTTTTTGCGATTTTCAGATCTGTAGATTTGCAAAAAGATGTTTGTGCCAATTCCCAGAAATGCTGCATATATATTCCTTGATCTTTGACTCCCTTTAGGTCACTCAAAACATTTTCTTCTGGAAACCAACTTGTATACGAAAACCTGCTAGAATACACTTCTTTACCATAATAAAAAAGATTTTCTTTTGACTTAAAATTTCGGATTCTTTTCAATACGTTAATTATGCATTCCTTTTTTAAACAAGTACGTTGCTGCACCTCACCTAGCTAAATATGCCAGCCTCACAATAAACCAAGAACCTGGTTCATAATCAACATGAACCTAGTTCAGAGGTCAATCATCAAAACTATAATTTCATATCTCCTAGACTTCACAAAAAGCATTGAACTTATGTCAATCTAAAATTATGTCTACTGTCATTTTTTGAAGTAAAAATCTAAATATTAATAACTGTGTCCAATTGCAATTAAATTTTCCAACGATAACTTGTCCAACCATTAATGTATTGTTTCTTCAAATTTTATATCTTAAATATTAGGTGTACTAGTTTCTTATGTAAACTAAAACTGTTGTTATTAGCTTAAAAGTCACTTTTTAAAATTCTGTAAAAAAAAAATTGATAATGAAATAATACTAATCATATTATTTTTGTATCGTTGATTGTGCCAAATTGCTTCAATTGTATAAGTCAGATGTTTCAATGGTAAAACAAGTAAAACTAACGAGGAAGAAGAGTAGTATACGCGGTTAAAAAAAATTGTTCCTATTTTTGGTAAGTCAAGTAAGAATCCTAAACAAAATCATATAATTAATTTAGAGTTCAAGACCTTATAATATTTTTTTATTAATATTATTTAAATATTAATAAAGCTCTTCTAAATATTACTTAATAGGTTAAAAAAGAAAGTGATGGTGTAATTTTAGGTACACTATCAGTGGAAACTAGTTTTTCTGATTTTGAAACGAGTAAGGATAGAATGTAATGGATTCGACTCCTCTCCATTTCTATTATCTCCATTTTCTTTAAATTTCTATATGGATGAGAGACACACGACACGAGTTAAAATGAATGATTAAGATTTAATAATTAAACTAAGATTCTAAGCATGATATGAACAATAAATATTTTATCTATTTGTTTCAAAATTTTAGTAATTCAACAATTATTACAGTTACAGAATTATTTTATCCACAAATATAATTTTTTTTTTAAAAAGTTTTCTTTATTTCAACGTTTTTTCCCTAAGTTGTGTTCTATTTCCATACTCACCGTCTATCTTCCAACTTCTTTAAATTAATTTTTTTGATTTCATTTTAACCATTAGATACTTTTTCCTTAAAATTATCTACGAGTATAAATTGTGACACTTCAATGTTCTTAATAACCATCTTTTTTAAAATTATGCTAATTGATTATTTTTTATTATAATATAAATAATGCTCGTGTTATTATAATAATTTACCACTCAAAGATTCATATTTATGCAAAAATTTTTACCGTCGTCATGATTTTGGCTTTTTCAGTTTTTCTTATAGATAATTTTTTTTTTTGGGTGAAGAGGAAAAATGATAAGAGTTAAGAAATTTGAAAAAAAGGAGAAATAATAAAAAATTTAAAATGATAAGGGTGTATCTATTAATTTTTTTATCATAGAGTAATTTTTTTTCTATTTAAATCATTGTTAGAAAAAAAATTAAGAAGAGAGAGAATTTTTTAAAAATATATTTATAGATAAAATAATTTTGAAGTTATAACTGTGGAATTACTAAAAAAAATTTAAAGCAAATATATAATATATTTACTAATCAAATCTTAACGATTCATTTTAACTTATGTACGTGTCTCTCATCCAAGTAAGAACTTAAGGAAAATGAAAATGGAGAGTAGCTCAATCCGAATGTAATTTGTAATGAGGTATTAGACAGTTGAAAACACCAAATAAAAGATCTCCTCTATTCTCTCCCTCATTCTTCTTCATAATAAAGTGTGAATTTATGCTCAGTCGATAAAAATTTATCCTGTAAGACTGGTCATCGAAGGAGCAAAGAAGGGTCTCTTAAACTTTCTTGTCCTCTTTGTCAAGGGTTCAAATCCCTTGATCACCATATAAGGCCTTTTATTTTGTCTCTTTCTATTTTTTTTTTAGAAGTTGAGACAGATGATTCATAGGTGTGAAATCAGTGGAAAACTAAGCAGTGTTTCGTTAAAAAATTTCACTGTATAATAATCCTTTTAATAATATATATGTGAGTTACTGTATCCCCTCTACATGAAGAAAAATTCAAATATAATGGTAATAAGTGTTCAAAATTGCTTTAGGTTATATGCCATATTACAGTTTTGATATTATAATATTTTTTTTTGTTGTTGTTGAAATATCTCCTTATATGAATTTATGGTTCCACCATTGTGTGAAATCATGGTAATTCAAGGTTTTAAAAAAGTATTTGGTAGATTAAAAAAGATTTACAATTTATTGAAAACGATGTAGAATTTTATTACCTAAAAATATGACACACGGAAGGTAGAGCTGTCAATACGGGTTGGCCCAACCCATCTGGGCTAGTCCATACGGGCTTTGAGTTTGACGGGTCAGGTCGGACTGACCCAATTAAATGACGGGCCAAAAAATATCAAGCCCACGCTATTACCCTGGCCTCACGGGCCAGCCCACTTTTTAAAAAATAATATTTTATAATTTAATTTTACACTGTTAATAAACATAAATATTTATCACACAATAACACATAGTATTAATGTTTGTTAATCAAAAGAAAGTCAAAGCTCGAATCACCCAAAGTAGGAAGAAAACGAAGAGGTGACACTACTCAATCGGAAACATCACGGTTGAAAGCCGATGGCGCATTGAGGGAGATATAGTGAAGAAGAGGCGGCTAGCTGAATTAAGAAAATTAGGAAAGTGAAGAGTACAATGTACTCTTTATATTTTAGTGGTAGATATTTAATTATTTAATTATTTATTAGATAGGAAAGTAAGAAACTTTTCAGTTTCATTTTCTTTGTTAATGGAATCGGTCAATGGTTATCATTGAACTTGATTGCTTTTTAACTCTTTTATTATTTTTCCGTATTTTATTTTATTCTAAAATTATTTATTATTTGACTGACGAGCCGGTCCATGAACTAGCGCAACCCACATTCCTCAAGCCCTACGAGCCATGGGTTTATTCGGACGGGCTAAAAAACCCTGTTCTTAAATGAATTGTAAAAATTGAAGCTCACCCCATCAAATTACAGATCAGGCTGGGCTGGCCCATCGGACCTTGGCCCATATTGACGGCGCTAACTGAAGGAGAATGACCCTTAATTTGTCTTGTAAGAAGACTTCTATTAGTACTCCTATTATTGCTGTTATCGGTGTTGGAATTGAACACAGCTATAATTATTATTTTAATAAAGCTTAGTTACATAAAATAGTCAAATAGTAAGTGGTATCTTACAGAATTCAAACAGACATCATACTATAAAGTACAGTTATATTCAAATGAAGTCTATAAAATAATGTAGTACGTATATATAATTGAAATCGTCTGCTTTCCTAGATAATGACTTTGGAGGAAAGCAAACACGATTCTTGTAGCAGTGACGAGTGAAATGAGATCTGCCTAAAACCTTGATAATGGGTTGTAGGAAAGCAATACAAGTATAGTATTAGGCGAAGCAACTTGAATGTTGCATTCTAAATGGCAAAAATTCAGTAGTCAATTGCATCACTAGCTTATGCTTTGATCTAAGTAGCATGAAGCACGTGGAATTCATGTAAATCAGCAAGGACGACCACCTTGCAAGGCTAAGTACTCCTGGATGACTAATAATGAAGTATTACTGTGGGAGAAGGGTGAAAAGAACCCCCTTCGCAAAGTGAATAGAACATGAAACCATAAGCTTTCAAGCAGCAAAAGGAACTAGGATTCTAACCGCGTGCCTGTTGAAGAATAACCTAGCAATTTATAGGCAGTGGCTTAGTTAAAGGAACTACCGGAGCCGTGGTGAAAGTCTTCATAGGATAATTGTCACTACTTATAAATCCGAACTTGGGTAATCTATATCTAACAAGATGAAACTTGAGTGAAACAAAACGGAGATCCGAACATTCATTCAATAGATGTCTCATTTCACCAGTTTGACATACAAAGAATTGTTGTTTCGGGTACACAATCTGTATGTTTATACGCTAAACTTCAACACAAGTCCAAGATTTTTTCAAGAACACTTATGAAGTTTTTCAACACCTTCAACATAAATTCAATACGAACTATCAAAGAAGTGTGTTATATTTAAAGAAACAAGATGAAGTGGAAATAGAGCCAAATCTTCTGAATTCACGGAATGTCCTTAAGGAATTAATTCCAGTCAAGTCCCCGAGGTTGCGGAATTTTTTCTCTCAGGATAAAATGACTTCACAATTAGAATGTAGTGGTACCTCAAACCTTCTGATTTTCTTTGAACTCACTTAGTGGGAGATGATCATACAGAGCTTTTAGAAGCAAGAGAAATGTTTTTGCTATACAGAAATTTTGTATTCAACCTGTGAAAAAAATACAGGTTTATACAGCCATGAAGTTCCCCTTCGGAAAGGAGGCAATGGTTCATTGAAAAGGTGTATCAGTTCGGAATAGTCATGTCTGTCCATTCAAAACAGTATGCCTTTTTCGAACAGTCACAACCATCCGAACAGTCACCCCTTTTTCGAAACAGTGTGTCTATTCATCAAAGGGTTGTGTCCCTCAATATTCCATTCACACCAATTGAACCAATAATCACCCACATGAATGGGGAACGACTATTCTTTATAAAACTTCACTGGAAAAATATGTGATCAGCAAGAAAAGACTGATTGCATCTGGTTAAGTGGGTATCCCTTTGAACTTTCCATAGTGAACATGCATCGGATGCACTCGGTCAATCGGTAAATTTGATATCTTTAAACCACATATAATATACACCTAGACAACACATGTCACACAACCAGCCTTTTACCATTTATGGTTTTCGCGATTTTGTTCGTTTCAGCCTTGAACACGTTCCAGTTTCATGAGAGCTCAGAGAATAGGCCTTTACTAACATTCTCCTTGAAGCGTCTTCCACTTCACCCTCACATAGATGATTTCTAAACGTTTAATCCTATAGATTAAATTATTCGGTCAAATCTGCCAAAATTAGATAATCATTAAAAGACTTCACACAATAAGTCTTATCCTTGTTTACTAAATATTGTCTATATCATGAGAATGGGTTGGGTATATTAACAGTGTTGAATCTGTCAGACACAACTTTGTTTGATCTCCTTGAACCTAGCTCTGGGATCTCTAGTCTGCTAGGTAGAGTTATCGCCATGCTGACTTGTCCTAGGTCGTAAACCCATTCCCTTGGATGTTCTATCAACTCCCTCTCTAGATAGGCATTTTGTAAGTGGATCCGACATATTATCCTTTGACTTCACATAGTCAACAATGATCATTCCACTAGAGAGAAGTTTTCTAACGATATTATGTCTCCATCTTATGTGACAAGATTTACCGTTGTACATCATATTCTCTACCCTACCTATTGCCGCTTGACTATCACAGTGTATACATACTGGTGCCAATGGTTTGGGACAATAAGGAATATCTTCCAAGAAATTTCAAAGTCATTCTGCTTCTTCATTGGTTTTATCCAGTGCGATAAACTCAGATTTCATTGTGGAGCGAGCAATACATATCTTTTTGGACGATTTTTAAGAGACTACTCCTTCGCCTATAGTAAATACATATCCACTTGTGGATTTTACTTCATTCGATCTGGCGATCCAAGTTGCATCACTATATCCTTCAAGTACCGCGGGATATTTATTATAATGCAAAGCATAGTCTTGAGTGTATTTAAGATACCCCAAAACTCTTTTCATTACCATCCAATGAGTTTTATTGGGATTATTCGTGTACAGACTCAACTTACTAATAGCACATGCTATGTTTGGCCGTGTACAATTCATTATATACATTTAACATCCCAACACTCTTGCGTATTACAATTGTGAGTCACTTTCACCTTTATTCCTTCGAAGTGCGAAACTCACGCTCAATTGAGTCTTGGTAATACCAAATTCCAAATACTTGAACTTGTCAAGTACCTTTTCGATGTAATGAGATAGTGAAAATGCTAACCCTTGTAAAGTTGTATGGATTCTTATTCCTAAGATCACATCCGCAACTCTAAGGTCTTTCATATCAAACTTGCTCTCAAGCATTCATTTCGTAACATTTATGTCAGAAATTTCTCTACTAATAATCAACATATCATCCACATACAAACAAACAATGACCTTGTGATTTAAAGTGTCTTTAATATAAACACATTTATCACATTCGTTTATCTCAAATTCGTTTGCCAACATGGTTTGGTCAAACTTCACATGCCACTGTTTAGGTGCTTGTTTTAGTACATGGAGTGACTTAACTAATCTGCACACCTTCTTTTCCTTACCATGAACCACAAAATCATCGGGTTGTTCTATGCAAATTTCTTCCACCAGTTCTTCATTTAGGAATGTCGTTTTCACATTTATTTGATGAATTTTAAGACCATATACCGCCACCAAGATAATTAACATCCGAATTAATGTTATCCTTCTTATAGGCAAGTATGTATCAAAGCAATCAAGGCCTTCTTTCTGTTTAAAGCCTTTTACAACAAGTCCTGCCTTGTCACTACTAGAAATGAGGGCTATGGGAACGCTTCTTTAGCGACGGTTCAAGAACCGTTGCTATAGATGACCTATAGCGATGGTTAAAACCATCGCTTAAAGATGTTTAGTCTATTACAACAAAAAATAATCAAAACCGTTGCAATAGACCATTTTAAGCCACGGTTATTTTATGACCAAAAATAATATTTCCCAGGAATTTCCCTCAAACATATTGAGATACCCTCTTTTTTTAATTATATTTATTAAAAAAATAAATTATTTCCATCTTTTGTCTTTAGGATTAATTAGAAACCCCCAAATCATACCTGTTCTCTTCTCTTCACGATCGATAGTATACTTCTTCTTCTCATCTATGTGCAATTCTTCTTCTTCTTCTCATCTACAATTCTTCACGAATTTGGGTCGGTTCAAGTGACCAATCGTTCAACCTCTTTATGTAATTTTTAATTTGGTTTTGTTAAATTACTAATCGGTACATCGACAACTCTCTTGTTCAACCTCGTATTTCCATACAACAGCCTCTTTATCAAAGTCAGCAAAGGTTAGTGTTCTTGGAATTAGATGAAAGTATTTAGGGTTTTAGTTCTTGGAATTCAATATCTTGTTGTTTATTTTTTTTAATCTATATTTAAGACCTGTTTTGTGAAAATGTCACCATTCTTGAGGTTTGCTTTGTGATTTTCTAAATCTCAATCTTCTTCTTCTTCCCAATGCCTAGTCTACTTAATTTCTTCTCAAGTAGATTTTGCATTGAAATTCGTTTGAGGTTTTGGTGTAAATGTGGGTATTTAAAGAGAGTAAAATTGGGAATCAAATACGATTTAGGTAAGGACTCTAATTCTATATTTGGTTTCCTAAATACTCTTTGTATATATGGACTCTACATAACTTATCCCGTACTCCACTACCTTAAACAATGAAGCTGCGTTTCAAAATGAAAATGCCTTCTCCTATTTATTTTATTTATTTATCACTTTCTCCCATTTATTTTTTACCACTGGAAAGGAGAGCTGAATTCAAGACCTGTTTTATTTCGATTTAAATGTTAAACTGTTATTATTGTTGTTGCAGTAGCTCTTTTTTTTGCTATAATCTAAGGGTTTTTGTAGTGGTTGAACTTATATTTTGAATGTGCATCTGGAAAGGGTACTAATTTGATTAGTTAATAGGAAAGGAGAGCTGAATCTTGTTCTATTTTACTGTTGGTTGATTTGATCCAGTATATTGAAACTTGTTGAAGAACTGACTTGTACTTTTCTTGTTTGTCTTTCCTTATAAATGTAGTGTGTGCGAATTTGGTCCGTGGTGCTAAGGACAAGAGGCTCAGGGTCAAGGAACCTTTTCGAATTCCCACAAAGGTTGCAAACATAACTAGGAAGTCTCCCTATCGAGAAGGTACTGGTTTTTTAATCAATTCCGAGCTTTTTTTTTATTGTATGATGATACGTTTTGGTTCAAGCATTTCTTTTTCTATTTGAATTTTTGGTGGTTTTTCGGTGCTTAATTTGTTCTTAGTCCCTTTTTTGAAGTTTAATATGATTGAATTAGTTAGCTGTACACACGTTTTTCCTATTTAATGGCATTGCTGTGTCATATCCTTGACTCTTTTGCTTAATGTTTAGCATTGATTAGTTCTAAAGTGCCTGTTTAAATTTCCAACAAGGTTCCTCACATTATCACTCAAAAATTTCTTGTGGAGAAGGTCTAGTAGGTCTATTGCTTGTATCAATTCTTTGGGTGTGCGTTTATTTTATGATTGTATGATTTTGGTTCAAATATTTGTTTACATGTTTGAATTGCTCCAGTATTTTCTTTGGCTTGATTGGTTCTTGGTCCAAATTTATGAAAGGTTATCTGGTGTAGTTTCACTAGTGTTGTTTGTTCCAAAGGAACCTAGATGTTTTGATGAAAGTAGAGCATGATTAGTCAGAAGGACATTGTCTCCATTGAACATATTGACGGAGGTTGTTTGTGAATCCAAGTGACTTTGAGCTTCTTTGGCATGACTTATTTTAAGTTAAAATTACAATGACTAAAATTATTTAAACAATGGAAATTATCTTTATTTTATTCTTTATTAAATATATGTTACACAAATTATTTCTCATACCTAATGATACTGTTTGTACGTTGATACTGACTTTACTCATGTTTTTTTTCTTCAATATTTTAAATGCTTAACATAGGATATTTAATGGATATTGGAGATAGAAGTTGGATGTATCTTTCAAGATCCGCCAATGAGTATGAAAATAGAGCCAAGGATTTTCTCAATAAGGCATTTGAGCGAGCTTCTCTAGGAAATGAAATATTATGCCCTTGTAGATTGTACTTTAATCGCTATTGGCATTATCGAGATGTGGTGGAGGATCACTTATTTGGTCATAGATTTTCTCCTAATTACACTCAATGGGTTTTTCATGGAGAAGGAATTTCATCAACAAATATTCCACATCCAAGTCATGAAGGGCATGAAGGAGTAAGCCAGGGACTATCTGATCACAAACATGATGATATTGATAAACTACTTCATGATACTTTTAGAAATGTAGAAGATGATTAGAGGAATGAAGGGCATGGAGGAGTAAGACAGGGACTATCTGAAGATGTTAAGCGTTTTTTTAAATTACTGGAGGAAGGAAAACAAGATTTATATCCGGGGTGTAAGAGTTTTTCTAAGCTGAGTTTCACCATCCGATTGTACTTGTTTAAATGCATTCACGGGCTGAGCAATGTAGCTTTCTCAGACTTGCTGGACTTGATAAAAGAGGCTTTTCCATTTGCTCAGATTCCCGAGTCTTTCCACAAAGCAAGAAAGGTGATAAGAGATTTGAGTCTCAATTATGAAAAAATTCATGCATGCCCTAATGATTGCATGTTGTTCTGGAATGACAATGCAAATCTCGATAATTGCGTTGTGTGTGGGTCTTCTAGATGGAAGAATGTTCTTGATGAATTGACTAATAAGACCAGTAAAGTTCCGGCAAAGGTCTTAAGGTAATTTTCTTTAAAGTCTAGGCTTCAGAGGATATTCATGTGTTCTGAAACATCTGTAGCTATGAGATGGCATGCTACTGAAAGAATCAAAGATGGAAATTTAAGACATCCTGCTGATGGAAAAGCTTGGCAACATTTTGATTCCATGTATCCTGACTTCGCAAAACATATTCCTAATGTTAGATTGGGTCTTTTAAGTGATGGTTTCAATCCATTCAGAACAATGAGTATTTCTCATAGCACATGGCCGGTTATGTTAATGAACTACAACTTATCACCGTGGATATGTGTGAAGCCGGAGTATATTATGCTATCAATGATTATTCCTGGTCCCTCATCTCCTGGAAATGATATTGATATATACTTGCAGCCGTTAATCGCAGAGTTGAATGAACTATGGAAGGTGGGAGTGGAAACATTTGATGTTGAAACTAACCAAACATTTAATATGCGGTTAGCTTTATTGTGGATGGTTAGTGATTTTCCAGCACTAGCAATGCTTTCTGGATAGAGCACCAAGGGAAGATGGGCATGCCCCACTTGTAATCATAATACTTGCTCCCAGTATCTCAAACACGGTCGTAACATGTGTTACTTGGGTCATCGAACTTTTTTGCCCTTTGATCATCCATATCGAAGAGATAAAAAATTATTTAATGGTAAGGAGGAGCATAAAGCTGCACCTACTCCCTTATCAAGATAAGAAGTCCTTGAAGAAGTACGTGAATTGAATAATGTTTTTGGAAAGAGCCAAAAAAAAAAGAAAGAGAAACAATGACGGTCCTTGGAAAAAAAATCCATATTTTTTGAATTGCCATATTGGCCGCAAAATAAATTGCCACACAACCTTGACCCGATGCACATAGAGAAGAATTTCTGTGATAGTTTGCTTGGTACTTTGTTGGATATTGTTGGAAATTCCAAAGATCATGTAAATTCTCAGTATGACTTGCATGAGATGGGGATACGTAAAGAGCTTCAACCAATAGAAGATGATAATAGAGAAAAAGTTCATTAGGCTAAAGCTTATTTCTCCATGAAACCGGATGAGAAAGGGTTGTTTTGCATTGTTTTAAAAGATGCCAAATTACCAAAAGGGTTTTCCTCCAATATATCAAGTCGAGTGAAAATAGATGAGATGAAAGTATCGGGATACAAAAGTCATGATGCTCATTTCATAATGCATCACTTGCTCCAGGTTGCAGTTAGAAAAGTGTTACCGAAGAATGTGTCTTTGGCATTGATTAGGTTGGGGAATTATTTTAGAGCCATATATAGTAAGGTTGTAAGAAGAAGTGATCTTGATAAAATGAAGGCTGAAATCATTGAAATTGAATGTGAGCTTGAAAAGATTTTTCCTCCAAGTGTTTTTGATATAATGACACATTTGCCTATCCATTTAGTAGATGAAATTAAGCTTGGGGTCCCGACTCATTTGCGTCATATGTATCCTATTGAAAGAAATTTGTTTAACTTCAAGGGATTTATTCGAAATCGAAATACCCCTGAAGCATCAATAGCAGAAAGATTTTTTGCTGAAGAATGTTTGAACTTTTGTTCAAGATGCCTAGATGACAGGGTGAAGACAAAATTCAGTAGGTATCCAACAAAGGATGATGAGGACATTCAAATAGAGGGAGCTAGTTTTCCACCTATATTTCCAAAGACAGGTCATCCAATTGGAAGTAAGAAGAAAAGGAAAGGCAATACTTTTGATCTGGATAATCATCAGTGGTTTGAAGCACATCGATATACTTTGTTTAATACCGGAGATGAACAAGTAGAGACATTAATCAAGTAAGATAAAATAATTATTTGTATTTTAACTTCCTTTATATGATATCATTATTTGTTTAAATTTCATTGATCTACATCGTTATTGATTTAATTTGCAATACATGCTGGCAGGGAGCATAAGGATTTAGTTGATAATCGTACTAGAGGAAATGCAAGAGGAAAAACAAAGATTCATAGTCGAGAATTTGGTGATCGGTTTAAGAAAAAAGTTAAAAATATTGAAGTGCCAAATCATTTAAAATGGCTAGCTATAGGGCCTAATTTTGTGGCTAAAAGATATACTGGATATTTCATTAATGGATATCGATTCCATACAATGACACGGGACATATCAGGCAAGACTCAAAATAGTAGAGTGACTTTGTCAGCAACAACAGATAGTTTTGCTAGTGCTAGAGACCCAAATCCAGTTGATGGAATGGTTATCTATTATGGAGTTATTGAAGATATCATTGATATAGATTATTGGAGTTGCTTTAGTGTTGTAATTTTTAGATGTGCTTGGTTTCATAATGAAGTAGATGAATATGGGTCGATTCGCATAAATTTTAATAGAAAATGCAGCACAGATGACCCTTTTGTGCTAGCATCACAAGTGTATCAAGTCTTTTATGTGGAAGATTCACTTAAGAAAGGGATTTATTATGTAAAAAATAAAGTCCCTGTTGATTTGTATGATTTGGAGGAAGAAAGCTGTCCCAATATTGAAGAAACATTTTGGAGGGAGCCTAATGATGACATTGGTTCATCAGAAAGAGTAGTCGATGTTGATGTCAGATGGTCGAGGGACGATCTCCCTGTTGATATCATTGATGTTCCTTCCCTTACCCAATATTCAGAAGATGTAGAAATATCATAAGAGGAGGATGACATTGATGATACTGATTGGGATTAGATGGAACCAGATGATTGAAAAAATTAAGATATTCTAAACTTTTTTAAAATTTCTTTGTAATGGTAAGTAGTATATTAGACTTTGTTTGCTATATTTTATTTTGTTTCTTTAATGTGCTTAGTTTTCCAATTGTCTTAAATTAGTGAAACTTAACAAATGCACGCTAAGAGTTATTAGACACATTGTGAAGCCTTTCTTTCTGCTAAGAGTTGTGCTTGGATGAAAGTAAGTTTGTTCTACACTTTAGCGGTGTTGTTTGAATGTCTCAATGTTAGAACAAGCAATAATATATCCATTATAATCCCACAATAGGTGTTGAAGGTGTATAGGAATGATACAGAATCTGGTCTTTTTTATCAGCTAGTTCATACAGTTAATATGTTTAGGTTTTTATTTTTGATTGTATGATTTTGTTGATGATTCTTAGCAAAAACATTTGACAACTTCTGAGCACAAACAATCTATGGCTTAAGAGTTTTCTATATGGGTTAAGAGTTTTCTATCTTTTCCAGGTTCTTTCACTTCCCATTCTGAATTATGAGATAGCGGCTGAGATGTTTTCTATCTTTTGCAGGTTCTTTCACATTTGAAAACTTCTGATCTCTGTAATTTTGAGGGAGTCAGGAAAGTGACATTAATAGAAGCCATTTGTCTTGTTGGGAAAAAACCTAAGGAGGCAAAGATCAAAGATACAGGTATATACAGGTTCTTTCGTATATTCTTAATACATAAATATTAAGTCAATTATGGAGGACTGCCTAACAGATTTTTGACTTAAGAGTTCTGTCAGAGAATACTTCAAGACTATTATAGGTTATACCATATTAGACTTTGCTTTATTTAATTTGTTTTTGGAAGTGCTTACATATGTGTTGCTACAGAGAAGGTGTGGAGTAGGTTGTCGCTGTAAAACATGTTTAATTTTCTTGATGTGGTTTTCTCATCCATGATAGTATAAGAGGCACGTTGTTCAACTTCTATGTTTGGAGCATATAGGAAGGAACTTGTTTTAAGTTGCCAATGTTTGATAATTACGTGTATATATTAAAGTTTTGGTACTATTGATGACAGTATTTTGCTGTACAATTCTCTTAGATGTCGTTCCTTTAAGAAGTTTCTCCTGGTGATCTTTTTTGTTTCTTTACCTCTATCTCTGTCCTTAAAGTTCAATCGAGGTGATCCTTTTTGTTTTTTAACCTCTATCTCTGTCCTTAAAGTTCCACTGAAGAACTGGAAAGATATTTCTGGGGTGGGGATTTTTCCATGACAAGGTTTTCAGCAATTCCTCTTTCAATCTGTTTGCGGTTGATAATGCTTGCATGTCTGCTTCTGTCACATGATCAGTGCCTGAAAGTTAACTAGGGACAGTACTTCAATTTACAAAACCTCATTTTCCTTCTAGTCAATTGGAATAAAAGTTTTAACATGATCAGTGCCTAAAACAAAATTGTTTTAAGTTTTGGTTTTTTTTTTTTTTTTTTTTTTTGCTTTGTAAGTGACCTGACTGAGACAAATATAATAGAGCTAGAGAGTGAGATCTGACAGTGACAGTAAAAGAGTGCTCTTCCAGCAATTTGATTAACAGTGACATACCCTGAGTACTGTTGGAGCGATAACTTTGGTTGTCCAGGCAGAGATATTATTCTGGCAGCTTGTCCTTCTTCTTTATGCTTATTCAAATTTGTAGCAGTCACTACACATATTGTTGTTGCTCCAAAGTTTAAGTGGGTGACTATTTTGCTGTGCACTTTTTTCATTTCAACTTTCTGAAATTTAACTTGTTCCATCTTAAATTTATACAGGTTTGTAAAAAAATAAACCAACAACAGCCTACAAAAAATAACACAAGAGTAAGGAACAAGACATTTAGTAAACCTGGATCATTATCAGCCATGGCAAGTAGAAAACGACGTATGCTGACAACAAATGAAACTGTTCAAGCTATACGATCAGAGAAAGAAAATATCCTAAAGTTAATTGAACAAGAGCAGCCACCAGTAGCACCACCATCTAGAGAAATTGAATAATCTATAAGGGAGCACCATGTGGTAGAGGAGCAAAATGCAGAAGATGATCAACCTGTACAAGATCAGGTCCAAAATAACAGATTCAGCCACTCCTACAAAAGCTGAACAATTTGAAGTACAAGGTAATATATAGCTTAGAAACTTATTGAATTCATTCATGACGTCTAATTTCTACTATTTTTTTTATAGAGGCAGGGCCTTCAACTAGAAAAATAAGAGGCAAAACACAAATGCACAAGGTACACGGTCGGCAAAAGAAATAATTGATCGTATTAAACCAGAACAACCAATCTGTTGGTCCTACAGATGAAGCTGTAAGTGAGTTGTGCAGCTTCATAGGCACACTGGCAAGGAAAGCGACCCTTTGCCCGTTAGATATATTTGATTGGAGGCATATGGATACTAAACAAGAGTTATAGGATTATACCAAGGTTGGTGTTCTACCCTTTTCATTTCCTTAATTAAAAGTGCATTTTTTTTAATTGTTCTAACTGAATGAAACCAACTTGTAGGCCAAATATGATATTCCTAATGCCGCAAAAGATTAAGTTTTGGAATGAATTCGAGAATCTTAGAGAAAGCACAAAAGGGATTTGAAGAGAGATCATTATCATTGATGGGAAAATGATGAAGTTCGATTATTGAAAAGGCCCAAAAATATGCCGGAATGTCAATTTAAAGAGCTCCTTGTGTACCGGAAGTCTGAAAAATTCCAGGTAAAACGTATTAAGGTTAGTGCAATAAATAAAGAATTTTATTACTATTGTTAACGTTACTGATTCGTACTTTCAGAAAATGTCTGAAACCAATGCTGAGAATTGGAAGAAGTTGATGAATCCACACACTACTGGGAAGAAGAGTTTTGTTGTAGTTCACAACAAATTAGTGTGTTCTCTTGTTTATTATTTAGTTATAACTTCTCATTTAGATAGTTTTTTATATTCACTAAATATCATATGAATAGGAAAATGAGAAGGGGAGAACTTTGTCGCTAAAGGAGATGTTTCCAGAGACAAGAGCAAGAAAATCTGATCGCATATACAAGACGTCTAATGAAGACACCACGAGTAAAATTGTATGAAACATATCTTTTTCAAGTTTATATTGGCATAAATGATCATTTCTTAATTTATAATTATTTAAATGTGCTTTTGAATATGATTATTAGGCTCAAATGGAGGAAATTGAAACACAACAAGGTTCAAATGAACAGCCCGTTGATGCATTTTCAGTCGCCATGGGTGCTGAACATTCGAGATGTGTAAGACTGCTTGGAGGGGGGGTTACAAAGATTTCTTTGAAGATATTAAATGATGGATCTGAATCATCTTTAAATACCACAAATGATGTTGTTCAACAAATGCAAGAAATGATGCGAGAAATGGAGGATCAGATCGAGGAGCAGAAGAGAACCATTCGAAAAGAAGTTGTTGCAGATGTAATTGCTTAGCTTCAGAATGCAGGAATAATTGATCCTAATATACTGGCGGCATTGACCATTCCTTCACCATCGGAATTGACTTCAACAGTAGCAGCTACAGGGAGAAACAGTCAAAGTTATTGTTTGAAATTCTGAATTATAATCCTGTTATTTTGGTGGCTGACATAGTTTATTATTGTTGGACTGTATTGGATGGTTATTTCTGGTTCGTAACTGTGTGCCGAGTTATGTTTGGTGATTATATGGGATATTCACTACTTTGTGTTATTCTTCTCTTCCCTTTTTTTCTTTGTTTTTATTGGTTGCATCTGTTGATATGATGGCTAAACCTGTTGATGTGATGGTTGCATATGTTGATCATATGATAACGTGTTATTTTGCACTTGGCTGTAAAAGAAATCCATTGGTTTTCGATATTACAGCTGCTTGTAGCGGGTTCATGTTGGGTTTAGTATTTGCTGCTTGCTATATTATAGGTAGAATTTTGTGAACTTCTCTGTTTGATACTTAAGTCTGTGAAAATATTGGTCTTTATATGGAGGAGGGGGAGGAGAAATTATTCCAAAAGTATCTCTATGGGTTTGTAGAGGTCGTATGGAGTTGCAAAGTAGGGATGCGAATGCCTTTCCAACTAGAGAAGGATTCCTGCACCAGTGGGGTATACTGCCCTTATCCCGCTAGCCCTTTAGATCGTACTCTTTAGCTCGTCCTCTTTGAGAAGAAAAGGTCCTTCCCTCCCATCCCTTCTGTGTCTCTTACATATGCATTATACAATTCACAATAAGGTGGCTGGCTGTTGAGATGTTGAAAAAGACAGAAATCAGGAATGAATTAAGTAGTAATAGAATATCTAATCCTTAGAATGTGCACCCACTCTTCTGTTACCATATATTTCTTCTTTAGTCTATTTGGCAAAAACAACCTCTATTTCATTCCCTAGAGGTAAAAACAACATCCATTTCATTCCCTAGAGGCCAAGAGAGCAGGTTTTGTGGGATATACAGTACATTGAACTGAAATAGGTGTCCTGATAGATAGAGAAAGGTGAGGAAGATAGTAGGTACAATATAATGAAGAAAAGAAACAAAAGAGCAAATTCATCTTCGAAGGTGTATCATCCTTTTGTAATTTATAGCATCTACACCTTAGCTGTAAATTTTCCTCTGTTGCTCAAATATGTCATATATATGTTGCAAGGATAATCAATATATATAATGAAGTGTATCATGCGAGTGTTAATTAGGAGTTGCGAAGGTGATTGTCATTAATAAAATGGCTACAACTAGATGTATTTGAGTTGCCTTCCTGAATCCTCTTAGCTGCTGCGTGTAAACTAGGAGATTGTGTGTGTGTGTGTGTGTGTGTGTATATATATATATATATATACATAGGAAGGTAAAAATTGAGACTCAATGGAACACTTAACCTATGTGAAAATGTAGCTGATAAAGGGTGTGTCAGCAGGAAAGAGTACTTTGATTGAGATTTAACAATGGAGTGCTATCGGTGGTTTAACACTTAATTTTGTGAACTTCTCTATTTCATTTTTTCCTTCATATGTTGTGGGGGCTCCAACACCACGGGTTCGATGAATTAAGAATGTTTTAACACTTCTAGATCAGCTTTTGTTGTTGTTGTTGTGTAGTTTGTTGTTTAACTTTAATTTTATTTTTCTTATTGTTGAAGGTGATCGTGACACAGAAGATGGCAGCGGTAAAGAAATTGATGAACTGGATCTGACCTAGATATCGAGCACATTGGCTTCATGTCACACTAGCTCGCTATTCGGAAAATTATGTATTTTTTGATTGGGGATCTATCACATCTAACCGACTAGTTTCTAACATCATTTATTTTTAAACATTTAAAACTTGTGTATATATATTTTGATTTTTTTGAATGGTAAAAAAATATTTGGTTTCTTATTGGTGGACAAAATTAACCGTTGCTATAGTTCATGTTTAAGTGTCACAATAGCTTACAAAATAGCAGTCCTAAAAAGCTTTATAGGACGATTTATATAATTTAGTCACAAAAGGTAGTCGTTCCAACATAAATCAAACCGTCCCAATAACTTAAAAAACCTTCGCAATAAGGTTATAGGGACGATTTAACAACCGTCGCAATAGCCTAAAATTTGTCATAATTTATTAATAGGGAATTTTTAATGAACCGTCGCAATAGCATAAAAACGTCGCAATATGTATTAATGAACAGTTCTCCAACCGTCGCAATAGCAGTAAACCATCACAATAAGCTCTATTTGGACGGTTTTAAAACCGCCACAATAGCTTATACCGTCCCAATAGGATCTATTTAGATGGTTTTACAACCGTTGGAATAGCATAAACCGTCGCAATATACGTTATTGGGACGGTTTAAAACCGTTCCAATAACCATCTCGATAGCCACAAAAACCGTCGCCTAAGCAAATATATAACCGTGACTATAGTATATATATAATAATGGTTATTAACCATCCCAACACAACTCAAACCGTCCCATATGGTCAATGTACAAAACTGTCGCTAAAGACAGGGATGTAGCAACGGTTTTTGTAACCATCGCAAAAAACCATCACATTTGAACTATGGTAACTCCTTCAGTAGCAACGGTTCTCTAACCATCGTTATACATCTATTGGCACGGTTTTGGAGGCTATGAAGATGGTTTTGCAACAGTCGCAATAGCCCCTTTTTCTAGTAGTGTGTATTTGTCAATAGTTCCATTCGCTTTCATTTTCCTTTTGAATATCCATTTAGAACCAAAAGGTTTATTTCCTGGAGGAAGATCAACCAAATCCTACGTATGGTTGCTCAAGATTGATTCAATCTCACTATTGTCTGCCTCTTTCCAAAAGGATGAGCTTGAAGACGACATCGCTTTTTTAAATGTCTGAGGCTTATTTTCTAAGATATATGTTACAAAATTCAATTCAAATGAAGTTGACGTTCTTTGACGTGTACTACATCTTGGATTCTCATCATTATGTACATCCTCACTTGGTTCATCTCGAGGTCGTTTAAATCCTTCACTAGACTGTTCATATCTAGTTTTATACGGATAAATGTGTTCAAAGAACTCAGTATTATCTGATTCAATTACCGTATTTTCATTGATATTTGGATGTTCGAATTTATGAACCAAAAACCGACATGCTTTACTATTTTTAGCATATCCTATGAACACGCAATCCACTGTCTTAGGTCTTATCTTTACTCTTTTAGGCATAGGAACTTGGACTTTCGCTAGACACCTCCACACTCTAAAATATTTCAAGTTGGGTTTTCTTCCTTTTCATTTTTCATATGGAATTTATTGTGTCTTACTATGGGTCACGCTATTGAGTATTTGGTTAGCGGTAAGGATAGTTTCCCCCCACAAGTTTTGTTGTAAACCTGAACTTATTAGTAAGACATTCATCATTTCCTTTGAGGTTCAGTTTTTTCTTTCCGCAATTCCATTAGATTGAGGTGAATATGGGGTCATAGTTTGATGGACAATTCCATTCTTTACACATATTTCCACAAAAGGAGATTCATATTCTCTGCCCCTATCACTTCTTATCGTTTTGATTTTTTCTCTAACTGATTTTCAACTTCTATTTTATATTGCCTAAACACATCTATTGCTTCATCCTTACTGTTTAGCAAATAGACATAACAATACCTACTACAATTATAAATAAAATCTATAAAACACTTTTTTTCCCACGAGATGGTGTTGACTTCAAATCACAAATGTCAGTATGCATTAAGTCTAAGGAATTAGAATTCCTTTCAATGGATTTATACGGATGCTTAACATACTTTGATTCCACACACTTCATTGCACTCAAAGTTTGGCAAAACTTTTAAGTTAACTAGTTTTCGCAAAGTTTTGTAATTGACATGTCCTAATTGTTCATGCCACAATTCATTAGACTAGAGCAAGTAAGAAGAAACAGAACTTTTATTGATTTCAACTTTCATTACATTTATTTTAAATAAGCCCACAGTGAGGTAGCCTTTTCCTACGTACACTTTTCCTTTGCTAATTATAATTTTTTTGAAAATAAATACACATTTGAATCCATTTTTGTCAAGAAGTGATACGGAAATGAAATCAAGTTCTTTCTTAACTCTGGTACATAAAGGACATTGTTAAGGATCAGCACTTTGTCTGATGTCATTTTCAAGCAGACTTTTCTTGTCTCTTTAACTTTTGCAGTTGCGGAGTTTTCCATATAGATCTTATCTTCGTCGTGAGCCGGAGCAAATGCTTCAAACAACTCTTTATTTGCACAAACATGATGGGGGCACCAGAATTCATCCATCATTCTGGAGAATTTTTCACCAAGTTACATTCAGAAAGCATGACACATAGATCGTCCATTTCGTTCTTGGATTCAACCATATTTACTTGATCCTTCTTTTTGCCTTTCTTTGGGGCACTACAATCTGTAGACTTGTGGCCAATCATGCCATAATTAAAGCATTTCCCTAAACTTTCTTCTTAGGCTGATTTCTTTATTGTCCAGCTTTCTTCCGCTTCTTTTAGTTGTTGGGGTCGTCTTCTACAATATTAGCTCCATTCATTGTAGAATTTTCTTTAGACCTGCTCTCTGCGACTTTGTTGTCTTCCTCAATGCACAACCTCACAATGAGGTCTTCGACTGTCATCTCCTTTCGTTTGTAGTTCAAGTAATTCTTGAAGTCCTTCCACAAATGTGACAACTTCTCTATTATTGCAGTTACTTAAAATGTCTCGTTCACAACCAAACCTAAAACAAAGTTCATGTGAACATTAAAAATATTTTTAACATGTCCAAATAAGCTATTCACTAAATTCATACCATCAGTAAGGAGATCATGGATGATGACTTACAATTCCTGTACTTGAGAAACGACAGTTTTGCTGTCAATCATTTTGGACTCAAGGAATCGTGCAACAAAGAACTTCTTGGTTTCCGCATCCTCAGTTGTATCCATAATTCTTTAGATGTCTTCACTCCATTGTAGACGTTGTATAAGTCATCTTAGAGGCCAGTTAGGATATAATTCCTACATAGGAAATTCAAATATTTTCATGCTGTTGTTACAACGAATCGCTCCTGGACCAAAGTTTCTTTGGGTACTTCTGGAGCATCTTCTGATATAAACCTGTGAAGACATAATAGAAAAACATCTTTTGTTGCCATCACTTGAAATCAATTCCAAAAATTTTTTTGGGCTTTTCCGCCAGTGCCATAGTGGGTGGCGCAGGTGTGCGACTGGTTGTAACAACATTAGTTGCTGCCACACTTGTCACACCATCAACATGACCATCTGTAGTCATTTTTCCTGTCACAAAAAGATAGTCAATTTTAGTATAAAAATATACTAATTACAAGTTCATAGCAACTTATAAACACTACTTGTTTCTAGTTTAACGATGAAGTTTTTATGTCTTCCAATCATTAACCGAATGAGCTTTAACTTGTGATGAAGTTTTTATTTCTACAAATCACTTGTTAAGTTCAAACAAAGTAGAAAACATAAAGCTTTAATCTCCATAAACCAAATACTACAGATTATGAAAATTAATTTCTTAAGATTGTTGTTTCGGGTACACAATCTGTATATTTATACACTAAACTTCAACGCAAGTTCAAGATTTTTTCAAGAACACTTATGAAGTTTTTCAACACCTTCAACACAAGTTCAATACGAACTATCAAAGAAGTGTGTTATATTTAAAGAAACAAGCTGAAGTAGAAATAGAGCTAAATCTTCCGAATTCACGGAGTGTCCTTAAGGAATTAATTCCCCTCAAGTACCCGAGGTTGCAGAATTTTTCCTTTCAAGATAAAATGGCTTCACAATCAGAATGTAGTGGTACCTCAAACCTTCTGATTTTCTTCGAACTCACTCAACGGGAGATGATCACACAGAACTTTTAGAAGCAAGAGAAATGTTTTTGCTATACAGAAATTTTGTATTCAACCTGTGGAAAAAATACAGGTTTATATAGCCATGAAGTGCCCCTTCGGAAAGGAGGCAATGGTTCATTGGAAAGGTGTATCATTTCAGAATAGTTATGTCTGTCAATTCGAAACAGTATGTCTTTTTCGAACAATCACAACCATCCGAACAGTCACTCCTTTTTCGAAACAGTGTGTCTTTTCCTTGAATGGTTATGCTCCTCCATTTTCCATTCACACCAATTGAACCTAACAAGAATAACCTTTATTTTGATCAATTCTTAAAATAAATAAAACGCATATTGATGTCTCTCTCTCTCTCAGCGCAAAAGACATAATTAAATACTAAAAATAGTAATATGTTTTGTCATTTTAGTTTATGAAATATATGAAAAAAGCTGGTACGTAGGAGATAAATTCAAATAGTAACTTAATAAAGTAGTAATGTTTCCCTCTCATTTTTCACACCTTCGGCTAATTGAGACTCTTGAAGCTGCTTATTGAAATGATTTCTTGCAGAATTAAGTTATTATTCGATCTTTTAGTTGATGAACAAAAAACTTTAGTCATTAAAAATATTTTGCTTCGTAACGAACACACCCCTTGTCGTCTTCCAACTATTCCCCTATTCACTTGAATAGAAAAGCAAAATGACTCAACTTTTCTACGTAACATTCCTTTAAGAAACTACATGGATTCTGGATAAAGCTTGAGTTGGAAAGGAGCATCTAAGGAGAAACAGACAAATATTTACTTAATTGAACTGGAATTTACACAAGGCCAAGCAATTTAACCTCATATATACTTATAATTTAAGGTAAAAATACATATTATTTAACCATATGTTTACTGATGAATGTGTGTACGAAGGCCAGTACTTGACACTACTTAAGATACTCAACAACAAACAATTCGATTGTATTAATAAGCTGAAATAGGAAATTACAGTGAGAAATAATTCTTGATAGAGAGTCGAGAGGGTAAAGAAAAACTAGAAATAAAAAACAAGAAATTAGAAATAAATAATATAGATGTTGAAGAGACAGATAATTATGATTCAGAAGATAGTGAAACATATACAGAAATATTAACAAATACA
>NC_061117.1:208883003-208885537 GCF_002878395.1 Capsicum annuum
AATCACAAATAGATAGTTTAGAATATATATATCAACATGAACTATTTACAATAAAATGAACAAAGAAGAATTTATAATAGATGAAAAATATATGAAAATAACGAAGGATTAAAAATAAAAATATTATTTTCTAATTTAGAAAAAAGATATAAGAAAATAGGTGAACATTTACATGTAATGTTAGAAAAAAAAAGAATTAAAATTAGAAGATAAATTGACAGCTATGGTAAGAATAAAAAGAGAAAATGAAGAAATAGATAGGAAAAAGGAAATAGAAAAAATAAAACAACAAACTACAGAAGAAATACGAAAAATAGAAGAAACTAAAAATAGTAGGATTGCTGAATTAGAAAAAAACTACAAATGTTAAAAGATTTGTATGAAGAAAGACAAAAAAAAAGGAAGAAAAAGATAAAGAACAAAAATTACTAAACAAGATAAATCAATTTAAAGAAAAATTAGAAATAAACAATAAAGAAATAAAAAACAAGGAATTAGAAATAAATAATATAGATGTTGAAGAGACAAATAATTATGATTCAGAAGATGATGAAACATATGCAGAAATACTAACAAATACAAAAAGTTTAGAAATCAATGAAAAACAAGAAGTAATTAATGAAGAAAACTTAGAAAATATCAACACAGAAATAAATACTCTTGATAAAAAAGAAGATAAAAATATAATACCTAGAACATCAGAAATAAGAAAACCTACATATTATAAGAATAAGTTTAAAAGATATAATCTAAAGAATGAATATGACAAATGGACACCAAAAAAAATAGTTAATAAAAATTACAATTTTTTAGACTTAGACTGTGTAATAGATAGAGAAAAAACAGTACAATTATGGATAGGATATATGGCAAAACAATTATTAGATAATAATATAAACATAACAGATGCACCAGAATACATAGAAAGAACACTAATAGGAACAGTGAAATTATGGTTTTCAAATTTAACTAAAAATAGCAAGAAGATATTAAGAACTAATAAACCTACAGAAGGAACATCATCAACAACAACTAAACTAATACCTATAGAATTATTAAAAAAATATGAAACAGCTATAAAAGATGAATTTGGTAGTATGACAACAATAGAAGAAGAACAAAATGAAGAAAAAGATACAAATTGAAATTTAATGTTAAAATTAGCAATATATAATATGTGTTATATAGATGAATATACTTGCGCATTTAAAGAATATTATTATAAAGGAGCATATAATATAGAAAAAAGTAAAGAAATAAGAAAATTATATATTAATAAATTACCCGAACCATTTAGTTCAAAGATAATAAAGAGTTGGGAAGAAGCAAAAATAGTAAATACTCTAGGAGCAAGAATAAAATTTTTACAATAATGGTATAGAAACTTATGTGAAAAATATAGAGAGGAATTAAAAATGGAAAAAACATTGATAAGCAATTTAGCATGTTGCAAAAATAAAATAGCACCCCAATTCAGATGTGAAGAAAGATATTATTATAAGAAAAGAAAAAGACATAAGAAATATAAAAAATCAAAATATAAGTACAAGAAACCAAGAAAAAGATATTATGTAAAAAATTATAAATACAAAAGACCATATAGATTTCTTTTTTCTATATAGTCTTTTACTTGTTATAATTGTGGAAAATTAGGACATTTAGCTAGAGATTGTAAATTACCTAAAAATCCAAAAAATAAACAAATATCAAAAGTAAAAATAAATAATACAGAATATATGCAGATAAATTATATAGATTATGAATTAGAAAGTGAGGATAGTATATATGAAATTTCAGAAAATGAAACAGATAATGAAATAGTTAGTGAAATAGATGAATCAAATGACTGAAGAAGATATAAAAATAATAACAAAGGAAGAATATTTAAATGATGAAGGAATAGACCAAAGTAATATTTGACAATAACGTATTTGATGAAATAAAAGGAAAAGAATTAGACTTAAGTGTAGAAAAAATATTTAAGATACCAACAATAAGAAATCTATTTACTAAGAAAAAAGAAGAATATTATGTAGTATGCCAAAAGAAACATGTAATAGACTATAGATATGCAAAAGGTAAAGCTAGTATACCACTAGTAACAAAAAGAATAATTAATAAAGATATAAATGATATAAAAAGTAGAGACCCAATAAAATATGTACACCTTGGAGGTACAGAGATATTAATAAAAGCATGTTTTAGAGAAGGAATAGATACACCAATAGAATTATATTTAGCAGATGATAGAATCATAAAACCTGTAGAAAAAAGCATAATAACTGCCATAAAAGGAAATTTAATATACCAAAAATTTAAATTTATAATAAGTGCAAATTATCAGTAGCGATAACAGATAAAAATATAGATAAATCATTAGTATTATATTGAAAATATCAGGAATAGAATCAACCCCAGGAAATAAAATATTTACAGCAAGATGCAAAAATTTATATGTATTAACAACAAAACATAAAATAACAGAAAAAAATAAGATTAACAAAATACGAATAGAAAGTCCGTTATAACAAATT
>NC_061117.1:208888537-208944285 GCF_002878395.1 Capsicum annuum
GAAAATCTAGAATTAGATATACATTACAGTACAATTAGGATAAATTATTATACAGAAATCTGTAACTCTGCAATTACTACAGGATAAAATAATAAACTACACAAATTAATGAATACATCTTACGAAAAGAATAAATCATTAAAAGATATTGAAAGAAAATTTAAGAAACATCCACGCACAAAGAAAAATAGATTCATTATACATATAATAGATCTATTTCACAAGTTAGTTATCCGCATAGATCCACACCCCTTACTAATGGTATCAGAGCCCAGTTATTTAAAAACACAGGCACTTCGATTCATTGAACTAACTAGAGAAGAAAGCTTTTTCCCACTAATCCTACCAGAATGATGAACTAGCTAGCAGTAAATCTTTCTTTATTTCACAACTTTATTATAGCTATTTAACTTCAGAACTAGATTTAGCCCTAAAAGTCTATGTTAACATATCAATATTTTTATTCCAAAACAAACCACAGTTAAGCTGCACTAGTAGGACGCTAATAGAAGCATTACATAAAGAAGATATGTATTAGAGTATACTCTGACAAAATCTGAGGGCCAAAAAAAGAAAACTTTAATCAAAGGTTTTCGTTTGTGTCATGAGGAATGAACTCAATGGGAATAAAATTTTCTGACATGAATTTAAATAAATCGAGCTCAAAACAGAACAAAAACACTAGTGGTATGAGTACTGTACGTTCAATGGGTCGAGCAGGTTCAGATTTTTCAATTACTAAACCAATTAATTAATCAAATAAGTATTTGCCTAGGGTATTTTACCAAACCAATAAATTTGGCTTTCAATTAATTCTTAGCATCTTTAAAATAAGATAAAATGACATTCTGGATCCCTGTAATATTAGGTTTTGTAAGTTGGACACTTCTACTTACATGTTTGTCATCTGAACCCCTGAACCCATTAAAAAATAATATTTTAAACCCTTTTTTGGTGAGTGTAGCACACTCTTCTCCACGTCAGCTGTCACGCCTGCCACGTCATTTAAAAAAAAAATTACATTAAATTTCAAGTCATTTTTAAAATGCTACATAACAAATTAAATATTAAAATTAATTTAATTAAATGAGAAAAATTTACAAATTGTAGAAAAATTTGAATAATCATGTTTTTATTTTTGCTCATAAATTAAACATCAAATCTATTCCAAATAATAAAAATTATTCTCCAACTAATTTAAATTTTTAACTATAAATTCATATATACAAACATAATAAATTTTTTATTTTTAAATTTAAATATTTTTAACAAATTCACAAAAAGTTTAATTTTTTTCAAGCGAAATTCACTAATTTTTTTCAATATTCACTATCACTCACTTTCAATTTAAATTTAAATTTAAATTTCCAAAAAAATAAAAAGATTTAAAATTTAAATTTAAATTAAAAAAATGAAAAGAATTGAATTAGGAGGAAAAATTAAAATAAAAAATAAAAAGTGAACATGTGTGTAGGGGGAGGGGGTTGGAAGAGTGTTGGGGTGGGGTGGGGAGGGGCTGGTGAGGTATGGGGGGTAGGGACGGGCTGGGGTGGGTTGTATAGTTAAAATTTTTGAAATATTTTTAAAAATTTCAAAAAATATTTTAAAAATATTTTAAAAGTATTTTTAAATTTTTAAAAATATTTTAAAATTATTTTTAAATTTTTTTAAAAAAATTTAAAGTAAAAAAGATGGAGGGAAAAAAAGGACCTTTTTTATTTTTTTTAATTTTTAAAAATATTTTTAAATTATTGTTAAAAATTTTAAAATATTTTTAATTTTTTTTAATATTTTTGAAAATATTTTTAAATTATTTTTAAATTTTTAAAAAGATAGAGGGAAAAAAAGGATCCTTTTTAATTTTTTTTAATTTTAATATTTTTTTAAATTATTTTAATGTAAAATTGGTCAAAAATTGATCCTCACTCGCACTCCAGGCGACCGTGACCTAGCCTATGAGGCAAGGTCAACGATCAAAGGGTGCAAAATATTACTTTTTGATGGGTTCAAGAGTTCAGATGACAAATATATAAGTAAAAGTATCCAACTTACAAAACCGACATAGTACAGAAATCCAGAAGTTCATTTCCCCTTAAAATAATAAGAATGGAACAACATCCCTCTCCCCCCGCACTGGCATTCACTCACTTTTAAGTTTCCTTCAGGTAGAAGAAAATTGTTAAAAGAGCAAGTTCAGCTGACAGTAACTTAAAACTTTTAAATTGCTCTTAGTACGGTAACCGCTGTTGAGCAATTAACATAATGACTTTTCTCATTCATACTGATCTTTTTAGAGTGAAATCAAACTTGGCAGAGATAATGGTGGAGCCACGAATTTGTTGAATAATGTGCAATTTTTTTTATTTTTTTTTTGTGTTTAAAATGTATAAAATTAAATACATACTCGTAATAGCTAATATTTAGCTTATATATATATATATATAATATAACTTTTTAATAAAAAATATATACTTACATCTTTTGATATAGGTGACTCCGTCCATCGGTAGAGACACCCTTCTTAAAAATGTGCAAATTGAATTTTTCTTTTTAATAAAAGAAACGTGTTTATTAATTTTTTCCAACTTTTGTTTTTTTTTTGGAGGAGGGGCCATGGACTTGAAAAAAAAATTAGAAGTAAAGGGAAAAGAGAAGAAAACGCGTTGTGATTTGTGAACTGAACGGTGTAAAGGTAAAAAGAGTAGAAATTGTTTGCAGATTAATTTAAAATTTTATGACACTGATTATTTTTCAAATTGCGGGACCAAAAAGCGATTATTTTATGTTTTTTATTCATAAAACTTTTGACTATAATAATAATAGCATAAACATATTCTTTACATTTTCATGAAATGAAGCTTGAGTAAGATAGAATGTACGTAATTTATATATTTATTTAAAAGTGAGATAAAAAGACTGTTTTGATATAGTAATTCTAAAAAGAGAAAAAACATTATTTCATGTTTTGGTCTTTTTTTTAAAAAAATAAAAATAAATAAATTTAGTATTTCTTTCCGTTTCACAATTCTTTTTTAGTCAGAAGTGGTGTGGGTTTTCGTTGATTTCTATTTTGGAATTAGTAACCCAAAAGTTTATTTTAGCTTTTCCAAACAAATTAGGTTAACCTCGTCATTTTTTATTCTTTTTTCACTTTAAGAAAAGGTATTTGAGCTGATCTCTTATTGGGTTTAAAGGAGAAACAAATAAAGAAGGAGAAAAAGAGAACACTTAGGAATCCGACAAGTAGTCACACATGGATTCCAACAAATGAAACTAGACACCAATAATTCACGTATTGAATGTAAGTGACATAAAATAGTGTATTGTGTGACTGACTACAAGGAACAATGTATGTTGATGGACAAATTTTTTTTTATATTTCTCTCGAATTTAAGTTTTAAAAATAAATAAATAAATCCATGATAGAGAATGTTCATTAATTGATGAATCAATGAATATCAAATATCAAATGATTATTAATAAATAAGTGAAAAATTTGAACAGTCAAAGATAATGTAACTTTTCGATTATAAATTCATTTGAACCTAAAATTTTCGATAAATAATATAAACGGAAAGTTTAAACTTACTAAATTTTAAATAAATAGTACCCATTACATTTGAATTTATACTTTTAACGTATACAAAATTTAGTATTATGCATGTCAAAGGTTGAATCATTAACTTTATTTATTATACGCTGTGATGAAATGTTTGAGATTTCTTTATTCTTAGCTAGCCTTCAGGCTTCAAGAATGAAAGATATCATATTGAGACTTTGTAATGCACAACCTCAATCTACTAGACCTCAATGCATATAACAAATAGAATTTTGCAATGCATGATCCTCTATTTACTCGATCTCAATGCAGATATTAAAGACTTTTACAATGCACAAAGCTAAATTTAATCTACCTCAATGCAGATACAAATAAATTTTTGCATTGCAGTAACCTTAATTTACTCGACCTTAATATAGATACTAAATAGATCTTTGCGATACAGGAATCTTAATCTACTCGATCTCCATACAGATACCAAGTAGACTTTGGTAATGCACAAAGCTCAACTTAGTCTACCTCAATACAGATACAAACAGATTTTTGCAATGCACTAACCTCAATTAACTCGACCTCAATATAAATATTAAATGAACTTTTGCGATATACGAACCTCAATTTACTCGACCTCCGCACACAAAGTGGGAAACAAAAAATAGAAAAGAACCCATAGACTTTATAAATCCTAATTCTCCCATTAGTGAACAATCACTTTCCAGTCTTCTCCAGTCTTTTCTCAGCACTTCTCAGATCTCTCTCATATCATTACAAAAAAAAAACGAAAAATACCAACGGTCATATTCTCAGTCTATTTGTTTTCCTCTTCAGTTTCAATTCATTAACTGCCAATTCCTCTTCATATATATAACTGCTTCTTAAACGGCTACTTATTCACTTCCAAATTTCTCTTCACAGTTTCCAGTAACTGAAACATAAAAAATGTCCCTGAAATTTTCATTTTCTCTCCTCCTATTGTATCTTATCTCCTCCCTCTCCACCGCCCAATTCGACGGCTCTGGCTCCGCCCCCGGTCCTCCCGGCGGCACGGGCACTGCTCCCGCCGCTCCCAGTGGCGCCGGCACTGCTCCCAGCGGCACCGGCACTGCTCCCGGAGGCGCTGGTACTGCTCCCGCCGGCGGTGGTGGCGGAGGGGCGGCGGTGGAGTTGTGGTGTGTGGCAAAGAATAACGCAGAGGATGCGGCACTTCAATCAGCGATAGATTGGGCTTGTGGGCCTGGAGGTGCAAATTGCGGGCCAATACAGCCCGGTGGGCCGTGTTATGATTCTAAAGATATACAGAAAACGGCGTCGTTTGTGTTCAATGATTACTTTCTGAAGCATGGTATGACTGAGGATGCATGTAATTTTGATGACACTGCTGCCCTCATTTCTATTAATCCTAGTAAGTATTTTTCACCTTTTAACTTTCATTTGCTTATGGTAGTAATTTTGTTGCTTGAATTGTGTTCTATATCGTTATCTTTTTCTAATTTATGTTGTTATTATCTTTTTCCAGGTCATAACGGGTGTAAATTTCCATCGAGGTAACTGTTATCCCTTGTGCTAAAAGATGTTATTTATGCATTAAATGATTCATGACAACATGAGCAAAAAGAAACTATAGGAGGAAATGGGCTGTCTGATTTATATGCCAATTGAAATTACTAATAGTAGTACATTAGTTGCGCAAGGCAAAATTAAAAGGGAGGCCTTAGGTTTCTAAGAAAATCAATATTTTCTAAGCAAAGTTGTTGATAATTTTTATATCATCGATTTCTTTTAATAGTTCTTTTTTTCAACTGATAGTATAACCAATCCATTTAATTTGTGTAATATATCAATTTCTTTCTAATAATTATTTTCTTTGATATAAAAAGTTTATGGGATTTCTGCCGTGTTATCAAAAAGGGGATTGGGTAAAACAAACTCTCTCCTTTATTTTTTCTACAAATAGTATTTAATATTTTTAATATATTATTTATAATTTATATTGCTAAAAATGAGGCTCTTCAAATTTGGGGGTCTGACGCGTTGCCTTTTCTTTTACATGGTTGAGCCAGCACTGCCTTTCGTTTCAATTTACGTGACACCTTTTGACTTCACTCAAGTGTGATTGTAAATAATTTCATTGAGAGTAAAAAGAGAATTTGTAATTAAATTCCTTCTAATTATAGACACGTGACGGACTAAAAACAAAGTGTACCACATAAATTTGGACCAAAGGGAGTATAATGCCTCAATCCGTAGCTTAGTTAGGTTAGCTATAGTAATTCAATATCAGTTTTGCTTTATCTTAGTAGACATGCCCCTGATCCCCCTCTTGTGGGATTCACTGATGTATTATTTTTTCAGCTAGAGCCAAAATCTCACCAAGCGTATTAAGCATAAGGAAGTAAATGCACAAATAAGTCAAAAGAATTCATCATACAGGATATATATTTTAAGTAAATTACCGCTCTACACTAATTTTCCAGTTAAAGGGGTGTCAATTAAGTCCTGTTAGACATAGTCTACCATGAAAATATTGCTATTACAAGTGCAAAAAGGAAAATAAAATAAAAGGAAAACTTAGACCGAGATGGGCGAGACAAAGCAAGACTAATATGTTAATATTTTGTGGGATCGTAAGCCCTGGCCTCTCTGCCTCGCTTATTCCACTTCATTTATCATCTCTATGAACAAATAGTAATCCATCTTAAATCTTCTTCAAAGTGAGTTGGAAAGAACCAAAAATCGGTTCAAAGTAGCTCTTTGTAACCTCATTATTCTCACATGTTTACCATACACTTCATTTCATATGTTTATTATAGTGTTTATCAGAGGTACACTTAAGCCTAGAAACAAGGCATAAAACATGTTGAGCTTTTCGATTTGATTCACATCACATGCTTTTCCTTGTCAATGAGCATTATTCTAAGAGACGGCAGTAAACAATTGATATATCACTTTATCGTATTTTTTTGAAAAAAATTCTTTGTCCATATAATTGTTATTCATACTTGTAATTATTTGTCTTTGGACTACACATATATTTGTAATTTTTCCTCCATTTGTTCTTTCTTCATTAAGCCTCACACTTTCTTTCCTCTTTGCGCTTAAAGCCCCAACATATATTAGAGCTTTTTCGCACTTGTCACCTTTGATAACTGGTTTATATTTAGTCTTTTTAATAATCTAGTATATTTAGTCTTTTTAATAATCTAGATATTATGTGAATTAATGTATTAGTGAATATAATGAGTCAAAACCTAAAACGATTTGCAGTATGCTTATAGGCCTTGTAAATTGTAATGTCTAGATAGGCGTGTATAAGTTGATCTATACAGGCCTTCTAAATTCGAAATTGTGTTGGACAAGTAATTGATTGGACTTGTTTTATTGATGTGGTGACTGGTGCTTAATATTGCTGGATAGAATCAGAAAGAATGTACTTAGTTTCTTCAATCCAGTTGAATAACATAAAGACACTACACATATATATTGTGAGCTATATTCGCACGTTTCAAACCGTTGGAAAATTATGCCAGAATCCACGTTGGTTGTGGTCTTGGGCAATCCTTATTGCATGAGCTAACTTATGGGGTTGAATTAAGCCTGAGATCCATTTTCTTATCAAGATTATCTATGTTCTCCGTAATATTTCAGTGTAGTTTTACCGATCTCCTTTATGTTTGTGCAGCAAGAATTCTAGTGGAAGTTTTAGTGGGTCGACGAATGGGGGAGGAGGTCAAGCCTCAGATGATGTGAGTAGCAGCAGTTCTATTCTCAGGAGGTGGATCTATATCTTGATGGCGATTAATTTGCTGTTTGCAAGTCTGCTTATTTTCTGATGAATCAAGAATCTGTCTCATTCCCACTGTATGTAGTATGTACTATGTAGTCTTTAGCGTAAGCAATTTTGTTGAGGACTCAAGCTCCAGGTATTTAATGTTGGTTCCATGGGCTCTCAAAATCGTAGGGGCCAGAATTGAAGAAATATCTCCGACAGTTGTTGTAGAAATGCAACTTTTTCCTTGATTGCAGGCCTAAACTACCATTGTAAATCGATTGTTGATCTTTAAAATGAGTTTTGCTAGCTAGTGTGTCTTTTGTTATTCCAATTGTCTAAAGTTTCATGCCAATGAAGCCTAAATGTACTTGCAAGGCTGAGGTGCTGCATCATTCTTTCTGTAAGCATTGAGGGGTCATTTGGTTGGAAACAAATTATTCCGGGATTAGTTGTCACACCATATGGTAAATCGATTGTTGATCTTTAAAATGAGTTTTGCTAGCTAGTGTCTTTTGTTATTCCAATTGTTTAAAGTTTCATGCCAATGAGGCCTAAATCTAAGTGCAAGGCTGAGGTGCTGCATCATTCTTTGTGTAAGCATTGAGGGATCATTTGGTTGGAAACAAATTATTCCGGAATTAGTTATTCCACCATATATATGGGTTAACTTATCCCATCACTATGATATAAGTGGTGTGATAAATAATTTAGGAACTAACTAATATCTCCAACCAAGCACAGGATAAAATAATTTTGCATTTTATCTCGTGACTTATACCTCACCAAATTATTCCGGGATTAGTTATCTCACCATATATATGGGTCAACTTATCTCATCACTAGATATAAATTGCGTGATAAATAATTCAGGAACTAACTAATACCTCCAATCAAGCACAAGATAAAATAATTTACATTTTATCGCGTGATTTATACTTCACCAAACTACTCCTGTGAATGTCTTCCTGGTGGTGGTGAATAACTATTCATTTAACCTAAAAGTAGCATCAAAGTTTTTTTGTGGAAATGAACTTATGAGTCCACTGACTTGGAAAAAACCAAAAATTACATAAATACAACTTATGTTTTCAATATTACAAAAAATCTCAATTTCCTAAATATATTACAAAAATCCACATATACACAGAATGCTATGTACATGTCGACTATGCTATATATATTAATAGGAAGAGAGAATAAAGTAATTAAAAAAGCGAGAAAGAGTGTAATTACTTCCAAAAGGGTTGATATTTATGATATTTATACTTAGAAAAATGGACTACAACTTTATTTGGGCCTATGAAACTGAAATTCCAGTGCGGAGTTAGACGGTAAGAAAGGGTTCATTCGAACTATTTTTATCGGAAAATTATTTTGCATATACAAGATCAAAACTTTTTCGCCACTGCTTCCACCTGTCTCTTCAAGTTTACCATGAAAATAGAACTCTGGTTTTCGTAAAATTGAAGTTGTTGTGAATCAAGTTGACTTTGTACCGAGCTATGGGTTAGAAGTGGTGAATTGGGCTGATTCAGTTGAGATTATTGGACCTATTGAAATTTTGGAATGTTTTATTTGGGATTCAGGCTCAATTGTCAATTGGTTAAATAAGACTTGAGATTCGACAGAATAGTTCTGCGTATTATTATGTGAATCCTTGGCTTATTCTCTCATCTCCATTCTGTGTGTCTAGTATCTCATCCCCTTCTTGTTACTTTCTTACTATGTTTTCTGATTTTAGTTAGTGTGACTATTACTTCTTGTTCGGATTCTAAATTGTAATTTATGTTGAGCGATTATAAATACATTTCGTATTTGTGTTAAAAATTTGTATCGTTGCAGAAGTCGTGTACTTAAGTGATGCATGGTGGTCGATGGACCTATATAATTACCATTGGGCAGCAACTTTAACCCAAATTAATGACATTGTAATCTTTTGAGTGAATGAACTTTTAAGTGTGATTTCGATTGTTATACAAAAAAAAACTCTTAGCAGCTTAAAAAAATAAATAAAAAATGACTTTTTCTTTCTTATGTGAAAAGAAGAAGATTTCGTGAAAAGGACATACAATTAAAAAGATTGTACGTGACCTACAAATTCAATTCTCGCACACTAATCTCTTTTGCTTAGCTAATAAACAAAACTAATCTCTCTTGCTTAACTAATAAACAAAATAAGAGTCACTAACAGGAAACTTCGAGGCTTTTCTCTCCTTCTCTTTCCATCCATTTCAATTCTAAACAAATAAATAGCCCAAAAATGAACTTAAACAAGTAGTAGTAGTACTAAGTTGTTCAAATTGAATGTGTGAATTTCGATATGGTCAATTTTTGTGTACCAATGTTTATTTTACGCAACATTTAAATCAATTTTTTTTATTTTTTATTTTCAAAATAAATGAATTGGCAAAGTTTGAACAAATCTTAGTATCTTTGCTGTGGAATAAAATTTAGTTATAAGTCAATGGTTGATCAAATACGCAAAGCATGCAAGACCAGTTCATATATGTTAAGGAAAAAAGGGACCAGCCTTACCTAATTCTTTGGATTCTATTTAGTCAATATGACTAATTATCACGTTCATCTTTAGGTTACCAAATACCAGTAATCATTTCTTGGACCTCAGGTAATCATAATAGCCTTAATTAATCCCTACCCCCACCCCCCACGCCCCCCCCCCCAAAAGTAACTTTCTATTGCCAGAGTAATGCACTTTTTAACATTATTTATGTAATTTTTCCTAGGAATGTCTCTTGACTTACTTTCAAGTTGCTAAATAGTATTAGTTATTGTGGACAGTTATCATGTAATTAACTTTTAAATGATCTTATAGTATTAAAAAAAACTCCTCTTTTTCACTACCTCGGCAGTATAGACGTTTTTATACACTATGATTTTAACATGTGGTATCAGAATAATTACCAATTTACGAGAATATCAAAGAAATTTACCTATAATCAATAAATGACTGTGTAAATATTGTTTTACACTCTCAGCAGATAAAACTTAAATTTTTTAATGTATAAACATTAAACTCTTACTTATTGACTTGTAAAGTAACGACGTTCACCTACAAAAGCTCGATCAGCAAATGGAAAGGATCATATAAAAGTACGAGATTTTAATTATTCAGAGAATAAGATTGGTCTTATTAAAAACAGATCATATTGATAACAAAAGAAGTCTTCCGAAGTAGGAAGCTCCAATGAAGAAGTGGTAAAACACTTTGGCTGGAAAAATAAATTATCTCCTTTTGACATTACCTTATGTGTGTACAAGAAAGATATAGGAGAGAATTAAGAAATGAATTAAGTTCCCAGGAGTTTCGTATTTGTACTAATAAACATCATAATTCATACCTATGCACAATAATCACAGTCTCTCAACATCATTTACACCATCTTCAACACCACGAGATTGAACTGGAATTCGTGTTGATGATTTTTCTCTGCTAAGCATCCTCCTAAACGAGCTTAATCTCGAATTTGATCCAGTAATTTTCGCTGATGTTGATGATGAAGGTTGTTGTGTTAATCCACAATCCGAATAAATCCCTTCCATATTTATAGCTACATTAGTCAAATTTCCATTCTCGATTGGCGGAGCAGAGGGCACTGTAGGTTCTACAGCGCCCTCTTTAGGCTCCGCCTCTGTCCGACAAATCGGGCACGTTGAATGTGTCTGGAACCACATGTCAATACACTCAGCGTGAAAAATATGTTTGCAATTAGGCAAAGTCCTAGCCTTTTCTCCATCCTCAAAAACACTCAAACATACCGTACACTCAATTGAATTATTTTCATGATCGTTTTTCTTGAAAATAAATACCGGTAGCGAAGCTATGACGGAAGCATCGAGCCCCATTTTAGGATGCTCGACCACCTGTAGGGTGGCATTGGTGACGATGCTGACACGCTGAAGCGCCGCCCTACGTCGAGCCTGGCGTCTAAGGACGCACCTTGCATATATGTGGAGGAGAGTGACAAAGAAAACAACAATAGATAATGAAATTATGGCTGTTATCATGATCCTACTATTAAGATCATATTTATTTTTTCTATGAAAAGGGGGATGTTCATCATCATCAAAGCCCATTGTTGTTGTGTTGTGAGAGGAGTTGTTTGAGAGTGAAGAGATTTTATTTTATTGGGCAATATAAGACTATATTTCAAGAAAAGAGATTTTAATATGGTTGGGTCTTGGCCTCTTGGGGTTTGGTAGAATTATAGTACGTGACAATGAAAGAAAACAAACAATAGAACTATACTAATGTAGAAGTTCGTATTTTCAAAGGGATTGACTTATTGAATATTGACCTTCTTTTTCCTTTATCAATGTTTTTTTTTCAAATATATTTATTCCTAATTTTGAATGTTCTCCACAACTTTCCACAAATCTCTATAGAAGAAAATTGTAGTAGAACATATCAGTTGCTCATGTGGTTAGCACCTTTGACCTTCAATGCTAAGATGTTAATAAATAAATAAACAATTCATCACGAAGCAAAATGGCATGAGCTCTTGAGAATAGGCTAAATTGTATTTATTTTTGAGAAAATGGTGAAATATACCCTGAACTTTCCAAAAAAGTTTAAATATATTCTCCGTTACAATTTTAGTCCACTAAAATTTAGGAATATATATATCTTTTTGACCGTTGAATGATGTGCTGGAGATTTACAGCGCCCCCCCCCCTCCCCCCCCCAACCCCTTTTAATTTTAATTGAAGAAAATGGCCAAAAGTCTCCCTCCCCCCAATCTTTATTCCAAATCTTAACTACACATCTATACTTTGCGGGGGTTCAACTATTTTAAAGTGGAATATTTACACCCCCGAAAGCTGACATGGCAAGAGAGTGAGAACAAAATTATTTATTAAAAATTTATTTTCAATATTTTTTATATAAATAATTTTAATTATTACTTTTTCTTATTCATTTTCTCTTGTCTTCTTCTTCTCTTTCTCAAAACAAAAATTTTTAGAACTCATAAATGGAGTTTCCTCATCTTCCTCATCTCCAATTTCATTTTCTCATCTTTCTTGAACTCATTAATGGCGAGGACTCATTAATGGTTTTTTTGATAATTTGGAAAAGGTTATTACCGGAAACAAGAAACACTTGAACTAAAGAGGCAAGAAGATTTAACAAAGTTTAGATTCTTATTCATTTTCGTATGTGAAGTCTTGGCGAAACTTCATAACCTATTTATCCAATTTCCTCTCTTTTTGTTCAAGATCCGCCATTAATGGCGAGCTCAAAGCTTTGAACTCCAACTCGACGTATATAATTTTCACAATGCTCAAAGCTTTTAACCCACATTCCATATATAATTTTCCCATTTCTCCAATTTCCTTTCTTTTTGCTCAAGATCCGCCATTAATGGCGAGCTCAAAGCTTTGAACTCCAACTCCGACGTATATAATTTCCACAATGCTCAAAGCTTTCAACCCATAATGTCATATATAATTTCCCCATTTCTCCAATTTCCTCTCTTTTTGCTCAAGATCCGCCATTAATGGCGAGTTCAAAGGTTTGAACTCCAACTCCGACGTATATAATTTCCACAATGCTCAAAGTTTTTAACCCACAATGTCATATATAATTTTCCCATTTCTCCAATTTCCTCTCTTTTTGCTCAAGATCTGCCATTAATGACGAGCTCAAAGTTTTGAACTCCAACTCCGACGTATATAATTTCCACAATGCTCAAAGCTTTCAACCCACAATGCCATATATAATTTCCCCATTTCTCCAATTTCCTCTCTTTTTGCTCAAGCTCCGCCATTAATGGCGAGTTCAAAGGTTTGAACTCCAACTCCGACATATATAATTTCCACAATGCTCAAAGTTTTTAACCCACAATGTCATATATAATTTCCAACATAACCCACAATGCCATATATAATTTAATACAAAATTAAATTTCAAAAATTAACTACAAAAATAAAATGTGGTTGAAGAAGAAAATGGAGAAAAATGGAAAATAGGGAAGAGAAAAGAAAATAATAAAGTTAAACAATTAATTTTTTAGAGTAAAAAAAGAAAAAATGATGTGGCAATGACGTGGCAGCGAGTGCAGCTCACTGCTTGAAACAATGTCTGGGCATGAGCTTTGGCAGCGAGTGCAGCTCACTGCTCGAAACAATGTCTGGGCATGAGCTTTGAGGGGGGTAAATATTTCACTTTAAAATAGTTCAGGGGGTTCATAGGACTCCGCAAAGTATAGGTGTGTAGTTGGGATTTGGGGTAAAGGTTGGGGGGTGGCTTTTGGCCATTTTCTCTTTTAATTGTCACATAAATAATATAATTGCCACATCACAAAAGTAAAATTCATAAATGACATACTTAAGACCATAATTATGAGATTCATAACAACACTTTCATAATTACTTAAACTAGCAACTTGTATTTTTTATTTGAACAAACCGTTGCTATAAAAATACATATACAAATCGTTTTACTGCCCATATTTAACTCAAATCAGTTGAGTTAAATATGGTATGATTAGCCATGAATTAAATGTGGAGATTCCTTTTCCATTAAAACCTCTTAATTAACGTGGTTTTCGTTATTTGTTATCAACCGAAATAAAAATTTAAATTTTAGTTTCACATTATCGTTTCCATCCAAAAAATAAAATAAAATCAAATTCAAGTGAAACTTCTTCTGTTCAATATCTTTGTAAATTCAAATTAAACCATTACTGTTGTTGAAGGTATTTAATCGTAATATTATTTTCTTATATGAATTTCATCAGTTGTTTGAAATCGATTAAAATTTTTTTGTTCTGAATTTTTTTTTTAAACCATTACTATTATTTCGTTCAAATATTTTTGAGACATTACTTATGTTTCATTCAAATATAGTGATCAAAATTGATTTTTCGTTAAATTATTTTTCAATATTTTAAGCTATTAACGATTTTTTGTTAGAGTGATCAAAATTAATTTCTTGTTACGTTGTACAATTTTATAATTTATCCCGTTAGATTATTTTTGAATATTTTGTAAACGAAATTCAAAAAAAAGTAATGCAATAGTAAATTGAACCGATTGAACAATATAATGATCAAAATCAATTTTTCAAGCTGCTCAAACTCAATTTTTTGGAGTTCTGATTCTCAAAATTTAAGAGTATATTTGTATTTTCATAAAGTTCGATTTTGTATATTTTGGTTGTGTTCAAATATGGATGTTACAAAGTCATCTCTACAGAAAAATATATATGAAATTGGATATGTATGTATAAAAATACAAATGCTTCAATATACCTTAAATGTATATTGAACAGAACAAAAAGACAAATGAAAGTGCATATGTATTTATAAAAAATACAAAATACTTGCTTGTAACTTAAATGTATATTTAGTCAATCAATTTGTATATATTGAAAACCTATATATACTGCATTGAAAAAATATTTGAAAATGTATTTGTATATCAATAAATACAAATGTGTCATAACCCCAACTGCATATTTAAACAAAAAGAATACCCAAATGTATATTTCAACATTTCAATATACAGAAAATACATAACAATTACAAAAAAAAAATACATATAGGCAAATATCTCTTGATAAACAATTCATATATAAATGTATTTTTCATACATGCAACTTAGCATATGAATTTAACATACAAATACACAAAATACATATTACCCCAAAATGTATATTTAAGCTATCAGCTTGAATAAAATACATATCAGCTTCACCAAAACACATAGTACCCCAAAATGATATCAGCTTTACTGAAATCTCTAAATACATATCAATAAATAAAAATAAATTACACCAAAAAATACTTCTTCCTCCTCATCTTCTTTCGATTTATTACCAGACGAGTTTTCAACATCGTCATTTACAACATTTCTTGACTTTGAAATTTCTTTTGCTTTCCTTTTCTTCTCATATTTTTGTAATTTTTTGACTTTTGGAGGAATTTTTTTCAACTATTTTTTTTTTTCAAAATATCAGTCATATTCACTAGATCGTTACGAAACTTGGACCTAAGCTCCTTCGTACTCACTGATTTCTTTGACTGTATAGGGGTAGAAACAACTTTAAATATTTCGTCTTGAGTTAATCCAAAACTAAATGATGGTGCATTATCAGACAATAAATTAATAGGTGGTATACCCCTATTTGTTCATGATTTTGATGTGTGTTCTGTCATTAGAGTATAAAAACCTCAGATTCGAAGTTGCTAATGGTTTACAGTACAAAATATAAAATAAAACAAAAAAATTGAGAAATTAACAACACGCAATAATTGAATTTATTAGTTACCTGAAATTGTGGAACACTGTCCTTATCAAATCGTGAAAAAATGTGAGAACGAAAAAAAATTGAAAAAGGAATTTGAGAGATTTCAAACAATAAAATGTAAAGTAAAAATCAGTTAAAGGAAAGTGAAAGGAATCTGAGAGATTTCAAACAATAAAAGGTAAAGTAAAAATTAGTTAAAGGAAAGAGAAAGAGAAATAGAGTAAAAAAGAAACCTTATACATGGTAACTTCTCAAAGACGGTAAATGGAGGACCACATTTAAAATAATGTTATATTTGCTACATAATGCTATTTTATTAAAGTGTTGCTATTTTTCATAATTTAAGTCTTAAGTATGCTACTTCTTGTAGTTTTTCCTTCATTCTTTAACTCTTCATTCATTCTATCGTTTTCGATTTGTTTATCTTCATTCGCCGGCCTAAAAGCTAAATCAGCTAAATCCAATAGTAGAGGATTTTTAAACAAAAATAGACTAGTAAAATAATATTCCTTTCTCTTTTTTTTCCTTCTCCTACATACCATTTTGCTTTTTACAGCAAATCTTTATGTGCTTCGAGATCACTGTCATTTCTCAGCAAAAGTTGTTGCAGCAAACCTCTAATTTTCTTGGAGAGAGGTAGGGGTGCGGGATTCACAAATTCTTTATATCCACCTTAAGAAATTTTTACTATTTTTTATTTTTATATATTATTTCAAACAATAAAATGTAAAGTAAAAATCAGTTAAAGAAAAGCGAAAGGAATCTGAGAGATTTCAAACAACAAAGGAAAGAGAAAGGAATCTGAGAGATTTCAAACAATAAAAGATAAAGTAAAAATCAGTTAAAGGAAAGAGAAAGAGAAATGGAGTAAAAAAGGAACCTTATACATGGTAACGTCTCAAAGACAGTAAATGGGGGACCACACTTAAAATAATATTATGTTTGCTACATAATGTAATTTCATTAAAGTGTTGCTATTTTTCATAATGTAAGTCTTAAGTATGCTACTTCTTGTAGTTTTTCCTTCATTTTTTAACTCTTCATTCATTCTATCATTTTCGATTTGTTTATCTTCATTCGCCAGCCTAAAAGCTAAATCAGCTAAATCTAATAGTAGAGGATTTTTAAATAAAAATAGACTAGTAAAATGATATCCCTTTCTCTTTCGTTGTCTTCTCCTACATACCATTTTGCTTTTTACAGCAAATCATTATGTGCTTCAAGATCTCATCACACTGTCATTTCTCAGCCAACAAAAGTTGTTGCAGCAAACCTCTAATTTTCTTGGAGAAGGGTAAGGGTGCGGGGTTCACAAATTCATTATATCCACCTTAAGGAATTTTCACTATTTTTTATTTTTATATATTATTTTCTTGTTTTACAGATATTCAATTAAGTGGAGGGATGAAGAAGAAGAAGAAGAGACTAGGAGAAACGGTTTGTTATGCTGCTGCTTTTGCTCCTATAGTTTTAGGCCAACGAATGAACATAAATAAATTGAAAATGAGAGAATGAATAATGGATCTTGGGATGGGTCGGGTTCGGGATGTAGAAAAGTTGGGTGAATTTATATTTTGTGATGTGGCAATTATTTTATTTATGTGGCAATTTAGGCGGGGGGAGGGTATTAAACTTTCAGCACATCATTTAACGGTTAAAGGGATATATATGCTCCTAAACTTTAACGGCGGGGGAGGGGGGAGGGCAATCAGTGGACTAAACTTGTAACGGAGGGTATATTTAAACCTCTTTGCGAAATTTAGGGGCATATTTGACCCTTTTTCCTTTATTTTTTTAAAAATGTAAAGACATCCTTTTTTTTAATATTTCATTCACTTCAACTTGTTTCTCTAACTTTTATAAGACACAAAATTTAAGAAAATAAAGAAATCTTTTAAATCTTGTAGTCTTAAGTAAAAAATATGTGAAATGTACTAACATTCTTTAACATTGTGGTCTCAAACATGATCCGTGAAAAAGTGAAATTAAAGAGTTGTCAAAAAAGAAAAGTGACATTCTTTTCAAATAGAGTAAAATAAAATAAAATTAAGACAAATAAATTAAAATGAAAAGAGCAATACAAAACATATTCTATCTACACTTGAATTAAAAAATAAACTACTTAACAAAAACATCAAATCCTTGAAAATTTTAATTATTTGCTCCAACTTTGAATTAGTCTTCCAATAACGCTATAAATTTCTTTATACAATAGCAAAATTTAACAAGCTGCGTCAAGTTAAACTTAAATATTTTGACTTGAAGATCTCCTAGTAATAAAAAAAAAAAATTTATTTGACGTTTTTACTCTTTTTCTAAAGTTTTTTTGAATAATTTCAATGGATAGTCATCCATATTTTCATAATTACCTACAAATATCACTTTTGTTTCTTTTAGAACAAGAATATCACCCAACTATCTCCATTTTTCTCAAAAAATACTTGACACTTCAAAAACATTTCTTCTCTCCTAATTTGCATGGCATGTCATTAAAATTTCTTTTTTTTTTTTTATATAAGAAATAGATATATTTAAATTATCAAACTTATTTAACCAAAATTTGGTCTTATTTCTTTTCAAAAAGAAATACACATGATATATTTATTATTGAGGAACAATTTAATTATATACTTTAAATTTTATATTTATTTTATCTTTCTTACAAAAATAAAAATAAATTATATTTATTCTTTATTCGATTTGAGAAAAATTACATCACATGATAAAAATATTAGATAATCACATAACTTAAAGGAAAATAATTCCTCTTGTAATGCAATGCACATTATTCATCAAAGAAGTAGTTGATATGTCCAAGTGTATACATAAAACTAAATGATTGATTATTTTATTTGGTACTTTTCAAAGTTTTTTAAGTTTATTTATTTCATCACTTAATAATATTTGTAAACCTCAAGGTATTTATATGAATTGGTACTAATTTAATATTTTTTTTGGTTATTTATTTCATATCCTAATGATTCTTAAAATGTAAAGAAATGAAAATGATGGCTTTCAGATTTTCATATACATATTAAATGTGCTATTTTTGAAGGAATGAAAAATTATTTAGTCATGAAACAAATTATTTTTTTTTAAAAAAATATTAACAAAATGAGCTAATATTACAAATGAATCTTTGAAAAAATATCCAATCAAATATCGCTTGCTTTTTGTGAGTTTAGTACGAGGAAAGGATATAAATTGGTGTTTATTTATATAATAAGATAGAATATAGTATAATAAATCAAAAATAAAATAAAAAAAGAAATTAAAAATAATAAATTTCTATTTTCTAAAGTTTTTGCCTTTGTTAACTTTGCGGATTTACTTGATTTATTTATGAAATTTACTTGGGAAAAATCCGCAAGAAGAATTCATTTTTTTATTATCTTTTTATCAAAAATGTCTTGCTTAAAATTTTACAAGTGATCTACATACGAATAAAAATTTTCAGGTGATAATTACCTTTAAGATTTTTCTATTGAATTTTGCTTGACAAAAAAAAATTCTAAAATTTTCTCCTTCAAATTTTGTTTAATAGAAAAATTTGTAGGTTTTCCATCGAATTAGTTTGGTTGAGAAACTTGTAGAGAATTAGATTACCGATAATTATTTTTGCAAATTCCTTAAAATAAAATAAAATATTACATAATTTAGATTTTTCTTGTAGTTTAGAAGACGTGGGTTTGAATAAATGAATTTGAAGAATTAAATAGGTTTATAATTAAGAAAATAAAAGATTTTAATCACATGTCATGCAAACTAGGAGAGAAGAAATTTTCTTGAAGTGTCAATTATTTTTTGAGAAAAATAGGGATAGTTAGGTGATATTGTCCTAAAAGAAACAAAAGTGATATTTGTAGGCAATTGTGAAAATATGGGTGACTATTCATGGAAATTACTCGAAGTTTTTTCTTTCTGAATGCCGAGAATTAATGCCCAAGATTTTATAGGCATAGAGTGATGTAACACCAATTAGTATTAACTAGATTAGTATACGTAAGTTGCACGTGTGTTTCACATTAAGCCTTCAATCAACATGAAATATATAAAAGAATAAATGATTAAGAAATAACAATTGACTTTGAATAAAATATAATATTTTTCCTTAAAAGAATATCACAACATGAATACGTGGGTTACCTTGAATATTAGTAATCGTATTTTATGAGTTCTATGTTTATTGAAGCTTCTCTCTTTACTCATGTTTCCACTATGCGCGGGGACGTCAACTATAGTTGATACGTTCTTGTTCAGCAAGTAGGACCAAATTAAAGAGAAACGTGAGAAATTATCAAAATCATAATTTGTTGTTAATATTGATTATGCATAATTCATATATAAAATTTTAAAATTATTAACTAAAAGAAATAAAGAAAAATAGAAAGAATAATAATAATGATTGTAAGAAGACGACTTAAATCAAAATAAGAGAAAAACGTAGAAGAAAACCTACCATAGATTATATGAAGAAATAATTTAACCTTTTTGCTAATTTCATTTCTCCTTTAACTTGATTAAATGCTTTTATAATTTTAAAAAAGTCCATTCACCTATGCTAGAACATATATACAACTAGGGCTGGACATATTTTGGTTTAAACCGAAAAAATTGAAAAATCGAATCAAAATTTAATTTTGGTTTGATTTTTAGGTTTTTTGGATTGGTTTTGATTTTAAATTTTAGAAATTCGGTTAAACGGTTTGGTTTTCAAATTTTAAAAAAAAATCAGATAAATCGAAAAACCAAAATTGTATAAATAATATATTATAATTTATATATATATATATATATATATATATTTTATTATATATATAAATATACTAAAAATATAATATAATCTGATATAACATATAAATATATAAATTATAATCATTTACTAACCCAAAATCCTAATATACTGTTTTGCTTTAGACTCTAACATTAACGTGAAGGCTGCAGCGGCGCTCAGTCATCCTCAGTTCGTTAGTTCATTTGAAATTTCAACATCGTCATCGGTAGTCGTTTGCTCAGTTCATCACTGCCATCGGCAGTCGCTGCCAAGTGCAGCCACTGCCGCCACGTCAACGGCGATGACTCAGCGAGGTCGATATTTATGGTTATTTTATGCGTGTTGAGTTAATTATTTTTGGGAATGAAAAAAAGGTTTGAAAAAAAGATTATATTTCTAGAAAAATCACCAATTTTTCAATGCTCACTACTTTAATCTTTAAAACCGAAATAAAAATCTGAAATAGCCGAACCGAATTTGTAAAAACTGAACCAAACCAAAATAATTTTGGTTTGGTTATGGTTGTCATTTTCGTCAATCCGAAAACCAAAAAATCGAACCGAACTTCAACAATCAAACCGAACAAACTGAATGCTCACCCCTATATACAACCGTAGACGAAAAAAAAGGTTAGCAAGCTATTTATTAATTAAAAGACATATCAATATTAATTCGGGAAAGAAAAATCCAATAAATATTTTCATTTTTTTCTATTCTCATAGATTTTGGGGCTCCTTTTTCACATATACAAAAATAAAAATCCTATAAATATTTTCCTTTTTTATATTATCATAGATCTTGAGACTCCTTTTTTACATATCCGAAGAGAAAAAAACTTATCAACATTAATTATTCATATATTTAATTAAATAATAATTGAAGAAAAAGTTGAAAAGACGATTTTGTCTATTACAGAGTGTTTTAATGAAGGACAAAAAATTTGATTCACTTTTCTAAGAGTCTTCACGCTTTTAATATATTATAGATTATAGATATGTCGAAATAGTTACTATAATACCTTCGGGGCTCGTTTGCTCGGAGAACAAGTTATCCCGCAATAAGAATGAGTTATCTCAAAATTATTATTTTATTCTTAATATGGATAAAAATAATATTATAATTTTGAAATAACTTATTTCGTGATTTATCTCAATCAAACATTAAATAAATTCAACCTAAAATTAATTTCGTGATTAGTATTTTTTTATGAAAAAGGGTCAAAAATACCCTTCTACTTTAATTAATTGGTTATATTGTCTTTTGTCAAATTATAGTATTAAATATACCCCTACTGTTACTAAAGTTATCAAACATACCCCTCATTTTAACATTTTTCCACCTTGACAAGTTAAGAGCCAAGTGGCATAGCATTTTGGATGACGTGGATACTATGTCATGCCACCTCAACATTTGATTTTTCTTTCCTTTTTCATTTTAATTTTTTTCCATCAACTTTTATTAATGTATTTAATTTATTAATTTCAAAGAAAAAAATGAAATAAATTTGTACGCTAACTAAACATCCCTTGTCATAGCTCAAAAGTTGAAATTTAGATTCTATAAAGGAAAATAGTCATGAGCTGAGATACATGAATTAATTTTGATAAAAATTCATGAAGTGCAACAAAAAATAAGGTTGTTCATAGCAGCCGCCCCATTATTCTTTTCCCGATGAACTTCCACAATTGCACTGTCACAGTTCCACCACCCACCACTGTGTCTTTCTTCCTCACCTCTGTCATTTCTGTCTAATCTCACAATTGAAGTTTCAAGCAAATTGTATTCTGCCGTAGATTACATAATTTAATATAGTGTTCAGGTACATATTCTAGCTAACGGATAAATACAAATATCAAATACAGATAATTACAAACTAGGTTCAAAGTTATCCTAACACCCTCCCTCAATTTGAAGTGGAGTTCCGAACATGAAGATTGAAGAGTAGAATCTTGAACCGTGATATGGGGAGAGCTTTAGTAAAAATGTCAACTAACTGTTGAGATGTATGAACTTGAGAGATGGATAGATCACCACGACTAACTTTCTCATGGACAAAATGATAATCCAAAGCAAAATGCTTTGATGTAGAATGAAATACTAGATTATGGGCCAAGTGAATTTCTCCAATATTATCACATTTAGCTATCATAGGAGATGAGAGAACGATACCAAGATCACGTAACAAGAAATGTAACCAAGTAGCTTCGACAGCGGCAATAGCGAGTGATCTATACTCGGCTTCTGTACTTGAACGAGCCACTGTTGGTTGTTTCTTAGCAGACCAAGAGATCAAGTTTTTGCCAAGAAATGCAAAATTCAGTAGTTGAACGCCTAGTTGCAGAGCAGCCAGCCCAATCAGAGTCGGAGAATATTGCGAATGTTGAAGATGGCTACTTGAAAAGTTGAAAATCAAAATCTGAGGTAACTTTAAGATAATGAAAGACCCGTTTTATAGCTTGGAGATGATGCTGACGAGGCTGATGGGGGAACTGGGAACACATGTTAACTGCAAACTAGATATATGATCTGGTAAAAGACAAGTATTACAGGCAACCATCCATTTGTCTGTATGTAGCAGGATTGTCTAGCAACAGAGAAGTAAGGGAATGCCAATAAAACTTACTATTAATAGGTGTAACAGTAAGTTTCACCTATGCAAGATCAAATCGGACAAGGGGGTCTGAACCGTATTTGCGTGGAAGCAAGAGAAGTCCCATCTGAGTTGGGTAACAATTCAACACCCAAGAAATAACGTAGAGGTCCCAAATCCTTCATTGAAAACTCAGACTTCATGAAGGCAATAAATTGGTCAATCAACAATCGTGATGAACCGAATATAGCTATGTCATTAACATATATAAGAAGAACCAAAATATTGCTGCCAAATTTATAAATGAACATACTATGATTAGAGGTTGAATTAACAAACTCAAGATCCAATAAAAACGTCGTTAGATGATGAAACCAAGCTTTCGGAGACTGTTTCAAACCATAAAGAGCACGATGTAATTTACAAACATGGGTTGGATAATCTGAATCCTCAAAACCCTCTTGGTTGCAGCATAAAACATCTTCAGTTGATTCACCATGAAGAAATGCATTAGAAACATTCAATTAGTGCATGAACCAATTATGTTGCAAAGCCAAGAAAAGTACCATGCGGACTGTACTTAACTTAACAACTGGGGCAAAAGTATCTGTATAGTCCAAGCCTGGTTGTTGAGAATAGCCTTGAGCAACGAGGCCAGCTTTGAATGACTCAACGAACCCATCCGCACAATACTTAATGCGGTAAACCCATTTATTTCCAATAATATTAACATTCAGAGAAGGAGGAACGATAGTCCAGATTTTTTGTTGAATAAGTGCATCAAGTTCTTCACTCATGACATGAAGTCACCGAGGATCTTTGATGGCTTGAGTAAAAGAGGAAGGTTCAGGTAAGATGAAAAAAGAGCTAGTGAGTGATGGGATTACTTTAGGTTTGAGAGACCCAGTCATGGAATGTGTAACCTGTTGGGGAATAAAGAAAAATAATACTACTATACAACTAACTGTGAATAAAATATTATTTTGATAATATTAACAGTACAATATAACAGTATATATATATATATTTATTATACTTGAGTCGTGTTGGGCATTGTCCTAAAAAACTATTTCAGCAGTGTGAAATGTTTCCTCAGGATTAAATAAGCACTTCTTTAAATATTTAGAGGATACAGGAATCAACAAAACTATTAATACAAATACCAACAAGTTAATTTGGAAAATGATATAACTAATAATAAGGATTGTATAATAGTAATGGAGAAGTAAATGAAATGGAAAAGAAGAATGATTTAAACAAAGTGTGTGTTATTATTTTTTCTCTCTACTTCATAATATACAAAGAAGCATACATATATATAGGTAAAATAATGAATATTCTTCCTACTAGATTATAACAAGTGTTAGTACACTTGTTTTTTTGATCAAAGGAAAGTTGCTTATTTTGCTATTATTGATACACATATTATACTAAATGTCAAGAAAGAACCATACTCCTTTCAAGATTATACAAGTGTCATACCATGTGTTTTGATTCAATGGAGTAATACAACTTTGGATCTTTTCCATACACCTACATAGCCAAATGCCAAATTTAAAAACATTATGTAACACCTCTTATTTTCCATGACAATGATTTTTTTTCAAATAATAATTATTTTGAAATAAACTATAATTTTCCTACAATCCCCACATTATTTCAAAATAATTTATAGAAAAAGACATATTAACTTGTTGGATTTGCATGGACAAAATGCATTAGGTTTGGTGTCTTCTAGACTATGAACCAAACTTAGACCAATAAAATTTAACTTATAGAATTACCGGTGAAATATAATATTTCTATGAACCGAATAATTCTTGTTGTAAGCCAGAGATTTTATCAATCACATTTCGACCGTAATTTTGTTGTTCAACGCGGTTTTGCGCCAATAGGCCATGCGTGCCCCTGATATTCATGAGAGCTCTAGAGACTAAGACCAAAGTCTCATAGAACGGCCTCATTCCACTTCTCATATAGGTGAATTCAAGTGTACATTGCCTTAAATACACCACCCGTAAGGATTATGAATTTATTAAGAGTTAATTACTCATCCCTCCATTTTAGTAGCAGTTTAAGCACTCTCAATAAGTGCGCAGAGTCAATATCGACTTGTTATTACCCATATGAACCTACTTCATGGGATCTCCAATCACATAGGCTGGGTTACCATCTCTCTTGACAATCATATTGTCCTTAACCCCATCTCTTTTGAGGTTTGAAGAATTAATTTTCTTCCCACAGGTTTAGTCAGTGAATCGACCGAATTCAATTCTGACTTTACAAAATCAATGGAAATTATTCCATCTCTCAGCAGCTGCTTAATAACATTATGCCTCAATTTCATATGTCTACTCTTACAACTGTAAGATTTATTCTTCGCAATAACAATTGCAGCTTGATAATCACAGTGTATATACACAGGAGGCATCAAATCATCCCTTTTTAGAGGGATATTAGACAACAGACCATCCTTTTTCAAAGGGATATTAGAAAACAGATCATCCTTTTTTAAAGGGATATCAGGCAACAGATCATCCTTATTTAAAAGGCTATGAGGCAACAGATCATCCTTTTTAAAAGGGATATTTGCTAAGAAATTTCTTAGCCATTCAACCTCAGTACCAGCTAACTCCAGAGCCACAAACTCTGACTCCATAGTTGATCTAGCAATGATCGTCTGCTTAGCTGATTTTCATGATACTGCACCGCCACCAAGCGTGAACACATAACCACTAGTGGATTTTGTCTCGTCTAAATCAGAGATCCAATTTGCATCACAATACTCTTCTAAAGTAGAAGGAAATCCACTATATAAGATACCATAATTCATAGCTCATTTCAAATATTTCATCAATCGCATTAATACACACCAATGTTCATTATTGGGATTATGAGTATATTTACTCAATCTACACACAGCATAGGCTATATCAGGCCTAGTAAAATTCATTAAATGCATTAGACTCCCAATGATCTGTGCATACTTAGACTGAGCAACTGGGTCTCCATTATTCTTTTTTAATTTAGAATTAGCATCATAAGGAATGGCTATTGGAGTTACCTCCCAACATTCAAACTTCTTTAGAAGTCTTTCCATATAATGTTGTTGTGACAACATTATACCATCTTCACTCCTTATAACTTTAATTTCCAATATCATATTCACTTCACCCAGATCTTTCATGTTAAAGTTAGTAGACAAAAATAATTTGGTATGTTCCACAATATTTATACATATACCAAATATAAGCATGTCATCAACATATAAATAAATTATCACAACATCACTGTCTACTACTTTTGTATAAACACACTTATCTACCTCAACAGAAGAAAAATCGTATTTTATCAAGATTTGATCAAATTTCTCATGCTTCTATTTAGGAGCTTGTTTAAGGCCATAAAGAGACTTAGTTAATTTACAAACTTTGTTTTCTTGTCCAGAAATCACACATCCTTCAGGTTGAACCATATAAATTTCTTCTTCTAAATCACCATTTAAGAAAGCTGTTTTTACATCCATTTGATGGATAAACAATTTATGAATTGATGCTAAAACAATTATTATTCAAATAGAAGCAATTCTTGTTACCGGTGCAAATGTATCAAAATAATCAACAATTTGCTTTTGAGAAAATCCTTTAGTTACTAACCGAGCTTTATATTTATCTAAAGATCCATCCGCATTAAGTTTCCTTTTAAAAACCCATTTACAACCAATCGATTTTGCACCAGGAGGTAAATCAGTTAAAACCCAAGTATTATTTTTCACAATTGAATCAAGTTTAATTTTTATTGCCTCTTTCCAAAATTTAGCATCAGAAGAAGATACAACTTCAAAATAATTTAATGGTTCATTATCAACAAGAAAAGTTTGAAAATCATTTCCATAAGAAAAATATTCTTTTCTAGGCCTTTTACTCCTCTGCAGTTCCTCAATATTAGAGGTGGATTCGTTTTCTCTTTCAACAGGTGCATGAGAGATTTTATCACACGGTGAAAAAATATGTTCAAAGAATTCAGCATTTTTTGATTTACACCAAGTACGTCACTTTTCAAGACAAGAAATCTGTATGCAGCACTATGTTCAGCATATCCAATAAGCATGCAATCAACAGTTTTTAACCTATTTTCCTCTTCTTAGGTTCAGGAAGAAAAACTTTAGCAAGACAACCCCACACTTTTAAATATTTCAATTTAGGCTTATAACCTTTCCACAACTCATAAGGGGTTTTGTCAGTTCTTTTATGAGGAATTCTATTTTGTAAATGACATGCAGACAAAATAGCTTCACCCCACAAATTATCAGGTGCACAAGAGATAATTAGCATAGAATTCATCATTTCTTTTAATGTCCTAATCTTCCTCTCAGCTACACCATTTGACTCAGGAGAATAAGGCGGAGTAACTTCATGAATAATACCTTCCTTTTCACAAAAATCATTCAAAGATACATATTCTCCACCTCTATCAGATCTAATTCTCTTGATTTTTCTACTAAGCTGATTTTCAACTTCAGATTTATAAGACACAAAAGCATTAAATGCATCATCCTTATTTCTAAGCGGATACAACTTAGTAAATCTAGAGAAATCATCAATAAAAGTCACATAATATCTTTTACCACCTCTAGTCATAGTTTGTTTTAAATCACCCAAATCAGTGTGGATCAAAGATAACAATTCAAATTCTCTATTAACAGAAAAACATGACTTTTTAGTAATTTTAGATTCGGCACATATTTCACATTTATCAAAATTACTTAAATCCAAACCAGAAATTAAACCAAGAGATTGCATATTCTTTACATATTTAATATTAACATGTCCTAATCTAGCATGCCATAAATAAATAGACTCAACAATATAAGTAGAAGCTGATGCATTATCATTTACAGTATTAAGTACATAAAGTCCATGGTTACAATAGCCTTTTTCCATGAATACATTATTTTTTATCAAAATAACCTTATTAGATTGTAGACACACTTTTATTCCAGCTTTATCCAGCAAGGCCACAGAAATCAAATTTACTCGCATTGTAGGAACATGCAGCACATCCATAAGGGATAAATTTTTTTCTGAAGTGAGTTTTAGGAGAACTTTACCCTTACCCAGAACTTTTGCAGTTGTTGAGTCACCAAGGTAGACCTTTTCACTATCATCTCCTATTGATGTATAGGAGACAAATGCTTCTCGATTTATACAAATATGTCAAGTAGCCCCAGAGTCTACCGCTCATTCTTTTTCATGTTCCACCATATTTACTTGAGAAATAACAGCTGCAATTATTTCATCTCCTTCAGCTAAATTAGCTTTGGGGGGATTTTTCATTTCTTTGTTATTTCTTACTCTTTGCCTACACTGAGCTGCATAATGACCTGATTTTCCACATATAAAACAAGAGCCTTTTCTTTTCTTAAAATTGGGATTAAAATGCTTGTAACCTTGAGACTTATTATCATACCTTCTGTTGTTGTTGTGTTGACCTTGTACCAAATTTGCTTTAAGCGCAACCTGCTTTGCTTTGAATGACTCCTTCCTGTTGGTATCTTCAATTAAAATATGAGTTATTATTTACTCAATAGTAAAATTTTCTGCCATAGTTTCTTAGATTGTTGGGGAATAAAGAAACATAATACTACTATACAACTGTGAACAAAATATTATTTTGATAATATTAACAATATATATATATTTATTATACTTAAGTCGTGCTGGGCACTGTACTAAGAAACTATTTCAGCAGTATGAAATGTTTCCCTAGAATTAAACAAGCACTTCTCTAAATATTTAAAGGATACAGGAATCAACAAAACTATTAATACAAATACCAATGATATAACTAATAATAAGGATTGTATAATAGTAATGGAGAAGTAAATGAAATGGAAAACAAGAATGATTTAAACAAAGTGTGTATTATTGTTTTCTCTCTCTACTTCATAACATACAAAGAATCATACATACAAAATAATGAATATTCTTCCTACTAGATTATAACAAGTGTTAGTACACTTGTTTTTTTGATCAAAGGAAAGTTGCTTCTTTTGCTATTATTGATACACATATTATACTAAATGTCAAGAAAGAATAATACTCCTTTCAAGATTATACAAGTGTCATACTATGTGTTTTGATTCAATGGAGTAATACAACTTTGGATCTTTTCCATACACCTACATAGCCAAATGGCAAATTTAAAAACATTATGTAACAACTCTTATTTTCCATGACAATGATTTTTTTTGCAAATAATAATTATTTTGAAATAAACTATAATTTTTCCTACATAACCATCCATGAGCACGTGAAGGAACAACAGAACTATTATTGGATTGAGACGTAAAGACTTGGGAATTCGATGGAGAGGAAAAATTGGTCGATAATAGAGAAGTAGCTGATGATAAAAGGACATAAGAAGTTGCATGTTGCGACAAAGAGATGCTGCTAGAATACCGTGCAAATGCGTTAGAGTTCAAGATACCAAAGAGGTAGATTTGTACTTAGAATTTGCAGGAGTGGAGAACTCGAACGAAAAGTACAAAGTTGGAGAGAGACTGAAAGAGGTAGTAGCAAATATGAAAAAATTCGATTTGGTGTGGAATACGTGCACGAGACATGTGTTGTCGTCAAGGTCAACGAATTTGAATTATGAGAAGTTATAGATGGCGACACAAAATCAAATTCCATTAGATTTTGATGAGAAACACGTGGAAACATAGAAGGATATGAAAAGAAGGACTCGACAAATTTTACATGACGTGAAATTGGAACTCTATTTGTGGAGGGATCAAAACATTTAAAACCTTTATGTTCAGTAGAAGTCCCTAGAAATATGCAAGGCTTTGATCGCAGCTGAAACTTATTAGCAAAATTAGTTGCAGTAAAAGGATAACAAAGACATCCGAAAATCTTGATCATGCTATAATCAGGATTTCGACCAAATAATATTTCATAATGTGAACAAAAATTTAAAATAGGTAATAGTGTAATATTTATCAAAGTTACAATAAATAGGGAATCATCAATACAAAAGAAGAAAGGAATAGAAGCTTGGAAAAGAAGGCAACGAATTGCATTGTTGACGTGCCTATATTTACGTTCCGCATGGCCATTTTGAGCAGAAGTATATGAACAGAGAGATGATGAACAATACCATTTTCCTTGAAGAATGAACTAAGATTGATATTATAATATTCTTTAACACCATCAGATTGAAAATATGAAATAGTAAAGTGAAATATATAACAGACCGGTGTATGAAATTCTTTGAATTTATCAAAAACTTCTGATTTTTCTTGCATAATATAAATCCAAGAATATTTAGTGAAATCATCAAGAAATAAAATATAATAACGAAAATCAGAATTGGAATTCGAAAGTGCTTGCCACACATCTAAATGAACCAAAACAAAAGGAGATGTTGCATTATTTGAAGAGGAATCAAATTGCAATCTGGTGTGCTTGCCCAAATGGAAAACATTACATGAATTATTATCAAAATTAGAACTACAACTAACTAAACCACGATGAGCTAAGGCTGCTAGAGAGCGGTGGCCAGGATGCCCCAAACGCTGATGCTATAGAGATAATGAGACAGTACTGAAAAATGCATGTGGAAATGAGAAGCCATAAAGATGAGGAGACAGTACTGAAAAATGGATGAGGAAAGGATGTGGAGAGCGGATAGAGGGAGCCATCATTCTAACAATGGAGCAACACTTGATTGGTCCTTTTGTCCTTAATAAAGAAAAAGTTAGTAAATTCAATGAAACAATCATTATCTGTGCATAAGCGCTGGATAGTCATAAAATTTTTCTTGAGTAAAGAAACATATAAAACATTATTCAAGTGAGGGGGTCGGGACAAAGTAGAGAGAATAGATTGACCAACAGAGACAATAGGTAGAAGATTGTCATTACTAACCATGACCTGAGATGAGCAGTTGTATGAAGCAGAAGAAGACAAGAGAGCGGGATCATAAGTCATGTGCGCGGAAACCCCAGAATCGGGACACCACACAAATGGCGGAACATCCTCTACGCTCATAGATACAAAAACTTAGGTAAATTATTTGAAACGAAAGAATTATTAAACTTATTTAGAGATTCTAAGGTAGTATGTTGTAGTGAAAACACATTTGGCACTGTTTGGATGGAACAAAAGGAGAACGGCCAAGAACACCGTCAATAGGAGTACGATCAAGTTGGTTGTACACCATTTCATTGAGGAGAATAGTCTCGAGAAGAAGTTTGAAAAGATTGACCACGACCTCTACCATTATAGCCTTTGTTATTACGTCCACGACCTCGGCCATTGTTTGAACCTCGAGATTGAGAAATAAAAGAGGACACGTTAGTGGGAGAATTAACATTAGAAGAGGATACCAAGGTTGTTTGAGTGGTGGAGTCATCTGGTGCAACGACATTTATATGGGCTTCTTTGGTTAACAAAAGTGGCCTTAAGGAGATGAAGGGAGGGAATGACCCAGTGGAATTTAGGCTAGAAACAAAAGTACGGTAAGAAGTAGGTAGCCCTCGTAGTGCCTGTGCGACAAGATCATCCTTTATGATATGTTTTCCAATAGCTCTCAAAGAACAGGCTATTAAGTGCAACTTTTGAAGATATTCCTCCATGAAAAGTGATCCTTTTTTGAAATTCTAAAATTTTGATTTCAGGCGAATGACTGAAAAAAAAGACTTAATCAAGATAAAGAGAACCTAAAGTATCCCACGTTTCTTTAGAAGTTTCGCATGCAAAGTTTAGGAGAGAATTAAGAACTGGTGGTGAAAGAGCGGGATTGATCCAACTTAGGGTGATAGTCACACTGAATCCATAAATGATATTCGTCATTTATGGGAGATGGGCAGGGAATTGAACCATCAATCAAAGGATGAAGATTGTGACTTTTTAAGACCGTGAGAAAGACTTTCCTCCAAGTCAGATATTTTAGGTACATAAGTTCAATAGGTATGAAACCCTTGATATTGGAGATAGTTGGTGGAGGATTTGGAGTTTGAGAGTGATTGGAGCAGTGAGGGAGGAGGAGGAAGAAGTTGAATTTGTCAGGGCTCTTGATACCAAGTTGAAGGTTCAAGCAAATTGTATTCTGCTATAGATTCCATAACTTAATATAGTGTTAATGTACATATTCTAGCTCACGGATAAATACAAAAATCAAATACAAATAATTACAAACTAGGTTCAAAGTTATCCTAACACTCACCGGAGAATTCATCTCCGGTGAACGAAACAACAACAAATAAAACCACATTGTTGCTATTTTCTTTTCCCTTTTATCATCTTTTCCATTTTTTTAATCAACCCATTTCTAGAAATGCGTGAGCTAACTTCTTCTTCTGGATTTTTTTCGATTTGAACATTTATATTTATTGATTTTGTTATAGTTCCTAAATTTTTCAATTCACACAATTGAGCTTAGGGTGCCAAAGATTTGATTTTGATAAGGTTGTCTTGATTTTTTGAATACCTCAGGCATAAAGTTGTACGTTTTTCTTTCATTTTATGTGTTTTGATATCAAGAAATTAGAAGTTGATCTAGACCAGGGCTGCATACCATTAAATATTTTAATTTTATTTTTATAATTAATGATATTAAATATATTAATAAAAATTGATGGAAAGAAGTTAAAATGAAAAAAGGAGAGAAAAATTATGTGCTGGGGTGGCATGCCACGTGACATCTCCTTACTCAAAATGTCACGCCACATGGCTCTTAACTTACCAAGGTGAAAAAATGTTAAAATGAGGAGTATGTTTGATAACTTTAATAATAGTAGGGGTATATTTGATTCTATAATTTGACAAAAGGATAAACATAATCAAGTAATTAAAGTAGAAAGGTATTTTTGACCTTTTCCCTTATTTTTTATCGCCCGCACCAGACCAAACAAACCATTACTATTTTTAGTCTAATGAGAAAAAAATAAGTTTTCTTTCTAATTAGGGACCACATATTGTTCATATTCTTTTCCTTTTTCTCCACGTTAGACATGAAGTTTGTAAATTATTAACAAGGTCATTGACTTTGACTAAATGGCTATGTAACGTGAAAATCTAAATTAATCAAATTTTAATATGCGTTTAAATACTATATAAGATTATATATATAAATAAATAAATTATTATAATTTATAAAAAATCTTAATAAATTAATCGATTGATTGGTGAGGATTCTATGCACACACCTTGTAATCTCCTTCCTTATTTCTCTATTCCTGTTCCCATGTAATAATAATTAATTAAAAGAAAAAGAAATACTCATAGAGATGGTAATGCTTAAACGGCACCATTTATTTTATTACATTACTATTAGAGAAAAGTCTAGTTGGTTGACTAATCCAAATATTTGCCTTTATTACTCTATATTGATTTAATTTATTGAGTACGTTAACCAAATTTAGCCATGAGAAATTTTATAAGTTGAAAAGGACAGTTCATATAGGAAGGAGAAACTTAAATTCACTAAATAATGGTCCCGCTGAAGAAGTAATCTTAACAATCTTCATTTAATTACTTTATTTGAGTAATTTGTAATTACTAGTATCAATTTTACACATCTAACCTATGTTAGAAAATAATATTACAGTAAATTGATCTTTCCTTTTAGTATGTTGCTTGCAGAATTTCTTTTATATTCCATTAAAGCTTAATTAGTTATTTTTGTGATATTGATCTTTAATACCTACTTTCAAATTATTGGAACTAAAAAAGAAATTTTAGCTCAAATAGGTTTTCTACATCATTAAAAATATGTAAGGAGCCTTTTGTTTCATATTACTTTTCATATTTTCATCTTGCACGTTCTTTAAATAAATATTATAACTAAAAGGGAATGATGATTTAATCAAATTATTCATATTTATTCCTTGATCTTTATTTAATATCGGTGTTTCCAATAACTTTTTCAATGACAGAAATAAATTGCAATCACAAGCAAAAATATGAAGAAACATGATTTTTTTTATTGATAAACGAAGTGGATACAAATGTGTTCCTCCCTTGATTCTCTCTCTTGATTTTCTCCGTAATTCGAGGGTCATCAATAGCGTATTTCTCGAACGTAGGAATAGTTGAATTTGATATGAATTTTCTCCGTAATTCGAGGGCCATTAGTGGCGTATTTCCCGAATGTAGAAATTTTTTGGATTAATTTGATCTCCATGGAAGGAGTATTTGTGGATTTTTCTTGATGTATTTGATTATCATGAAAAGAGGATTTTGATTCTTTTGTGATATTCCATGAGTATTTTTTGAATTTGATCTCCATGGAAGGAGGATTTGAGTGTTTTTTGGATTTGATCTCCATGTAAGGAGGATTTGTGGATTTTCTTGATGTATTTGTAGTTTATGAAATTATTTAAAGATATTTAATTTCTTTATGAATATCTCATGAATTTGTGGATCTTGGAGATCGACTCTTTAAAGGATATGTGCCCCTTTATATAGGTGTAATTTAGGGTTTAGACGTAATTTAAGGTTTAGATAGAGTCGCCACCAAGCTAGATTTAGGTAAAGTAATCCAAAAACTCTAACAAAAATTGAACTCTTCTTGTAGAGTGACAAAATTTCAATGTCTACAATCGCATTACTTTTTTATTTTTTTTACTTCAGTAATCTCTCTACATTTATTAAAGAGTACAGGTGGAAAAAATTATTGATTTTAAAAAATGATAAATATTTTAAACTAAATATTAATAATATAACCATAAAAAGTAAAATGGACCACATGCAGGGAATATAAATCTACTCAATTATTATCCACTTGCACATATCTTAGTTATAATTCACATGCATGTTACGTACCAAATCTAGTTTCCACTTTTAGAGGGGAAAAAGCCAGCACTTTCAACTTTGACCTAACCCCACTTTCATTTTAAGATTTCTTGCAAGTAGATACTAATATAAATACCTAATGATGGACGGTGATTTGGTTAAGCAGTAAAATATGTGTGAGAGATATATCCAAGTAAGACTATTATTTGTATACTTGATATACATGTTATCATCCAACAATGAGTATCACAGAAAATAGACAGTATTTACTTTTGTTTGATGAAAAATACTATAATATTCATCAAGTTTGATGGACAAATTAAAGAACAATTCAGGATTCGAAGTTTATGAATTTCTAAGGATATTAAGTTACTATACAATAATAATCGTGTTGACCGTTGGTGGAGCTACCTTAGGATCGGATAAGGTGGTTTAGTGCACATTCTTCGTCGAAAAATCATGTGGCGTACAAAAGTTAAATATCAGCTATTATGAGTATATATTTAATTTTACATATCTTTAATACAATTAAGAAGAAAATTTAAACACTCTTCACCAAATTTCTGGCTCCCTCGCTGATATTCACAGTTCAAATATTTATAAATATATAGTGAATTGTTAGACAAATTGTCTTGCATGACGTAAACAGCCATATATTTTCTGATGTTAACAACAGCACCTAACAACATATAACTTCGTTTCATACGTTAAATTGCTTTTTTGAGGTAAAGATTTTCCATTATAACCAAGAAAAATAGATATTAAACTACAGTATTATAAAACTTTCCAAGTTTTGAAACTTGTTGCTAGATTTGACCAGGAAAAAAAAGCAAATAGTATTTCGTCTACACATTATGAACTTGTATTTCACGTTGGCAGCAAAATTTGGTTGCTACTAATTTAACTACTAAGTCATAGTCACCAGACTTATCAGCAAATATATATAGGGCACGGAGTCTGATACATTAAGCTTTCATTATGCTGCGTTTGGAGAAGGTCTAAACCACAACGATCAGGCAACCTTATCCTGTATTTATTGCAAGAGGTGATTTTCACAATTCAAATAATTAACCTCTTAATCAATTATCAACAATTTTACCGATCTATAATTTTGAGCAAATATAGGCCCATAAAATTTTCGGTCGACTTTATACTAAGACTTTCTATTTTACGTCCCCACAAAGGTTTAGGACTGGCCCCTACAAGGTACGGGTCATTTTTGTTAGAGAACACTTTATTTTCATTGTGTGACTTTTTGGATTGAATTCAATTTAATCGAGTCCAAATATAGATATCAAACATAGAAGCCCCCACAAAGGATTTTGAAACTTCTTGGTATTTTTGATGTTCTAATAACTTGTACAAACATGCATGTCAAGAATTTCAATTCTATTATGTGTGCACTTTGACATTTATTTCCATGAACACTCTGCCAGCCAACTTGTTCACATTTACGTTTTCTTTGACGTATCGTTGTTTTCCAACAGAGGAAAGTCGGTTTACAAAGTGCCAAAATTAGTATTATGAGAACTCACATCACAATATCTTGGGATCTCTAAACCTGAAAAGTAAAATATTTATTTATTTTTAATTTGTCCTTTGGAATAGTTCAGTCGGTATGGAGGGTAGTTATCTATACGGATGATTCAAGATTGATCTCCTCTCATTTCCTTCGGAGTCGAGTCTGTCGCACAGTACTTGCCTAGCTAGTGCGGTTTATATTTTCTGTGTGATTTGCAGGTTATTACACAATAAAAAATTTATTCAATGCATACAAAAGTGCTCACCACACAAGGTACTGAAGAACAAATGTTGTGGTAGAAAATGTAGCGGCTTGGGTTATCCTCGGTTAGAAAAAAATTATGGCAGGACAAGTTACAAAATTAGAAATGATCATATAATTCACCAATAAAGGATAAATTGATGATAAAACGAGGGAAATTTGCTTGAGATTGATTTTATTATATGTTTTGTTTCAACAATCTTAAGGGGTCGTTTGGTGTGAGGTATTAAAACATATAGTCTCGGGATAAATTTTTTGATGCTATGTTTGACTGTCAAATTTGGAATAATTTATCACAGGATTAACAAATAGTATCGGGATAAGTTATCCCAGCTAAGAGTTGGTATAAATAATCCCATCATATTTTAACTTAGAATAGAGTCATAAAATGACAAAATTATCCTCCAAAAAAATGAGCAAGCAGCAGGTTTCGAGAAGATATTTTCCAAATATGATGTAAAATCCTACTCAGTTCTCCATCCTTCGTTGTCCTTAACCATGTATAGTAGTGAAATTATCAAAATCAAAGTATGTTTTCTCCCCAAAACACCATTTTTTTTGTTTTGGGGATTATACCCCGTTCATCTTTTTCACTTCAGTTTTAGGTATTTCAACAATATCTTCTTTAACCACACCCCGGAACAACACACTAGTCCTTTCAATTCTTCGTCGGACTTTTTAAATCCCTAAAAATTTACAGATTAATCCATCGTTATTGCTAAAACTCTGAGAGACTAACCATATACTGGGGATATATTCAACAAACAATTTACAAAAATTCAAGAAAATTCATATATCAAACATAGTTTACATAGTAGGGAGAAAAGATACAATGGCTTAAAATAACAACTGCTTACATGTCTTAGGGTGAAGTGAGATTTTCCTTTCGGGAGTTCCTTGAAAACTTACAGCAAACTGGTAGAAGAGAAACTATGCACACTCCTGATCGCACACTTTTTTTTAACAAACTCTAAATAAACTGAGAAAATAAAATTTCTTATGCTTAATACTCCTTTTCTTCTTTCTCTCTCTGTTGTTCTTTTCACTCTTTCTTCTTAAGTCTGATAAAGTGGGTATTTATAGGTATCTTGTGAACTTTGAATATGTTGAAGAATCTTTAGCACGTCGGGTACGATTTTGTAGGTTCCATCGTCACATGGCAAAGCTTCCTCTTTAATTTATATCGGTTCATCTGTTTTTCATTTAACACCAATTATTTAGTCCTTGCATCTGCGATTACGTTTATAGGTCTTTGTCTTTCTATATCGTCATTGCTTACGTATCCAAATTACGTAATGCTTATAGAGAAACTCATTCTAGAATCGTCATCTGCATTTGGATCTTGGGTGAACTGATCCATTGCTGGATCATAGTCTTCACTGTCTCCGCTTGAAAGTTCTAATCTTGTTCCAGTTCTAGGTCTTGTTTCTTCTCGTAGTATCGAGGAAATTCTTGGTCTTGACTCAGGCTCTAGATTTTCCATGACCACTTCTTTAATCTGTTCTTCTAGTAATTTTTTGATTGTGTCTGCTACAATTTGTTCTATATTCCATTTCATCATTTTTCTTTTTTCGTAGGTAAAAGCCTGTTTTATTTTTTCTCTGCATAGAAGTACTTTCTTCTTGTGTCTGAAGATTGGCCGTCTGAAAGCTAGGTGGGAGAATTCTCTCTACACTTTTTGACAAAGTGTCATCCATCAACAGATTTGATGTGTCTTTACCTGTTATCGTTTGAACTGGACTAGCTATATCGTTACCCAATACAGTGGGTCTTTCTGCATTCTTTGGAGAATGCAGACCCGTTTTATCCATTTTTAAAGGAGATGAAAAACTCCTTGGAACCACTTGTAGAGTTTCATGGGTCTGCTAAGTCTGTTGAGATAACTCATAATGATGAATTTTAATACGATCCTGTAATATACTTATGTGTTCTGTAGTTTATCTTTTCTCATTTACAAGATTCTTGTTGTCTTGTCTCAAAGTTTCATTTGTGTGGTTCAATCTTTTAAAGGCTTCTATCATTGAAGAGCAATGATCACAAAATATGATTTTATCTGTGTCTTTCTTGATATGATATTGAGGAACTTCTTTTGTATTTGGTCTCAATGCTGGTGTAATATAGAAATTTGATCTCAAATTTCCTCGAGCGTAATCTAACGCTTCAGTAAGGTCATTGAAACCTTTAAAAAGAGGTGATGTCTGACCTTTAATAGAGTCTATTACTTCCATCCCAGTCTGAAATACTCCTTCCGTCTGTCCTCTGATGGCAACATAAAATCTAAATCTTTTAGTAGTATTCTTTTCTATAAAATAGTAACTTAAAGCATTTAAAACTAGAATAAAATAGCTAGTTTCTTTGGGTATCTTATTATAAGCTATCCATAGATTGTCTATTAAGCATGTTTACTGCTTGTCTATTCGCACATATGGTTTTATCCTGAAAGTCATGTTAGATGCCTCATAGCTTATCAGGTTATGCAGTCCGAATATTATCCTCTCCAGCTTTGGATGTTCTAACAATATATGCGGTCTGAAATGAGTATTACTTATCAAAGTCTTTAAATAGTCTTGGGAGGTTGAGGCCTCAACCTTGCGTTTTTCCTTTTCCTGTATACATACTAAAACAAAAAGCCATTAGTTGTCTCTTATCATAAGTCTACTAAGTTGGTTGGCTAGGTTATTATCTTTTACTTTAATATGTTCTAGCACAATATTATAGATTGAAGTAGAATCTAAAAAATTTAACCACCTTCTTCTACTACTGCTTTTGTCATTTTTCTTCTGATAGAATTTTACTATCGCTTCACAGTCTGTTCTTACTAATATCTCTGATTTGTTTAATATGTAGAGTTTGAAACTATTTAGACCATAAATTACTGCTAGAGTTTCTGCGTCTATACTATTCATATTACCTTTCTCTTTATACTTACCACTTTGGTAAGCGCAAATTTGTTCGTTTTTTCTATCACTGTATTTATTGGGTTTTGCCTATAATATTGCTCCCCATCCTTGAAGACTTCCATCTGTTTCTATAGTTAAATAGTCTATTTCTAAGGGCATAGCTAAATCTGGAATATCTTGTATCATGAGTTTAAGTGTTTGAACCAATTTTCTATCTTCAATATTAAAAGTCTTTTGGCCCGTTGATCCAGTTTTGGAATATAAGGGCCCTGCTACTTTTCGTAAATCTTTAATAAAATTTCTAGTTTAGTTTAACAATCCTAAAAATCTATGCAAATCTCTAGTTTTGTCTAGTTTATCTGGCATGTCTAAAACTTTTTTCGCTATATGTGGTTGGAGCTTTATTTTGCCGTCCCCAATAACAACTCCTAAAAAATTACTACTATTTTTACATAATTTCATCTTCTTTTTACTTATTCTGATTCCATTGTCTACGAATAATCTAAAAACTTGTTGTAAATGACCTAGATATTCTTTCATATCATTACTGGAAACTAAAATATCATCTACATAGAATAATACAAAATTTTTATAATTTTCAAAAATATCATCAATTTTTCGTTGGAAAATTGGAGTTGTTGTCTTGAGCCCAAATGACATAACTAACCATTCAAAATGTCCTTCAGGACATGTAAAAGTCGTCAATTCTATACTATCTTCATGCATTTTTATTTGCCAATATCCAGATTTACAATCCAACTTACTGAATATTTTCGTTCCTTGTATTCTATTTATTAATCCTGTCTTGTTTGATAATTTATATCCATCCATAATAGTATTATTAAGTCTTTTATAGTTTATTACCATTCTAGCCTTCCCTCGTGTAATTTCACTATGATTTCTAACCATGAAGGCTGTTGATCTATGTCTTGACTTTGATCTTCTGATTATTTCTAATTCTAATAGTTCTTTTATCTGTATTTCAAAATCTTTCTGGTCTTCATTTATGGCTTCTATAGATGCTGTTTTATAGTATATTTTGGATTAATTATTTCTAATTTACAGGTAATTTGATTGGAGTTTCAGTGCTGCAAGAATTTTCTTCAATTATTTCTAGTTTGTCTAGAATATGTATTATTTTGTCTAGGTCCGTCTCGTCTTTTATTACTCCTATTTGTTGTATTCCTTTCGTAAAATTATATAATTTTTTGTTTATTTCTATTAGAGAGTATTCCTTTTCTAACTTATTTATGTATAACAAATCTTGTAATTCTTCATATATTGTTGCCTTATTATTGTCTACGCATGTGCAGTTTTCCCCTTTATCACGTTCTAGTGATGCATTAGGTTTTATTTTATTTGATTTATTTGAATTAATCCAATAATTATCTTCTTCTGATCCATCTTTAAGATATCTGTATTTAGTTAATGTTGGCTTTATTATTACCGGTGACTGAGTGATATTGCTTGCAAAGATTATCCAATCTTTAGTAACAAGACAACCTCCGTTGTTTTGTACCATAAAATCTAATCCTAATACAAAGTCTACTGTTATATTTATGTAACACCCCACGTTTTCGGGCTAGAATTCAAACCGTTGTTCCTAAGTATACAGACCCAAACCCAATGATTTTATGTCTATGTATGTGTGATTATCAAATAAATGATGTGGGAATATCTTCGTGTATTTATCGAGGTCATAATATCCTCCTAACTCAAAGACGAGTTGAGGACTTTTCTGTCGATAGAGTTTTGACAAATGGTCCAGCAAGGGTCAACTTTAAACGAGTGTATCTCTTAGAATATATCTATTCTGATGTCAAACTATATACCAAAAGAATTATTCTGAGTTCTCTTTCCAACGCAACTGGTTTCACCTTAATTCGATATCGGAGCGAGAAGTTATGCCCATTTTACTCCAGCTGTCACACCCATTTTTTAACAAAAAAAAATTCATTTGAAGGGTAGAAAGGGTTCTTGTTATTAAAGTGACAAAAGATGAAAATTTGTTTCAAAAAGAATTTGTTTTGCAATTAACTAAGAGTCGCCACTTGGCATAATCGGGTGTGCCAAGGCACCTGTTAAAATCCTTTTTCAAAAAACTGTTTTGACTCTAAAATTGATCCGCGAACAGAGATTCCAGCTAAGAAATTCTGTTGACCGAGGGGAAGGTGTTAGGCACCCCTCGGTCCCGTGGTTTGACCACGGTCGCTTGGTGAAGATTATCGGCTAATTTTGACATTACAAATGTATAAACCACACAAAAAAAATACATAAAATAATCAATCAAACACACGAAATAAAACAAATCTAAAATATAGTGTTCAGTTCAATTACACAATCCAAAATAAAAAAAAAAAGCAAAGAAATATAAATCCTATTCTAACCTACACTAGTCCTAACTACGATCCCGTACTTTACCCAATGCCTCGGGCCTTAATCGTGATCATCTTTCGCCAACATGATACGTCGGGGCATTCCCCGGTGAATAAATACAATGAGCCTCGGGGCATTCCCCAACTAAATGAATACATTTTAATCAAAGTGCGATAAGCTCAAAAACATTCAGCACGCATACATTCAACTTTCAACCTTCAATGATATTACTAAATTTGCCTACCCGAACCTAAGCTTTGCCTATTAAGATCTTGGCTTAAAATATGCTCCTATCGATTTCAACAACGCCATCAAGTCAAACAACATATGAATCCAATTAACCAAAATTCACCAATCTTATCAATTTTCATCCCTCCCACAATTCATTTCTTAACCAAACGATTAATCGATTTCAAAGTAACACCAACCAATCAAATCGTAACAATTAAAGAATGTCAAACACACTATTAGGATTATATCATCAATCAACACAAACCACGCAAATAACAACATCAACACATCATGCCATGATAAAAATGAAAAAGATAGAGCTGAAGAATTAGACCTCAAATTGACGCTTTGTTAAACAGGAAAAAGCCTCTCAGATTCGGAACCACGAACTAACAAAACCTCGACCCAAATGAAACCTCGACTTCGCACAACCAACTTGATATATCCGTTTTTGCTCTGTTTTTCGCCAACTCGAACCTAAATCGCGAAGTGACAAAAAGACCCATATTCGAATGCGTACACCCCGTTACTGTTTCAATCGTGTTCCAATGAATTTTGGGTTGTAATCTGCAGCATTTGTGGAATAGGGGTGTTATTTATGTCTCACCGAACCTCAGACTAGGTTAGGCGATGACGAAAAACAAAAAAATGGGTTGGATTTTCCAGTGATAGTGGCATTTATGGCTGGAGTTTATGGTTTTAGCCAGAAGTGGGGGTAGGAGGTAGCTGGTTGGTGTTTTCGACAGGTTTTCAGCGAGGGCTCGCCGGAAAAATCAAGAGAAATGACTCTTCATTCAACCCTCTTACTTCTGATCTCTCATTGTGTTTTCTCACCTCTTTTATCCTCCTCTCTCTCTTCAATTCACTCTCTATTCTCATTCGATTCCCTCTCCCCGTCTGATCTCAGTGTGTCCCCTTACAAATGTTGCTTGAATTTCCCACACAAGGAAGTGCATCTCCTACAAATATAGCTTGAATTACCAAATAAGAAAGTGCATCTCCTTACCAATGTTGCTTGAATTACCCAGATAAGGAAGTGCATCTCCTTACAAATGTTGCTTGAATTACCAAACAAGGAAGTGTGTCTCCTCACAAATGCCGTTTGAATTACCAAAACAAGAAAGTGTATCTCCTTACCAATGCCACTTGAATTACCTAAACAAGAAAATGCGTCTCCTTTGGAAGTACATCTCCTTATGATACCGCTTGAATTACCAAACAAGGAAATACGTCTCCTCATAAATGCCGCTTTAATTACCAAAACAAGAAAGTGTGTCTCCTAAAAAATGTCTCTTAAATTACCCAAACAAGGAAATGCGTCTCCTTACCAATGCCGCTTGAAGTGCGTCTCCTCATAAATGTCGCTTGAATTATCCAAATAAGAAAGTGTGTCTCCTCACCAATGTTTCTTGAATTACCAAACAAGGAAGTGTGTCTCCTTACAAATGTCACTTGAATTACCAAATAATGAACTGTGTATCCTTACAAATGTTGCTTGAATTACCAAATAAGAAAGTGCGTCTTCTTACAAATGTCGCTGGAATTACCAAACAAGGAAGTATGTCTCCTTATAAATACTGCTAGAATTACCAAACAAGGAAGTGCATCTCGTTACAAATATCACTTGAATTACCAAATAAGGAAGTGTGTCTCCTTACAAATACCGCTTAAATTGTGCAAACAAGGAAGTGCGTCCCCTTACAAATGCTGCTTGAATTACCCAAACAAGGAAGTGCATCTCCTTATGATACCGCTTGCATTATCCAAATAAGGAAGTGTGTCTCCTCACCAATGTTGCTTGAATTACCCAAACAAGGAAGTGCGTCTCCTCACAAATGTCACTTGAATTGCCCAAATAAGGAAGTGCGTCTCCTCACAAATACTACTTGAATTGCCCAAACAGGAAAGTGCGTCTCCTAAAAAATGTCTCTTGAATTACCATGGCTTTGAATACCAAATCTGTGCAGCAACATTGCCTCTTGCATTTGTAGAAGTGAGAATATTACAGCCTTTGATGTTTAGGCTTTGAAATCCTTGATTCGAAGGTAGCATGTGGTCCTGTTTCACACAAAGAAAACTTGTTAGTTTAAAAACATGGTGGTTGGTTTGTGGATCTAGCTTTAGTGGAAATCGCTTTTGCCCCTGTCACGTTTAATATTGCTTTCAACCATTAGCATGTGTCACTGACTTGCTGCATCATTGACCCAAACTTTGATTATTAAGAATGACTCTCAAACAAATACAGTATCTCCGCTTTGTTATGCTTCTTAGATAAACCCTTTGAACCTTGGCATTTCCATGAGTCCCAGACTTGTCGGTTGACTAAACTTTTTGCATGCCTTATTTCAGCTCATAATCATGTCTCTTTCGTGTGTTAGTCTTTTGTCTTGCTTTGTTCAATTGAAGAAGCTGAAAGCCAGTTTTGAAATCTTTTCTCACTTGTTTTGACATGAACTTGACTCAAAGACAAGAGAAAAATGACAATGATTTTTATTTGGATAATTGACTCAAGAAAAATAAAACAAAAATAAAGAGAAGAAAGAAAAGAGAATGAATGTCCCCTTTTGAAACAAAGAAACAAAAATTTATATAAAAGTGACAGCCAATTCTAATGATTATGCCATGCATTTTGGATTAATCCGCCTGATCTTTTTATCCACACTTTCTACCAGTTGTTGTTGAGTTAGTAGCCTTGAAACACCTCATTCGTCTAGTGGCGCCTTGAAGGATTTTCGCCAACAAACCTCTTTCTTTCTCTCAGCTCACCATTACCTCATGGTGTTGTGAGGGTTTTTTACCAATGAGATTCTCTTATTTTCATTTCTCTCAACTCACAGTCCTCTTATGGTGCTCGTGAGGGTTTTCATCGATAAGACTCTCTTATTTCTATCTCTCTCAACTTACCATCGCCTTATGATGCCCGTGAGAGTTTTCACTAATAAGACTCTCTCATTTTTATTTCTTTCCTGATTTCTTATGCTGAGGAAGACAAGTAGTTCCCAAATGCATCATCATCTCCCTTGCATGCTTAGCCTTAATATCTTCAAAGATTGATCTGAAGGTCTTTCTTTGGTTGTAACTTGGATTTTGGATAGGGTTAGAAAGAAAGTATGGCATGAGGCCCAAACGACACTTGAAGTAGGTTAGGACTTACAACTTTTGAAATCGACCCAAATAATGAAGATTAACTCATGCCCTAGTTTCTTTTGACTGGGCAATTCTAAATTATTTATTTGATTGGACCGAGCCCAGAGTAGGGAAGCCTACATATCTCACCCTAGAGAGAGGAGAATCAGGTAGTGCGTAGTTCTGGCAGCTTGTTCTTTTGATTGATTCTGATTTTTGTTTCTTTTTTTTTTCTCTTTTCTCTTTGGGATTTTTTTTTGACCCTATTTTTGATACTCTTCTCTTTTCTTCCCTTTTGGACACATTTTTTTCGACACTTTTCTTTTGAGTTTTACTAACTCTATTTTTATTCCAAATAAGGGGTATGAAAGAAAATAAGACTAAATCTCAAATAGGGTAAACAAAGGATGACACAATGTTTGGATAACAGAATAAAATGCCTTTGTCATATCAATCCTTGAAAATACTAGTACATAACATGCAAGTGAAAGTGAAAGATGAAGATCATTGTGACATCTCTTACAATATTAACTTTGACTGAGTCTGTGTGTCACTACTTCTTCCGCAAACTCCATCTTTGTTGTACATTCCTCACATCGAATAACTCATGATTTTGTAGAGCTGATTTTTGTTCTGTTCACGCAGCCACAATTTGACCTAATTGAGACATGTCTTTCAATTGATGACAAGTTATTCTTGTGATTCTCAAAATAAGTGCCTTAATTTTCAAAGAGGGCTTCAACTTGTTACCAAATGTCTCAGCACTCTACCTATTTCCTCAGATATTCTCTTTTACTAACTTAAACCTCTGATTCAATGTTTCATGGTTAAATTAGATTTTAAGATCTGACTGAAAATTCTGCTATCATGTCATACCACTAGAATCAACATAAAATACACTATGTGAAGAAAACAAACAACATATATTTGAAAACAAAGGCAAAAAGGGACACTCTATTTAATTGAAATAAAAGATAGAGTGCTCGAACATAAACGATAAAAGGGACAAAACAAGTTAAATCCCGAACAACAACCCTGAAATACTTCGAAAAACAGAAAAGAAAATGAAACAAACTATCAGACCTCTTCCTAGTAGGGAGAGAGGTGATTTCTCAATTGCTCAGCGTGATAACTTAGCCACTGGTTTGCCTATTAACATGACTGAAGCTTCCCTTACTGTTTATGTTTTGCACTATAATTGATCCATCTTGGATCATCTTTTCAATTTCTCTTTTCAAATCTCTACAATCTTTGATACCATGAACCTAAGTATCAGAATGATACATACATCATGCATTAGGATCAAAATTTCTTAAACGTCGATTAGGAGTGTTCTCAAGGAAAGAAGTAATTATGCCCCTCTATCTCAATCTCTGGAACAAAATGGCATAGGATTCCCCATTAGGAGTGAAATTATCCTTTTCCTTCTTCCTCCTTGTGAACTCTGGCCTCGGATGAAACTTGGATTTAGAGGTTCCTTGGTAAATTTGTGAGGGTCGAGGATGATGTTGAGGGACAGATGCATGCCATTGTGGATAAGAATACGGATGGGTACACAATTATGCATTGTTCAAAGGACCTTGAGGAAGTAGAATGAAACTCCTTGGATCTTGAAAAGAGGAACCTTGTTGTAGATGAGTAAGTGGATTTGATATGTAAGCTCGAGATTGAGGCTAACAGTATTAGTGAGTTGGACCTCTTAAACTCTGCTTTGGTCCTGCCAGAACAATAGGTGCATTTTCCTTCATCTTTCCTTCAGTTTCCCTTGATTGATTGCAATATTGTCCTAAATGTTTCACAGAATCATGTTGTCCACCAAGCTCCTTAAATTTTGATGTCTCAAAGCTTGGAGGAAGGTTAACACTTGACAACACGCCCCAATTTTTGTATGAAACATCTTCATAGCCTACAAGTCCCAAGAATTTTTTCATATCATTTTCTACACTCTTAACTTTCCCAACCATTTCCTCTAGCTCTTCTATCATGCTAGGCTTCTTAGTAAGAAATTTTGGCGGTCCACTTAATTCAACGGTAGGCTCAAGAGTATAACAATGATCATCAAGAGTATTGAACGTGGATTCACTAGTGGATTGGGGAAGAACAATCGTTGGATTGATAGCCAAAGTAGAAGCCTTAGTAGAAGGTTGAGCAATAAAATCACAAACGGTGTGTGGTGCTGTGAATGTGGTAGACTTATACTGAGGAGCTAAAGAAAGAGTGGTGGAAGTATTGAGGTGCATTAGATGTGGAATGGATTCTGAGGCATGCTGTGGTGCATCAACAACAGAAGAAAACTGACTTGGCGATTTTGGTGGAAGACTCAAGGTATTTGCAGGGTCAAAAGTGGGGAACGGAGGTGGAGGCAGCCCACAGGCCCAAGCTCAGTACATTTCCATCATTTGTTGTCTCAGTCTCAAATTTTCTTCCTTTAAACTCTCAATATCCTGACTCTTTGTTTTATCTATGTTGCCACTCTTTATATCTTTGTTGGACACAACTAACCCTTCCATGGATTTGGTGTGTGTGGAGGACCATCTAGGAAGCCACAAATCAACCACCTTAAACTAACTGAACAAAAGGAAACAAATATGTTAGAGTTTAACATTTTCTCAAAATCTCTCTTTTTTTTCTTTTTGAAAAGGTCACCAAACCCAAGAAGGACACCTACATATCTCACCCCCGAGAGAGGAGAATCAGGTGTGTGTAGTTTGTGAAGTCTTGTCAAAATAGCCAAATAAACTCTTTTTCTCTTTTTTTTTTGAAACTTTAAGACAAAAAGAAAATAACAATTTGTCAAGAGAATTGACGAAAATCATTTTTTTTTGCTTTTTTCAGGTTTAACAACCCTATACAAAATGAAATCTATGATTATCAAAGAAGAATCCTTTTGGGTTTTCGATTTTGAATTTCATACTAAAATAAAATTTGAAACTATTAAAGGAAAATCTTTTTGTAGTTTCTTTTAAAGATGTATATGGAACACCTACTCTAAATGAAGAGTGAAGAAAATCTTTTTAAATTTTTAAAATAAGATCAACCAAAAATGAAACCTACGACTATTAAGGAAAATCTTTTTGTAGTTTTCTTTTCGAGGCATATGTGAAACACCTACTCTAAATAAAGAGTAAGGAATTTTATTTTTTTTGAATTTTTAAATAAGATCCTCGAACCAACAATAGGCTGCCTACGTATCTTTCTCCCGAGAGAGGAGAATCAAGGGTGCGTAGTTCGTCAGATTGGACAATTTAGGATAACGAGCTGAACCCTGACTTGAGAGATACGACTATAGATAGACAATGAAAAATGTCGATAAAATCTTTCTTGGGGGTTTTTTAATTTGACACTTCACATAAAAATGACACCAACTATGAAAGAAAAATCTTTTGGTATTTTTGTTAGATGAAATGTACAAAACGTCTATCATTTTTTTGGGATTTTTCATTCATAAAAAGCTCTTAAAAAAATCTTTTTGGAGTTTTCGAATTGTTAATGCTTACTAAAGAAGACAAAGGAAAATCTTTTTGATGTTTTTTTAATTTTTGACAAATGAGTGCAAAAGGTAAACAAAATCTTTTTGAATTTTTGTTATTTTGAGAAAATAAGTGCAAAAGGTAATAATTTTTTATTTTTTTTTGGGTTTTTGGGTTGTGAAGAACAAAAGTCATAAAGAACTCTAAAAAAAAACTACGAAACTCTTTTTTGCTCACTTTTTTTCACTTTTTTTTTCAAACACACCTTACTTCTAACACATGCTTTTCCCGAATCAGTCCGTCAAATGACCACATTACCCTAAAAAAATGCAACATTTAGCACATAGGGATGCTTTAGAGGTGAGTCTCTTACAAAGGACCAAGTGGGCCCCGCTAGGTCACAATATGATGCACATAAGCCTGACCTAAAGACTGACCTACATTGGGGTTCACTAACCAGGATGTTCGGGGGAGCGTATGGTCAATAGTGGCTGGGACAGCTTTCCACCCACTCTATACGTCCGACGGCTCCCCCTCCTAAAAATAAGGGTGAATCAACTAGAGTTCGTGTACACGACGTGCACTCCGAGACTTGTTGCAGAAAGAATTAACTCGGGTTATGCAAATGATGCCAGATATAAAGCGGTAACACATAAAGAAAGAGTGTAAACACGTAGCACGTAGGCACACAACAATGATAAAATAAACACAAACGATAATACAAATAATATTTATACACCCATAATGTCAAACTAAGCCGATACAACTCAAAAAATATGCTCGAATTCTGGAAAATCCCCAGCTGAGTTGCTAGAGCTGTCCCATCCTTTTTTTAACCAAAAAACAAAAAAATCATTTTAAGGGTCGAAAGGGTTCTTGTTATTAAAGTGATAAAAGATGGAAATTTGTTTCAAAAAGAATTTGTTTTGCAATTAACTCAGAGTCGCCACTTGGTATAATCGGGTGTGCCAAGTCACCTGTGAAAATTCTTTTTGAAAAAAAACTGTTTTGACTCTAAAACTGATCCACGAACAGAGATTTCGACTAAGGAATTCTATTGACTGAGGGGAAGGTGTTAGGTACCCCTTGGTCCCATGGTTTGACCACGGTCGCTAGGTGAAGAGTATCGGCTAATTTTGACATTACAAATGTATAAACCACACAAAAAAAATACATAAAACAATCAATCAAACACACGAAATAAAATAAATCTAAAATATAGTGTTAAGTCCAATTATACAGTCCAAAATAAAAAAAATGCAAAGAAATATAAATCCTATTCTAACCTACACTAGTCCTAACTACGCTTCCGTACTTTACTCGATACCTCGGGCCTTGATCGCGATCATCTTTCGCCAACATGATACGTCGGGCATTCCCCAGTGAATAAATACAATGATCCTCGGGGCATTGCCCAACTAAATGAATACATTTTAATCAAAGTGCGAAAAACTCAAAAACATTCACCACACATACATCAACTTTCAACCTTCAACGATATCACTAAATTTGCCTACCCGAAACTAAACTTTGCCTATTAAGCTCTCGACCTAAAATATTCGCCTATCGATTTCAACAACGCAGTCAATTCTAACAACCAATGAATCCAATTAACCAAAATTCACCAATTTTATCAATTTTCATCCCTCCCACAATTCATTTCTTAACCAAATGATTAATCGATTTCAAAGTAAGACCAACCAATCAAATCGTGACAATTAAAGAATGTCAAACACACTATCAGGGTTATATCATCAATCAACACAAATCACGCAAATCACAGCATCAACACATCAGGCCATGATAAAAATGGAAAAGATAAAGTTAAAGAATTAGACCTCAAATTGACACTTTGTTAAATAGGAAAAATCCTCTCGGATTTGAAACCACGAACTAACAAAACCTCGACCCAAATGAAACCTCAAATTTGCACAACCAGCTTGATATATCCATTTTTGCTCTGTTTTTGCCTACTCGAACCTAAATCGCGAAGTGACAAAAAGACCCATATTCGAATGCGTACACCTTCAGCATTTATGGACTGGGGTGTTGTTTTCGTCTCATCGGACCTCGGACAAGGTTAGGTGATGACGAAAAATAAAAAAATGGGTTGGATTTTCCAGTGATAGTGGTGTTTATGGTTGGAGTTTATGGTTTTGGCCAGAAGTGGGGGTAGGAGGTAGCTTTCGATAGGTTTCCAGCGAGTGCTCGCCAAAAAAATTAAGAGAAACGACTCTCCATTCAACCCCCTACTTCTGATCTCTCATCGTGTTTTCTTACCTCTCTTATCCCCCTCTCTCTCTTTAATTCACTCTCTATTCTCCTTCGATTCCCACTCTCCGTCCGATCTCAGTGTGTGTGTGCGTGTATTATTCGGTGCTTCAGTGATTTGGGGTACAAAGAAAAAGAAAAGATAAAGTTATGGTGTGTGACCAAAAAGAAACCCAAAATGAAGACCTTTTTTTTTCTCTCCTCCGTTCCTTTCACTGTGTATCTCCCTCTTCCAAAAATGGAAGAATGGAGTATATCTTAGTAGGAAATGCCCCCTTTTCTGTTAAGGAAATTGACAAATTAGGAATATTTCCTCAAGTGGGCCCCCCTTCTTTATTTTTGTTTCTTTTTGTGAATTGGTTTCAAAGTGAATAAAAATGTGAGCGGTAAGGGTTACGTGGGTAGGTGGTGAGGTGTCTTGTTTTGATTGGATGGGTTGTTAGAATAAAAATAAAATTAATTAGGGGTTGTTATTTTTGTCATTTTATGGAGGGATAATCACGTGGGTTAGAGTGTATGACAACGTGAGGTAAAAATGGATGAATTGGGTTTTTGGGAAGGGCAAAATTACGTATCTACACCAGCATGTCAACCTGTCAACAAAGTGACGGCCTGAGCTGACGGGCCGTCACCTATGTGACGACTTATCAGCCCAAGTTGTCAGCCTTAGGTAGAATATCATCAATTCCAGCTTCTAAGTGACGACCTGGGGTGACGGGACGTCACCTAGGTGATAACTTATCAACCCAAGTCGTCACCCATGAAATTCAACAATTTCCATTCAGATTCGAAGGGGTATTTGGTCTTTTCCCTCACCTCCCACGACTTAAATTATCAAAAAAATACGTGCATGGCCATCATAAATCAATTTTAAAAACCCTTAATCCTCTCCACTCTCAAGAACAAGAAAATCAGGGTTTCTTCTCAAGATCATCTCCCAAGAACAAGATTAAAGCTCTTCATTAACAAAACCAAGAAATTATAATTCCCAATCCAAGAACGTTTAAGAAAAGTTAATTCTCTTTTAAGATCAAGGCGTTAAGGTATGTTAGATGTTCATCCATGGGCCCTTCTCACCTATGGAGTCCAAGAATCCATTTTTAAGATTTAAATCAGGAGTTAACATGTTTAAAATAAACTATGTCCATGAACACTTGTGGTTTTCGATTATACATGATGTTTACAAGGAGTTGTTGTTAAAATTAAACTTTAAACGTTGGATTGATGTTGTTTTCATGTTAAATCCCTAAATTATGGTTTAGTATTATAGCCATATAATTATCATATGTTTTAAACTATTCCCATGCTTAAGTCATGCATTGCAAGTGGTTGATGAAATGCCTCAAAGAATGAGTTTTAAATATTGACTACATGTCACCTCAATGTTTTAGTATGATTTTGCTATTATTGCTATCGAGTCCTGGGGGTTTGAATACCCAAAATTTAGCTATTTTACTTAGTTTTCAGTACCCACAGAATGATTTCATAATATACCATGAGCATTATCAGTTCCGCCAGTCATCATAATCAGTTAAACTTAGATCATTTCAGAATTCAGTGTCCTTTAGTTGGGAGTAGGATTTATCACCGAGCAAATGCAAGGATGGTGGCTTCCCGTCAGTTAGGTAGAGTCGTTAGTAGCAGTCCCTGTGTTCTAGAACTGCGTAGCCAGCGTAAGATGAGGAGTCACCCATCAGATTAGACTTGACTACCTCCCAGGGGCCATCCGTCAGATTAGGCTTGACTCCGCCCAGGTGTCACCGGTCAGTTTAGGCTTGACATCCTAGTTTTTTAGTAGCTTAGTGGATCCACATAGCCATTGTTAGTACCCGTGGCATTGTACTAACACCCTTTTAATTGGGGTTACAGGTTGAACTCCAATCAATTCAGAGCAGGGCACGTCGGTTAGATGATACCTCCCACAGTCTCAGTTCAGTATTCAGTATACTTCAGTTCAGTCTTGCATTGACCATAGCATACAATTATCAGTTATTCAGTTATCAGATTTTAGTATTTCATCTTACAAACTATTTTCAGAATCATGTTATATGCTTGGTCATGCATTCTCAAATCTTACAACTTTCACTCATTAATATTCACTAATCTCATGCTAACCAGCCAGTCTTTGCTTCATACATGTTCACTAAGTTATCTCATATTGGTCAGATAGTTATTACTTCATGTTCAGTTATCCCATGCTATTCATTTAGACAGTTATTATTCATGCCATGAAACCATGCATATTAGCCTACCTCATTTAGCATACCGGTTTATTTAAAGTACTAATCGCATACTCGTTTCTTGCATTATAATGTTTCATATCATAGGTTCAAATGCGTAGGTTCTCGATCGTACCTAGTTAACCCAACGCACTAGTAGCAGCGGCAGTGGTGAGTCTTCATGTTCCAAGGATCAGTTATGTTTATTTCAGTTTCTCAGTTTTAGAAGACAGTCAGAGTTAGTTGGGGGCATGTCCCATCAACTCCTCAGTTATTCAGTTAGAGGCTTTCAGACTAGTATAGACAGTTAGTCAGTTTTCAGTATATTTTAAGATGTTAACATCATGTTTCAGTATTGATTATAGTTTTTAAAACCTTATGGCATTTCTGTTAAATTTCACACATATTTTCTTTGAGATTTTATTCAGTACTCACAGCAGGTACCAGTCATGGGTTAGCTTGTGGTCTTTTGGGATCGTAAGCACCGTGTGGCGACTAGGGTGTACTTTCGTATCGTTACAAACTTGGTATCAGAGCCTAAGGTTTTAAAGTGTCCTAGGGAGTTTGAAAGCCGAGTTGAGTTGATTATTGTGCATGGGTGTGAAGCGCACCACACTTATGGACAAGAGTGTACAAGACGTTTTAGGAAAAGTTTTCCTTCTTTCATGTCTCAAATCGCGCTATAGAAAGATCCTGTAAGAAAGTTATACAGATTCTCATTTTGCTATATTCATGCCAGCCCTGCCTTATTTTCAAGGTAATAGAAATAATCAAGCTTAAATCTCTACAGATAGAGTTTTCTCAATCAGTCCCCATAGACAGTTATGGGATTGCCCGTAGGCTCAAACGTATCCCATCAGTTTTGTTATGTTCTAAAGTTTTAATGATTTTATTCATGATCATGAAAACTCGTGCACTAATCCAAAGTTAGATGTACCCTCAGATCCCTTCTCAGAATCCTATGATAGCATATGACCTAGAGTTGAAAGCACAAGCCCAGGAGTTTAGCAGTAGTAGAGTGGGGATAGTGTTATCCGAATTCAGTTGATTTTGCATTCGTGGGGCTAGTTGTATGAAAGGTGAATTAGTAGGCTTGAAATAGTGTATGCAAGAATTTAAGTTTAGTATTCAAAGTTATATGTGTTGTTGATGTTAGTGTAGTGGCAATTCTCATGGTGTGGGAAAAATATAAGTTTAGAGATGCGACATTTGAAGGCTATGATGAAAGTAGTATGGTTATTAAAGATTTGTGGATATCCTTGTTATGTGATATAATCTAAGTTTGAATCTTTGAAGGTTGAGCTAATAGAAAGAGGAGTGGAAAATTCTAAGTTAGTTAGTTCTTAAGTTGTTACATAATATATTTGGGGATATAGAAAGTTAAGAGTTCTATCTCAGAAGAAAGTATCAATAGTATGGTTTTACACTTTTAGGTTCAGTCCTTCATGGTGAGTTTAGTGATTATGTGCATTATTATACCCCAGATTCTAAAGTAAAGTGGTTTCAGTTCAGTTTAGAAATGTTAATTAAGCGGTTCACAGACTTAGAATGATGGCCTTAAGCTTAGAGGGAGATGACAGAACAAGTAACCAAGTCAAGCTTTCAAATTTTAGTAGTAATGTCAGTGTGTTGTAGAACAACACTAGGGAGGATGATGCCCAACTCATTCTTATCTCAGTGTAAGGTTTCTTAGTCATCACAATATCTACTCATGCCTTACATATCAGCCCTATGATCATAGCTCATATTCGTGCACTTTATAGAAAATCATGTACACTTCCAGTAGTAAAAAGAGTTTCAGTTCACCCAGTAGTCCGAATTATATTCCATGAAGTTATGAACTCCAAACTCAGGTCATGCATCTCCTGACTCATGTATTCATGCTTTACAGTATATTTTGTTCCAGTACTCATGCTACACTCTTAATGATCAGCGAAATTCAGATTTATGTCATGTACATCCTTAGTTTAGATCTCTTGATGAATTTGTTATGTTGATATTCTATTCCTCGGGCTTCTTTTAAGTATCAAGTTCTGTATAGTATTCATTCATGCTCCAGGTCCTCATATTTTAGTTTTTCAGTGACCCCTCCTTATGAAATAATGTAGCGATGAGCAATTGTTTAGATAGGAGAGAGTAAATGTTTTATGTTAAGGAAAGATTGTTGCATTCTTGTTTTACTCGAGGCTATAGTTATGAAGATAGGCTTGAATGTCATGTTGGTGTGTAAGTAGATAAATGCATTACGTGTTAGTGAATGGCTAGTAAGAGGTTGTATTTAGTTGTTGAAGGGTAAATCAGAATTTTTCATGAGATGAGAAGTTGTGAAACTGCAGAGTGTATTGAATTCATGACTCAGACTAGTATTACAATGTTATGTGTGTATTTTATAGATTCATCTAAGCTTGAACACAATGGGGGAATTCAGTCCAGCTCAGACCTTAGTAGATAGAGTTATCAGTGCCCATGTGAATATTTTCAGTAGTCTCAGGTGTAGTGCAGTATTAAGGTGGGAGGTACAGTTGAGATAGTATTCGAGGAGTATGTTTAAGCTTGAAAATAAGTAGTTGCAGTGCATAAGGATTAGTAGCTCTATCCTAGTTGATGTTT